>NC_056744.1:1668033464-1668075977 GCF_019279795.1 Protopterus annectens | reverse complement strand
GGTAGAGATTATAATCTGAATACTGTCAACTGTGTGTGTGTGTTTGTATATGCATATCCCCTGTAGCAGCATGGCTGTCATTCCTGTGTGTGTGTGTGTGTGTGTGTGTGTGTGTGTGTGTGTGTGTGTGTGTGTGTGTGTGTGTGTGTGTGTGTGTGTGTTTTATGGTTATACCATTTAGTGTGCCTGTTCCACCCTGTTAGCTCTCCCATTGGCAACCTATTTAGGGCCTACATATATCGTCCACCTTAGAAGTGAAGTTACACATTTTATAAATTAATACCACTGTTGCACGTGCAATACCTATATCGGTATGTAGTGTAGGTACCTAGCTAGGTAAGTCTTCTTAACACAAAAGTGCCCACTCTGTGTGCATGTGTGTTTCAATGCATGTCAGACCCCCAGTGGCAATCCTTACACCACCTGCATATGTCAACTACCTGAATAGTTACAGACACACCTACACTATATAGGCTCTGTGGTAATTGCGTCATGTATATAGCAACAACATAGGTGAAACTAGCCATGTAGGGGTTCTACTCCCAACAACGGTAGTACATGGTTGGTGTGTGTGTGTGTATGTATGCATATCCCTTTGCAGTGGTGTGACTGTGTTAGGGCCACCAGCATACCTCTAAAACCATCATAGAAGGACACCTGGATAAAGCCATAAGAAAAGATTTGGACAAAGGCCAGATATTAAGCTCAATCTTATTGCAGTGACACACATAAAAAATAGACAGCATAGCAGGTTATGCATTGGCATGCATTCCCTGAAGGTTATGTGTTCTGACCTGACAGTATACCAAATCATTCTTTAATGTTACTCTGTCATGTTTTGCCACATAAGTGCCACAAAACAACAATGTCATGGGAAATGGAACAAACATATGTGGCAAACATCAGGACATTTTGCAAAATTATGTAGAGGATAGAGTTATGGCCACCAGTCCATGTTTGGCCAGGTGTCACCTGTGACAAAGACTGAACCAATACAGAGGTCCCCAGAGTGCAGGACAACAAGCATACCCTTAACGTTGTTTACTAGTTGTATAAAGCAGTTATTTCACATCAGAAGCACCTGAATGTTATGACAAATAGCATAAGCAAAGGTAATGTGACTCCAAGAAGCTGTCATATTAGCAAACCCAGGGAAGTCCTGTCAGTTGCACTTCCCATGGGTATTGTTTGTCCTGGCAACTGTCATGGTACTGCAAGACGTGTAACACAGTCCACATTTGATAATATGGCAAACCCAATCTGTGTTGCATATGTGTGTGTAATATGTAGACCTGTGGAGGTCCTGTGATTAGCTGCTGCACCCAATGACCCACACGTATGTAGGCATGAATGCTAACTGCCACCACTCACATATGTGTAGGTACTGTCGAAGGCTGTGTCCATTGCACATAGTGAGCTGTCTGTCATAGACACACAGACTGCCTTTAACACACTGCTATGGAGTCATACAGTGGATATGGAATGGTGCCAACGTCCTGGACTCAAGCTGAATGCAGATAACATTACCATCATACCATATGTCGTGGACATGGCCACACTGTGCTTCACATCAACAGCTATGCCATTAACACACAGACAGTGTTGACAGACCTTGGTACTCAGGAGGATAACACTGTTCCATTCAGGCAACAGGTAGTGGCAGCAGTCAGAAAAGGCTTGTACATGCTTTACCACATCGCTAAAAAGACTGTATCCAGACAAAAGGTAGATGTTACGGTCACTACTACAATACATTATCAACATGGCCATTCTGGAATGTACCTATGCAGACAGCAGCAATAAGTGAAAAGGCTACGTTAACACCCACAAATGTTGTCCATGGCCCTCAACACCTGCTGCACGCAGACATCCCAGATTCAGTACGGCCCCACTCTGTATCTGACAGGTTTATCAGAGGTGTGCTGTGGCATGCCTAGATTGCAGTGTTTTGCTCAGCACTTCAACATCTGACCCATATATGAGAGCATAACTCTGTAAGCCTTACCAGCACAACAGGCCGTAATCACATATGAGACAGCAAAATTATCTGTTGAAGAAACATGTTTGTCTACAGCAGGCTATCTTTTTTCAGGAAAGCACAACCCACTCATTTCAAACAGTACCGTGCAGACCATCTTCACCTGCATCAAGGTTGAGGCAGGTGACACACTCCACCATATTGCATACGCTCCACTGTCTTTCACCAAAAGGTGCTGTCATGTGTATGTCACAGTGCCCGTAGGTGTTCCTGGCATGGCATGACATGACATGTACAGTCCTGGACTATATGCAGTGAGACAGGAGTGAACACACTGATTGTGTCCCAGGCAGATATGTCCCTAGCCTTAAACAGCATTCTGCTGTCACACAAACATATGGCACAATACAGTCATGAAATGGTTGGCCTTAAAATGTGCCCCTTTCATTGTGGGATATTCCTGGTGTACCAGTACCTGTGATTGTGGGATGATATGATAAAACAGACCACGATGCTCTGCAAGTGATGGCCTCCATCTGTCTTCACAGGTCTTCATGGGTCTGGCATTGTGTCAAAGGAAAAAAACTTCAAAGACCAATACACTTAAGGTTCAGTTAAGGCACATTTAATAACTTGCTGCAAGGAGACAAAAACATGCAAATACAGGATTTTGCCTAACTACTAACAGGAAGTATGCTATCTTATACTGTTCTACAAGACTTTGCCTTCCATGGCTGATGTAATCAAACACAACTTTCAGTATTGTTTTACAGCAGATGTTACTCAGATTTTCTGCTGACATGACTGGATTTATGAAAAACATTTTGAGAAAAACAACCTGGCCTTGATGGGCCCTAGCCCGTTACAAGCTTCTATTGTGTAGTTCTAATACATGTGTCACATTTCAAGGTACTTTTCTAACTTAGACACAAACAAATGCTGATTGCAGTTCATATTTTCAAGCAGTCTTTGTTCTGATTATCTATAGCTTCTGCAGGTGTGTGCTTTCTCACAGCACAAGCGGAACTCCTTGTCTAAGTCTCATATCATTAATACAAGTGATATTGTTCTATTCATTAATTTCCTGACACAAGCAGAAATTATCTGCTTCCCTGTAAATTTCCAAAGCATAATCAATAGCTGCGCATATTTCATGACAATACAAGGTTAGAAAGCTTCTGCAATTCGTACAGATTTTATGCAGTGCGAAATAGAATAAATGTGTTAACCCTTTTCAAGCCTTAAATGCACTAAGCATATTACTAATACATATTTTTCTGACATTTCCCCCCTTTTAATACTTTTATTCTACTTTCAAAATAAGCATAAACAGTTTTTTCTTCTCCCAACCTCTTCCTACTCAGGATTTGCAGTTAAGAGAGTCATTCAGTTTAAACTTATGAAAGCATTTTAGTGTTTCAATAGTTCTTCAAACTCAGCACTTTGATATAAGGTTTCAGAAACTGACATGTCTATAAAGTCTTTAATCAGTCTTTTCATGCAGGGGATGCCACAGCAAACACATACTCCCAGTAGGAGCATGCCTACACAAATGGCAATCAGGATGTTCATTAGGATGGTACCCCACCCCCCAAACCATTTCTGGAAAAAGTCAGTCAGTGGGTTTGGTCCTGGTTTGGTCATGGCCGGCACTTGCTGAATCACCTCAAGATGATTGTCTATCTCGTGTTTATGGTCAGGAATATACGAACAGCACTCCTCCTGGATTAAAGTGCAAGTACCGCCTTTCGCTGCTAGGGTGAAGTCGAGAGCCATGTGGTTTTGAAGCACTACAGTTCTCATGGCATTCAGTTCTTCAGTCACCAATTCGAGAGCGGAAAAAGTTGCATTGCTCATTACTTCGAGTAGTTTAGACAGTTTTCTCAGCTCCCAGATCGATTTCACTGCTTTATACGCTGGTGATATGCCTGCCCACGATATAACACTGTCACTCAAGTCCATGTATGTCAGTTTATCGCCTATAGAATGATGGTTTTTCCAGCGCGCATTGATTTGCCCCACTGGATTTTCAGGTTTTTTGACGGGTTTCTTGACGACTTCTCGGACATTCCGAATTTTTTCTCAAGGTAAAACTGCAGTGTGTTGTATGGCCGGAACCAGGTAGCCCAAAAAACAACTGCCGGACCAATTCTCAGGTAACCATTTGTATGCCTTTCTGCCACACACAAAATAACAGTCCTCTACTTTAGTAGTAACTTTGCTATGAATATACACTCGCCTTGCATGAAACATTTTTCTATAAATTATAAACAGTTGTTTATAAAGAACAGAATTATGTTTTACTTCATCAATTGTTTTATGCATCAGTTTAAGAAATGAGTCATAGTTTGCATTACAGTAAGAATCTGCATTGTTAGCTTTAGTGTAACATTTATAAGGAACAGTCGCATTGCAATTGCTCCAACCCACCTGAACAGTATCATTTTTATAAAAACACACAGTTCCCTTTTGTGGAACAGACAAGTGCAATACTGTTTTATCTTGTGATGTAATGGTTGAGGTATCATAAATCACATTTTCCCAGGTCTCATTGACCCCTAGGGAGACTGCAGTCATTAATAATCCCCCGTATGCTGTCGGCAAAGCTGTGCAAATCCAGCAATTCGAAACATGTTTGTTCTGGATTCTATCATTTTTGCTCTTGGCATGTGACAAGATTTTTGTCCAGTTCAAAGTTCTTAACTAGTTTGCAGTGCGTTAGGTGGATCCACGAGGCACGCTCTGCAATCTTGACTGCAGTGGGTGTCGATAGAAGCACTTGATATGGACCTTCCCATTTTGGTGACGCCCAATTCTTCTTCTTTATTGTTTTCACCCAGATCCAGGTACCTAGTGCCACTGCCACTTCTGATGGTCTGGTTTGTTTTTTATCTGAAACAGAATTTGACTGCAACAGATGTTTAGAATTCAACAAATTTCTCATATACCCTGCTAGTGTACAGTCGGCTTCCTGATCTGTGGGCATGAGAGGTTTCCACTGAGGTATATAATAAGCCCTCCCAAATAGTTTTTCAAAAGGAGTCCATCCTTTTGCATTTGGAACAGTTCTCATGCTCAACAGTGCCAGGGGCAGACAGTACACCCAATTTCTCTGTGTTTATACTATTAACTTCCTTAGCTTACTCTTTAAAATCCCATTTTGCCTCTCTACTAACCCTGCAGATTGCGGGTGATATGCACAATGATTTTTTAAAGAAATACCAAAATATTTACTTAACTGTTGTGTGGTTTGGTTTACAAAGTGTGTACCATTGTCACTGTAGATCCTTTCCGGAATGCCAAATCTAGGGATGATTTCTTTAACGAGAATTTTTGCTATGCTAGCCGCATCTGGATTTTTAGTCGGAAAGGCTTCCACCCATCTGGAAAACATATCTACAATGACAAGACAATACTTCTTATTTTCACATTTGTTCAATTCTATGAAATCCATACAGATAGTATGAAACGGATATGGTGATGTAGGGAAACTCCCTTGCTTGAGCTTTAACGCCCCTTGTGCATGATATTTATTACAAACGTGGCACATTAAACAACATTTTTTAGAGTAATTTAAGAATCCATATGTCGTGAACACTCGGTTCACCAGCTGTACCATCCCCCCTGTTGAGACATGGTATTGCCCATGGCTCAACAAAGCTGCATATCTAAACAAATTAGATGGTAAAATCGGTTTCCCCTCTTTGGAGATGTACAGCCCCTTTTTGAGAATTGCTCCTCATTTTACCCATCTTTGTTTTTCAGCCTGTGTAGTAAGTGTCTGCATTGTCTTTAACATTTCTAAGTCTAAAATCTCAGAGGGTTGTAATTTTTCATTCAAAAGAAATACTTCTGAAGCTGCCTGCTTTGCAGCTGTATCAGTTCTCGCATTGCCTTTTGAAATACTATCCTGTTGCTTGGTATGAGCTGTGCATTTACAAATAGCTACTTTCTGAGGTAATTGAATAGATTCGAAAGATCTAAAATAAATTGTGCATGATTGATTGGTTTGCCAGTAGATGTTATCATTCCTCGATTTTTCCAGTGTTGTGCAAAAACATCTACAGTAGAGAAAGCGTATTGGCTGTCAGTAAAAATGTTCACACATTTACCCTTTGCTAAGGTACATGCCCGTGTCAAGGCAATCAATTCTGCTGACTGTGCAGATAAATTGTGTGGTAAGGGTTTCGCTTCTATAATCTCAGTATCAGAAACTACTACATATCCTAGTAGGTTCTGTCCTGCAGGACCCCTTTTGCACGAGCCATCCATGTAGTATGTCACCTCGGCATCATCCAAGGGGACATCCGTGAGATCTTTTCTAGGCAGTGTTTTTTGCTCAATCACCCGCAGGCAGCTGTGTGGTGTGCCATCTGCAGGGGTTGGGAGCAAGGTAGATGGGTTCAAAGTCGTGCATCGTTCAATTGTCATATGAGGTTGGCTCAGCAATATAGTCATACAGGAAAGATGCCTAGCAGGGGAAAGATATGCTACCTTCTCTTGCAGTAAAATAATCGTGACTGCATGAGACACTCTCAATGTGAGAGGGTGGAACAAAACTACTGAGGCCGAAGCCTGTACTGCCATTGCAGCTGCATCTACTGCTTGTACACAGTGGGGTAAAGACTGTGCCACTGGGTCTAGTTGTGATGAGTAATAAGCAATAGGGCGTTGCTTGTCCCCATGCTGCTGTGTTAACACTGATGTCGTATAACCTTGCTTACAATCTACAGTATGGAAAAAACATTTATGATAGTTTGGTAATCCTAAAATAATGAGGATGCTATTAACTGTTTCAGTTTGCAGAAAGCAGATTCTGCTTCTGGTGTCCATTGTAACAAATCCTGTGCTGCCATCGGCTTTTTATATATCAGGTTAGTCAGAGGTGCAGATTCCAAGGTGTAGTTTCGAATCCAGCTCCGGCAAAAATTAGTCGTACCCAGGAAGGACATCATTTCCTTCTTGGTAGAGGGTTTTGGTGCTTGTAAAATCGCTACTTTTCTGTCCTCATCTAATGTCCTACCCTCTTTGGATATTACATATCCTAGGTATTTAACTTGTTTTCTCCAAAGCTACAGTTTATTTTTGTTTACTTTATGTCCTTCAGTGGCTAAAAATTGTAATAGCACTATGGTATCTTCTTTGCAATCTTGCTGGGTGGGGGCCGCCAGCAGGATATCATCAACATAAAGTAAAATCTGACTGCCTCTTGGTGGGGTAAATCCCGCCAAGTTGCTTGCCAGAATCCTTTACAAATGCATTCTGTGAGCACCTGCAGGAATGCATGGATCGTGCTATCCCAAATAAAACCAAGACTCACTCCTCCAAAAACAGGAGACCGGTCTGGTGGACCCCGGCCATAAATAAGCTATACAACAGAAGGAGGAAGCTACTACATGACAGAGCAAAATCCCAAAAAGGGAAGGCATCTCTGATCAGTATTAGCAAGAAACTTCGATCCCTCATAAAATCATCAAAGGCCAGTTTCAAAAGAAAAATTGCCCTAGACACTAAAGATAATCGCAAGGCCTTCTTTAGTTATGTCAGGAACATGGGCGGAAACTCCCAGATATACTCTGAATTGTTGCATAACGGTACAAAATATACCGAACCTACAGACATAGCCAACATCCTGGCAGACAGATTCAGTGCAAACTTCTCCCCCAAAGGAGCAAATGCCTATCCCAACTGAATGTAACCTCCCTGACATTACAGATGCATAGGTGAAAGCTGCCCTCTCCAAAGCAAAAAACACAGCATCTATGGGACCGGACGGTGTCCCAGGCTGTGTCTTACACGAGCTCCAAGAAGAACTGAACCCTCACATTAAGTCACTGTTCAATTTTAGCCTTACTACAGGATATGTACCCAAAGAATGGCGTACAGCTACAGTGGTCCCACTCCACAAAGGTGGTGCCACAACGGACCCCGGAAACTATCGCCCCATAAGCCTGATTTGTCTGGTCTGTAAAGTTATGGAGCGTATTATCATGGAACTCATAAACAAAGACATTGGGAGCCTCCAGACACTGGACCCTACCCAATTCGGCTTTGTTAAGGGCAGATCTTGCCTCTTAAACCTAGTTGATTTCTTTGAAACAGTTACCAAAGCCATAGATGAGGGCAAGGTAGTCCACACAGCCTACCTGGACCTCGCAAAAGCCTTCGACACAATACCCCACTTGGGTGTCATAAATAAGCTTACCAGCTTAAATATCAACCCCTATATCACAAGATGGGTTGCAAACTGGCTCAGAGATAGAACCCACATGGTCAGAATCACAGGTGCCATGTCCGAATCCAAACCAGTTACAAGTGGCGTCCCACAGGGATCAGTTCTGGGACCTCTCTTGTTCGATATATACTTCTCTGAGGTTCAGGCTAACACGGGGGGATTATGGCTGACAAAGTTCGCAGATGACTACAAACTGGGGGCCATAATCAAATCTCCAGCTGACACAAGCATCCTCCAAAAGGGTCTCACAGAGATAGATGCTTGGTGCCAGAGCCACGGCCTCAAGCTAAATGCTAAAAAGTGCATAGTCATCCCTTTGGGAAAAACAAGGTGCCCACAAATTACCACATAGGTGGTAATCCATTAAGTACAGAAGAAGTAATTAGAGATTTGGGGACCAACGTAGATAGTAATCTCTCCTTTGATAATCACGTTGCCAAAGTGGTTAGAAAGACCTTCTATATAGCCCACCTTATCACGAAAGGGTTCGCATCTAGATCAAGAGAGGTCATTGTGCCCCTCTACTCATCACTCATCAGGCCCATAATTGAATACAATGCCCCTTTTGGGATGTACCTTACCCGACACCTGCAGCAACTGGAGAGACCCCACAAGTACCTCACCAAGAGGATCATAGGCTACAAACATATGTCCTATGCAGCTCGACTAAAGAAACTCCAGCTCTACTCAGTTGCTTACCACCTACTCAGAGACGATCTATGCCTGACGTACAAAGCCATGTCAAACCCAGAATTAATGGACATGCTCCACCTCAAAAAATCCAAGTCCCTTAGAGCTACATGCTCCAGGGACCTAAACCTCAGCACAAAAATAAATAGGACATGCTGGAGGGACAGATTCATTTCCCAGAGGCTCCCCTCACTCTGGAATAGAATCCCAATTCATGTTAGACATAGCCCCTCGCTGACCCTCTTCAAGTGAAATCTGGACGCGTGGATGGGAAATCGCAAATTCACCCCTGGGATCTCTTCTGTGTCCCTGCTAGACAGAGGCACAGTAAACTAATCTTAAAAGGGTACCATCTGTGACCTACTTTACAGAGGCACAGTAGGCTAATCTAATAGGGAGGCAGAAGCCAAATATACTCTGGCTAGGCTTATAAATGCCCTAGGGCAGATAGCCTAGTATCTACCTATGAATCTATTTTTTGTGAGAATATTGTCGGACTTTCACAATATCCCTGTGGTAGTCGCGTATATGTATACCTTTTCCCCTGAAATGTGAATGCAAACCAATATTGTCTATCAGGGTGTATTGGTATCGAAAAAAACGCATTGCTGATATGTACCACAGAAAATATTTCTGTTGAGGTTTTAAATCATTCAATAGAGTGTGTGGGTCTGGCACCGTAGGTGCCCTTTGTATTACTGCGTCAGTTACAGCTTGTGAATCTTGGACCATACGCCACTCTCCATTCGCTTTCTTAACAGGAAATAAGGGTGTGTTACATGGTGAATCAGGAGATTCTACCAGCACCCCTTCCTTAAGTAAAGCTGCTATAATAGGTTTGATTCCTACCTCTGCATCTAAAGGATACTGTCTTTTCTGTGGTCTAAATGCTGACTTTGGTGTGATAGTAACTAGTCCCACTGTACGAATAAGTCCTACATCTAACTCCTGTTGACCAAAGAGTTTCTGGTATATTCTGTAAGGCATTCTCTTCCTCCTTTAATAGGAGTTCTAATCAGCTGTCCTTGCTAGACTGCAAGTGCACGGCTGGGTGGGTCTGAGTTACCAATTCAACTTCTGCATTTGTATTCCCTGTTCTGACAGTTCTAACTGCCTGCTTTTCCCATCTGGTGACCTTTTCTTCTAAGTCTACCCATTTTACATTTTTGTCCTTAGTTAAGCTAGCATGTGGTAATCGATTAGATTTATAGAGTGCAAAGAACTCCTGGGGCAATGAACAGCTGGCTACACTGTTCCCTTCCATGTCCCAGTACAGATTACATAATATCAATCTGTTTGCACGATTTCTAAACGATTCTTGCTCATATTCCGTATCAGGTCCTGGTGTGTTACAATAATACAGAGTACAGTGCAACAAATGTTGTTTATCATGTCAAGGGAGGGGAACTTGCTGATGGCTATGTTCATCAACTCTTCCGTCACTGCCCCTGGACCAGTCTTAACCAAGTCCTGGCTGTACCAATAAAACATTTCGCCCTCCGATTGCACTGCAAAGGTATCAACTTGTCGCTGTGCTTCCATACCCTGCATAGTCAGAACTACTGTTATCCCAAATAACTGCATAAGGTCTCTGCCCAAGAGGTTTACTGGGCATTTTGCAGAAAGAACAATTTTGCTTTTCTGGGTCAATCCTGAAACAGGATCAGTTATTACAATATTATGGGAGAGGGGCTCCCGATACAGCTGTCCATTAGCTGCTTTCACTAGTATGTAATCAGGTAACTCTGAATTTTCTGGCAATTTGGAGGGATGTATCAGGGTCCCTGACGCCCCTGAGTCACACAAGAATTTGACTTCCCTCCCTTCTACCAGGAGTGTAACTTCTGATTTTGTGTCTGCTAAATAGAGCTCTAAGCTCAATAAAGCTAAATCCAATATTTCATTTTCTTCATTATCTGTAACTTCTTGCACTTCCTCTATTTCTTCTGTCACATCCTCTACTCCCTCTATCACATTCTCATTTGACCTTTCTCTGCTATCCCCTTCTAGTGATTCTTGACTATCATATAGTCAGTCCTCACCCTCCTTGTCTTCCTCCGTGGTTGTCCACTTGTTTTTCTTGCAATCCCTTGCCAAGTGTCCCATTTTACCGCATTTAAAACATTCACCCCTTTTCTTTCTCCCTTCAAAGTCATCTGATCGCTGGTCAGATTGTTTGTTTCCTTGGGCATTTCTCTTGCCCTTTTTCCCAGACTGTACTACATAAACTTCTGCTCCATCTTCTACAGAAAATTCTTGGGCTTTCTTTTTCTTTTTGCTATTAAAGTGCCTTTCGGCATGCCTAGCATATTCAAGTAATGACTGTAACCTGCTTGTACGATGATCTACCATGTGCTTTGTAATAAAACTGCTTATGGGTGCAATGCTGCCTTTCAAAAATGCATTCTTTAACTGCTGCTCATATGGGGAATCTTGTGTCTGATCTTCAGGAACCTGCATTCCGCAATGGTTATTAAAACATTCTAACAGTCTGGCATGATATCTGTTAATAGTTTCACCTTCTTGTTGGATGCATTGATTAATGCAAGTCCAGTCTGCCCTAGGCTTCCATTTCTCAGAGATTCGGTCTGTAAGACCTTTTACTCTGTTATCTAGCTCTGAGCTGCTATGTGGGAGGGGCCTGAGCGCAGCGTCACTGGGATTCCAGTTGCCACTAATCATGTGCCAGTCTGGTCCAACAATTTGTCTGACTACTTTTTCTACCTCTTCTCCGTTTAAATTATAACTTAGCCTCATTCCTTGTAAATCTTCTAAGAACGTTCTAAAATTAACCTTTGGATGGGGAATTCCCTCAGTGGCTTTCCGGATGTCTTCCGGAGTCCAGAGTCTTTACACTAGAATAGTTGGGTCCTGACCTTCTTGCCCTGCCTAAGGATTAGACACTTCTATAAGTGGGCATATTTCTTCTTCCCTCATAGATCGTGAATTCCTACCCATTTGATATAATTCAATGTCCCCTTTTGAGTTACCTGCCCGTGTTCGAGACCTGGTCTCGATGAGATCTCTAATAAACGGTTTTGCTTTCGTTGTGTCTCTATTTACGGTGACAGCAGGATATCGTGGGGGTGGACTAACCTGTTCACTTGCTTCATATTCTGGTAAGGGAGGCAGAGGGGCCAATGCTATTACTAAGTTATTGTCCTCCTTATCTAAAAACATTGCTTTTGCGTTATTGTTCTTTTGTTCCCTACGGTTTACTTCCTCAATCCACCTGTGTGCCTGAGGAATTCCTAATTGGCGCTGCTTTTTTACCCGACCTCTGGAATCAGTTTTAAGCTGTTTGACAAGTTTAACAAGCGAGGATTTTTGTAATTTACCGTCGAGTTCATACTTATTAACCCATTTTGAGTAGTATTTAATATTATCAGCACACTGTGACTGCATGTATTTCACATCTTCGGTTAACGGCGGATTTTGGGGTCTTTATGCAGTTATTACCCATTTTGTTCTAACCTTTTGAACGTTACGTAACCCTTCTTATTTTTAATGTGGTACCACGGATTTTGTTATAGTCTCTTCAGAATGACTGCCTACCTACTCTGTTTCCCTGATCTATGACAAGACAGTAATCTTTTCTGTCCCTGACTTGTAAAAATACAGTCCTGACAAAAACAATACAAATCTTGTCCCTGATCTAAAACAGAAAAAAGTAGATTCACCTTACCTGAGCCTTCGTGATTGATCACCTGGTTCGTGAAAACCTGTCCTTCAGTCGCAGATCAGAATGTGGCTGGCCTCTTTTGTACGACAATTCAGTCGGAGGGCTTTTCAGATAAGAAGAACCGATGTGGTTTCTTCCCCGTACGGTTTCAAGCCACCTGGCCTGTCTGATCCAAGGCGAAGTGAGAGTTTCCGGTCCGAAGGACCAATCTATCAAAGGAAAAAACTTCAAAGACCAATACACGTAAGGTACAGTTAAGGCACATTTAATAACTTGCTGCAAGGAGACAAAAACATGCAAATACAGGATTTTGCCTAACTACTAACAGGAAGTATGCTATTCCTGCTGTTCTACAAGACATTGCCTTCCATGGCTGACATAATCAAACACAAGTTTCAGTATTGTTTTACAGCAGATGTTACTCAGATTTTCTGCTGACATGACTGGATTTATGAAAAACATTTTGTGAAAAACAACCTGGCCTTGGTGGGCCCTAGCCTGTTACAAGCTTCTGTTGTGTAGTTCTAATACATGTGTTACATTTCAAGGTACTTTTCTAACTTAGACACAAGCAAATGCTGATTGCAGTTCATATTTTCAAGCAGTCTTTGTTCTGATTATCTATAGCTTCTGCAGCCATGTGTTTTCTCACAGCACAAGCAGAACTCCTTGTCTAAGTCTCATAACATTAATACAAGTGATATTGTTCTATTCATTATTTTCCTTACACAAGCAGAAATTATCTGCTTCCCTGTAAATTTCCAAAGCATAAGCAATAGCTGTGCATATTTCATGACAATACAAGGTTAGAAAGCTTCTGCAATTCGTACAGATTTTATGCAGTGTGAAATAGAATAAATGTGTTAACCCTTTTCAAGCCTTAAATGCACTAAGCATATTACTAATACATACACTAATACATATTTTTCTGACACATTGTTTGTCAGCAACCCCGTAGTGGCCCCATTAGTAATTGTGGTGAGGTAATCAATACCAACATACAACTGTTAGTGTGGCACACATTGAAGGCCATGCTGCTAAACGATAGAGGTGTATACATGACTCGGACCTCATTGCAAGCATTCTTAACTCTGGGAACTTCAGACATCTGTGCAGTCACACACACCATGGTTCACAGCTACAGAGAGCACCCCAGCCTTACCTGGTCAAACATCCTAACATACATTTGGAACATAAAGGGGAAGCCGGTAATTGCATGGGACATGGTGTTTCAGTAAATATGAGACACATAAACATCTCCACACTGTACAGCCAGTAAGATGCATTGGGGACACTGCATGGGTAGTTCACCACTGACAGCACACACCTGTGCAGATGACAGCTAGCTGCCAGCCACCACATGTGACCAGTAATCCCATTTGGCCTATATGGATATCATCAACTGTATTAGGAGTTGTGTCTGTACCCTGAACCTGGGTCACTTCAATTACTGTAACATGCATTGTAAGACGTACCCATGATAGCACACAACTGCCCGGAGAGATGTCATCAGTCCAGTTACAAACACATGCAGCCAGGGGCTACCTCCACATGAGTTGCAGGTGTAATGCAGTTGACAATACACAACAGAGGTTACCACTGCAGCATACCTACAGTGTCCTCATCTGTGACAACACTAACATCAAGCGGTCACATTTGCACTCACCATCTCCCACAATACCCGTCTAGCTACAGTCAGCCATACATACACCTCCAGCATGTAGTACATCCTCCTGGGGGGGTGCATACACAACCACACAGCCCCCAACACCTTGTCAAAGACTGGCAGCAACAGGCACACATACACACAAGCGCTGTATGTGTATTTCTATAGATGCATGTAGTATACTATACACTACAGGCATACACCTTCATCTGCTAGGATATTTACAGCTGTCTGGTAGACATCTGCAATACAAACTGTCCATAACAGGGATGACATACCACTGTCCGACACAAAGTAGGGGCAGTTGCCCATTCTGGAGCAATGTCTCCATAGCGTGTATGTGAGAATGGGATTAGTCCTGCACACCTGCACCACAAACAAATTACTTTGTCTACATCCACTACAGACAGTCCTCTCCCCTACTGCACATATGTCTGCAGCAGCACAGGGTGCACCTGCATCTGCTCACTTGTGGTCATGGACACCAGCTATACCAGTGCTGTTGGTGTGGCATACTGGAAGGCTGACACAGTCGGTGTAGGAGCCACCCCCTCTCTTCACCATCAGTACATCAGGATGTCCACACAAACTCACCCATCTCCTAAATATGGGGAACGGTTCACCACTGTAAGCTGAACGTTGCAGTATACATCTGTCATGGGACACAACCACATCACAGGGTGCATCCTACATGGCCCAAACCATAACCTTATAACACCATAGGGTACTGTATTCAAAGGAGGACTGCCCACTGCCATTGTCCCAGCCATTTGATGGAAGAGTACTGTCACCCCTCCAGAGTATGGTGTGGTGTATACCCCTCAGTCACATGATACACCAAGCAGCCTAACTATTCTGTTCTGCAAGGCCATGGCACAGTTTATATTGGAACCCATTAACCATGACATTGGTGACCTGCACACACCATCACGGACAGTTAGGCATTGTCCAGGAAGGAGTAATGTCTGTCACACTCGGTTGACCTGTATGACAGTCACCATATGCATGGACTGGGGGTGACACTACAAATCACCTACCTTGACCTGGACAATCCCTGTGACGGCAAAACCCACCTACCCATTATAGATGTAATGCTTCCATGTATACATCACACCATATGTTACCATGGGGGTATCACAGTGGTGCGTGGACAAGCCCCACCTGTGCCACATAGGAGAATCCTCCCCAAATGGTTTACCCATATCTAGCAGAGTAACCTGTTGTTCTGTGTATTGCCTTCTGTTATGTGTGATGTACACCCCTGAGGTGCAGGGAACACCCATTACCCCATGTCTGCGGATGACTGCATGCTGCGTACCATTGCCAGATTTCCTAATGATGTGGATATCTGCCTAGGAGGGTGTCACACAGATAGATGACTGTTAACAGACACATGGACTCAGGCTGCATACCACAACATCCATTGTTAACCCCTTTGAGGCCACACATATTTTCACAGTACTAAATACATTCTAGGCACACAATTGGTCATGAAGGATCTGTGGCACAGGTGTTTGGCACCAAGACCTATCACTACAAGGTTGCATCTATTGTAAGGTAATGCTGCTACATGGCCCAAGACATACATATGGGCATGCCATTAGGGGACATGGGGTGTAAACATCCCTGTGTTCCCCCCAATAAGGCCCTGTTTTTTCTATGATTCCCTGTTCATCAATCACATCACACAGCACATGCAGCAGTTGGGGACATCAATGAGTTACCCCACCAGGCAATACCAGGGCCTCAAACATCTACCATAGCATGATAGCCTATAAGGCCAACAGTCTACCCGGTGTCATACATAATCCGCAGGAGTGAGCTCAGTGTGGCATGCAAGGTAATCACAGAAACCACAATGATGGGAATACTGCACAGGTGCAACTCATGCCCCAGTGTGTTAACACACACACACACATATGCAGTTAACCCAGTGTGTGACCACACACACACCTTGCTGTGAAATGGTCACCCTGTCCATATCAGGCAGGTTAGCTTTTAACACCATTGCAGGCAGAGCCTGCATCAATGGATGGTTAACTCCACATACACCCTTGGGATAGCACCTGTGTCCCTGTTGGACTGGGGTGGCAGGTATTGGCATTCATGCACATGGGCTAACAGCCAGCCTAGGCATATGGGTGCTGAGGGGCCATATGCCATGTAACCTCATATGGTACCAGGGATGCCAGTTATGGCCTGGTGCTGTGACAGAATGTGTTGGTATGTGTTCACACACATCACTGCCATGGACTGTTGTGTGTCCCATATGGGCAACATTACAACAGCATGTCATCCGGACTACTTTTAACAAATATGAGTGCTACTACAGATGTATGAGAACATACCAGCATCATTTGTGCTACACAGTAACAGAGGGCACTGCATATCTGGTGTGGGGGGGTCTTCCTGGTAGGGTGTCTGACATATGCTGTACCCATATGTCTGCGGAATGTGTACATGTGCCTGATAGATGTAGACCCCCTGCCAGACAAATGTTGACCTCTACACAGCAGTGTTAGGGAAATGTGTGTGTGATATGCCACAATCCTGGAACATGTCAATGGTACATTAATATCTGCTACTTTAATCATTCACTTACATTGTATGGCCGCTATGTGCCCACTGCTGCTGAGACTGAGCCACTGTGTCTCCAATACTACTGCCTATGACCTGCTGTCCTGCAGCAGGGAGCCACCAGGTGTGCTAGCCATAGGTGTCAGGCAATGAGATACAGCTGTGGAGTTCACAGGGACCTAGGAAGAGTACATCAGGAATGTTCGTGGACATCAGTACAATACCTGAACTAACCCTGTATGACATTCAGACACTGAGAGTGGCACACTGACAGTACATGATGTGATATGCCAGCTGTATCGACCACTACTTACTGTCACTATTGTACAACAGACATTCCAGTGTCAGTGATGCGTGAGATGACCATTGCTGTGGTGACTCTGGGGCCAGAGTTGTGATATATGTCAGTACTGACAGAGCCATACCTGATGGCAATAAGTACATTGCAACACAGCAACATGCCATTACATTAAATGCTGTTGAAACCTACTTTTGAGATTCCCATATCCCATGACTGCATCCTCCATCTGCATTCAATTCCATGTGTAATTGTGTGACATACCTGGTATACTGCTCTACTCCTTTGTGGAAGAAATCAAGTAGTGGTCTCCTAGGAAATGTCAGCCTGATTTCAAGAAGAAGGTGTCAGAGCTGTTAACCATAGGCAGCTGCTTGCCTTTTGTAGGTAATGCTCAGGAACAGTAGATTGCCTGTGCAGCAATCAGTGACTCCCATTTGCTACTAGCATCCTGAACAGCTGGGTTGCATTCTCATTAGCCAATGGCATGGCAACACAGTGCTATAATTAAGGGCTCCATGTAGGCCTCCCCTTTTCCTGGCCAGTGAGTAGGATATTATCGAGGTGTTGGAGCTACAGCATCATAAAGGGTATGTAGAGATACTATCCAGTGTATGGATTGATGTGTTATTTCCACAGTGCTTCATGCTATGTGTGCCCATTATTAACAGACCTTCAGATTCTGTAGCAGTGTACTGTTTAACAACGTGTGTTAGGGTCAGTGAGCTGACAGGCAGATGGTTGTGTCATACATCCTTTCTATCTAGATGTGCATGCTGCTGCAGTTGATGCTGGTGTATCAGCTGTGCATGTTTGTAGGGGGAGACTGTGACACTTGTTCCTGTCACATGAGAATTCCCCCACCAAGACTTTATGTATGGTTGTGTTGTGGATGCCCTGCTCTAGGTGTTTGGGAGGTATGTTAGGTCTGTAGCAGTTAGCCGGACAGACTGCTGCATGTGTAGCAGGCCACAGCTGCTGGATTATGGCCAGGACTCCTAATGGGGAGTTTGACAACATTAGGGGACTGCATATTTTATACATCAGTGAGGGAGTAGTGTCAGCTCTTGTGTCACAGCATGGCCAGGGTGTGTATATCCATAACAGTCCAGGTGTGGTATGAGCTTCTGGTACGTATGTTAAGTAGTAGTGCCATCCAATGGGTGGTAGGGGACATTTAAGACACATATACATATTTGTGACATGTATCCCACCCTTGCGGCCTTTGATGTAATCCTGTGGGTGGCAGTGACTGTGTTATCAGCAACCATTTCTGTTGGACATTGCAAGGCTCGTTTATTTCTATGTTGTATTGACAAGCATCTAAATGTTGTGCAACACATTGGACTGTGGGTGTCCTGATGTGAGATATGCTAGGAATGCAACAGATAGAGCTACTAAGTCATTATTATGGGAGGTGTATTTGCAGGATATATGTGCATGCATACTGTGTGTTACACAGGATTGGCATGGACATGTGTGTTTGGATGTCTATGGCATGTGACACTGACCTGTCTGTCATGAGTTTGTAAGGTCAGTCTGCACTGACCTGCCAGTACTTGAGCACACAGAATAGGTTTGATGACAACCATGCCATATGTAGGTGACACACCTGTTGACATTCTGCAACAGTCTGTGCAGCTGTCAGGTGTACCTGTTATTGTAGGCTTCCCGTACATCCATCAGCATTTATTTGACTGTGTGCCAGGTCGGTGTCTGCATCACAGGCCCAAGTAAGCTGTCATTTATGCCATTATATGTGGAAGTTGTGTCACTGGGAATTGGGTTGTCTCAGTACAAACACTGCTAATTCCCCCGAGGTGTTATGTCCTACTGGTGTAGTGCACTGAGCTTTGGTTCAGATGTTTCAGGTTTCTATGTTTGGAGGAGGTGTATGTTATCCCTATTGTTACATCAATGTGACTTATGATATATGTACAGGAACAATAGTCATGGTGATGTGCTGCTGACTCTAGTTCAGAGGGTCCTTGAGCTAATACCTGGTAGGAGTGTAGTTGCTCCCCTAATGCTACATCATTGTACTGCAAGTTATAGTTTAAAAAAAAATATATATATATACACAGCTGATGTGGCCTAGTGGTGCTTTGCTCTGACTTTAGTGCAGATGGTTCTGGCTTCGGTACTTGGTAGGGGGATGTTTTTTTCCCCTAATGTTACACTGCATAATATATTAATTGCACACAGCTGATTTGGCTTACTGGTGCAGTGCTCTGAATTTGATGGAGAGGGCCCTGGGTTTGAGACTTGCCAGGTCTAGTTATTTTGTTGCTGGCCTTAGCTTCACATAGCAAGCTAATTACTGCTTAGATATATACAACAGTATTGTAATTTATTGTTCAGTAATGTTATTTCATTCTTAGGTGCATCTATTTTATTATACTGTATCTCCTAAACTTATGCATTTAACTACATTATCTGTTCCTGTAACTGTAATAGTTTTGGACATGTGTGTTTAACTGGGGCTTTTATACTCATGTCTCCACTGCAAATGGGCTTCTGATTAAGCTGGACCACCACAGTTAATATATTGTAATAAATACAAAACAAATAAAAACATTTACAGCATTTCCCTATAACGTGTAAAAAGCTAAATGATCACGATTCAACCTTTGCACCTAATGTACAAGTGCCGGTGCCCTAACCATTCAGCCAGTGAGGATCTGCTGTTAGACTGCTGTATATACCTCATTTCATTTAAGCAGTGTTGAGCAGCACGCCATGTTGTGCAAAACTGCTCAGCTATGCTGAAACTTGACTTTTTTGACGAACATTAAATGCATCCAGTTTATATTTCTTGATGTCTGGCATGTGTTCCTTGCAAATGTCAGTAACTACATTGGTAAATAAAAGTAACATTAATATAAAAATGTAAATTTAACATTAATATAAACATGCTTTCCAATGAAGACGCTGAAAGGCCTGTCTTGGTAATAGGTTATAATGACAACCCTCTACCGGTATCATACATACTCCTCAGGAGTTATGTCACTGTGGCATGCATGACAATCACAGGTCCCACATTGCTGTCACTGCTGGACAACTGCAAGCCATTCTTCACTGTGGTAACACACACACACACACACACACACACACACACACACACACACACACACACACACACACACACTCAACCCAGTGAGTGACCTGGACTGCCTCGTGGACAGCTCACATGTGTGTCGCACACAAGCAACCTGTGGTGGAATGGGCACCCTATCCACATCAAGCAGGGTAGCTACCTAAACCTTTGCAGGTATAACCTGGTCAACTGGATGGTTAACAGCACATAAATCCTTGGGATACCACCTGTGTCCCTGTTGGACGGGGACATCAGCTGCTGCCTTGCATACGCATGTGCTAACATGTGTGCTAGGCATATGTATGCTCATGGCCCATAGCCTAGTAACCTGAGATGGTACCAGGACTACCAGACATGGCCTGATTGCTCTGACAGACTGTGTTGTTATGCGTCCACAGACATCACTGCCATAAAACAGTGGGTGTGCCCTATGGGCAACTTAGTGTAACATGTCATCCAGCCTACATCTGTCAAATTGGTGAGTGCTACTACAGGTGCATGTGGACATTCCAGGAACATCTGGGGTACACACTAACAGAGAGCGGTGCATATGTGATGTACGGTGACCTGCTCATATGTGTCGGACATCTGCAGTACCCAGATTTTTCCAAAATGGGTACATGTGCCTGATAGATGTAGACACCTCTGCCAGACAAATGTGTATTCCTGCACACCAGGTGGACAATACATGATGGTTGACTGCAGGGTTTGGGAATGTGTCTGTGACATGCCATATCCCTAGGGACACAGTAATGGTACATGAATATTTGGTATTGTATCCATTCCCTAACATTGCATGCTCAGTATGTATGCATTGGTGCTGAGCCAGAGCCAGCATCCCCCCACTATTAGTACCTATAACCTGCTGTCCTGCTGCAGGGGCTAACCAGGTATGCTAGCCATAGGTGTCAGGCATTCAGATACAGGTATGGGGTACACACTGACTTAGCCAGAATATGTTAGGAATGGTCATGGAAACCTGGACAATCTGTGAAATAATCCAGTATGACATTGGCAGACTGAGACGGGCTCAAGGATGGTACATGATGTGATATGCCAGCTGTATCGACCAGTACGTACTGTCAGTGTGATGCCCCTGCACTGGCCCAGTAATCAAGGGGCATCAATCCCCACTGCTACCACCAGTGAGGGACGTACACAATGTAAGGATGATAAATACACACACAGTAGAGTACAATTACCCTTCAGAGATCACAGTCAGTCTGGGGCTGGTTTCTCCCTCTCCCTCCAGATCCCCAATAAGACTTCCAATTGGCACAGCTATATGGTTAACATCTCAGCAGAGCACCCAAGCAAAAACATCTACACCCTCTCTGTCCAAACTGTGCTTTGTGTCCCTGCCCAAGTAGCTGACACACACACTTTTTGAGATTTGATTTATGAATCACCTACACACACACACTCCTGGGAAAGGCTGGCACAGATTTACCAGCTATGGCCCTTTTGCCCACACTTAAAGGTAGTTCTGACTGCCACAATCCAGCTCTTTATCAGCTACTGTAAGGTCCTTACCAAAGGGTGATGAAACCTACTGTGTGATGTGCCTGTTAGCCAAATGGTAAGTGTGTCCAAGACTGAGCCTATTGGAGTGGGCTATACAGTGTCACCAAATACACATGCAAGTACGCTAAGAGCTTATTTAGTTCTATACAGACCAGACACAATTACAAGGTTTACCTATATTTAATAATACCTAATAAAGGAACAAGACAATACTCAATCAGTACAGTAACTACAGAGCTCAGACTCACAGGGAATAATTTCAAACATTGCAGGACAGTCTGAAATAATTTCAGCAAACATTTACAGTAATAGGTTTTTAGGATGATACTAGGCTATTAGTCTGGAGGCCATTATAGGCCTATCCAAGACTTTTGCCCATGTTCCTTCAAAGTCAGCACCCATTTCCCCTGTCCAGCAGGGAGACAGGTGGGATCCCAGGAGTGTATGTTCTGTTTTCCATCCAGTCGTCCAGGTTCCTCTTAAAGAGGCCTAGAGAGGCACACTGCATGACATGGAGAGGGACTCTATTCCACAGTTGGGCACATCTTTGGGATACATCTCTCCTGCAAACAAGTTCTATTCATGTCACAGACCAGGTTAAGGCCTTGCATGCAGGTTGCGCAAGTTTAGTTGGTCTTACAGATATGTAGCAACTACATCAAGACTGGGTTGAATATGGCTTTGTATGCCAGACACAGGACACCTCTGAGCAGTCTGTATGAGACTGAGTAGAGGGACAGGGCTTTTAGCCTGTCTGTATAGGATAGGCGTTTTAGAGACCCTGGATTTTCCTGGTCAGGAACCTCTGTGGTGTCTCCAACTGCTGCATGTGCATGGCAAGGTACATGCTGAAGTGGGCATTATACTCAATAATGGGTCTGATAAGGGAGGAGTATAAGGATGTTATGACCTCCTTGTTCCTGGGTGACAAACCCTGATTTATGAGTTGGGCCATGTAGACAGTCTTCTGTACAACAGAGGTAAAGTGGTGGTCAAAAGTCAGGTTGCTATCAACCTGGGTTCCTGTATCCCTCATGATTGATTGCATGCTTAGTACATTGTTATTAATGTCATAAGTACTGGGGATGACAATTTCATCACAGGGGGTAATGATGCATTTCTTGGAATTCATTTTGAGGCCATGCATCTGGCACCAGTCATGATTTTGGGTAAGGCCCTCTTGGAGAATGTTCACATCACTAGGGGAATTTAACACAGCACCCAGCTTGCAGTCATCTGCTCGCTTGGTCAGCCACAGACCACTGTTTGTGGTTTGCACCTCAGACAAGTATATGCCAAATAGTAGAGACCCCAAGACTGATCCTTGGGGTACACCGCTTATTACGCGTCTACTACTAGAGGTGACTTCCCCTACTTTGACTGAGTGGGTTCTATCAGTGAACCAGTTACCTACCCATCTGGTAACATACGGTCTGATACCTAGCTGGGAAGGTTTATGTATTATGCCTAAGTGTGGAATAGTGTCAAAGGCTTTGGCTAGGTCAAGGTAGGCACTGTGCACAGTCTTCCCCTTGTCTGTGGCTTTGGTGACTGTTTTGAAGAAGTCAGCCATGTTTAACAGCCATGATCTCCTTTTGACAAAACCAAACTGTGCGTGGTGCAGCATTTAGAGGTTGCCATTGTCCTTGTTTTTAAGGTCGATGATAATACATTCCATGGCCTTGCAGATCAGGGTAGTTAGGCTGATGGGCCTACAATTGCCTGGGTCAGTGGATGCTCCACCTTTGTGTAGGGGGATGACAGTGGCTGTCCTCCATGCAGCTGGGATGATACCAGTCCTCAGGCGGTGGTAGAATAGGGTGTCTAATGGACCTGAGAGTTCATGCATGAATTCATGTAGGATACAGGGCAGGGATGTTATTGGGTTCCATGGAGACTTTATTTTTTGCCTTTGAGAGGGTATTAAGGACCTGCTCCATGGTGATGGGGGGGGGGGGGCAGGTGCTGGGATGTCCTGATTTATTGATGGGGGGACGTTTTCACTGAACCTGTCTGCCAGCAGGCTGGCTATATCTATGATGTTTGTGTATGTGGTGTTATTGACCACCAGTTTAGAACAGATTTGGGTGTTGCCTTTGAGATAGAGACATATGTGAAGAAGGCCTTGTGATTGTCCTTTGTAGATATGGCCAATTTGGACTTAATGTTAGCTTTACAGGATTTCACCAGTGACCTTATTTGCTTGTTCAAACAAAGGAGAGATTGCTTCAAACTTGGTACATGCTCCTTCTTTGCCCTGGGCAGCAATTGCCTCCTTCTATGATAGGCTTTGTTTATTGCTGCTGTCCACCAGACAGGTTTACTCTTCCTTGACTAAGCTGATTTGGTCCTGTCAGGTATAGCTGAGTCCATGCAACTATGTAGGTGCTCATATATATACCTGGTGTAGGCTTGGACATTAGTACTAGTTCCAACTGAAGGGATGGTGGCTGTGCAGCTCCCTATACCTGCTCTGAGGAGAATGTAATCAGCTTCGGACATTTTTTTTTGTGTGACCCTGACACAGGTGGGGGCTCATGAGAGATGGTGGCTTCCAAAGTGATCACTTTATGGTGGGATCTTACCAAGGAGGATGACACTGTAAGAGTGCTACAGTAGCTACTCATGTTGGTTAGAACCAGGTACAAGACAATTTCACCTCTTGTAGGGGTGTCGACCAGCAGCTCCAATGCATTGCCATTGATGAAGTTGTGGAATCTCTGGCCATTCATGTGTGGGCTAGAATAGGTCCTGCACTCTATGGTTGGGCAGTTAGGGTCACCCAGGATCAGAGTAGAGGGTTGAATCTTGATAGATTGAGGTAAGTCCAAATAGGTAGAGTGAGTGTCCTGAGTCATGGTTGGGGGTCTGTAGCTAGCTATGAATTGAATATGTGTTTTGTCAACAGTTAACTGCACTTGCAGTGCTTCCTGTGTGTCATACTGTTTGACCAGTCAGGAGGTGTGTATATCTTTGATAAATATTGGAACTCCACCTCCTTTGGCTTTGTAGCCCTCCATTTTGTGTCTGAAAGTATGGTAGGATGGGTAACCTGGTATGGTTGTGGTGCTTTCCACAGCTTTGAACCAGGTTCCAGTGACTGCACAAATGTCAGCATCCTCCAGGACAAGGAATGCTTGCAGTGAGTGCAGTTTCATGCTAAAACTCCTAGCATTTAGCAGCATGACCTTTAATTTCATTTATATGAATTATTCATATTGGTAGTATTGTGGTCATGACTTTGGCTAAAAAAAGCACTATGGGGGAGGCAGGAGCCTTTGCCAGAAGCCTAAAACTCAGGGGAGACAGATGACGGCCATCTGTGGCAAAGCATCATGGTCTGTCAATGATGTACTGGCTTTTGACTGAGACAGCAAGGATCCTAGGTTCTTAATGTGATTGCATTTCTCACCTATTGTGTTCTTAGGTGGTAGTAGTAGAGGGCTGTCTGCATACATCAGGCAGTTGCTACACTCTTTCACATTGTCCATTCATGCTTATCATAATCTGTGGAACAGAGGTCAGGGGTAGTAAAGTGGTTACTATCTGAAGAGAGTACCTGAAGGTGTGAGTATAGCTGGATTAAATCTATACAGTAGCTGCAGGCAAGGGCCTCACTCACACAGGAGTGCTGGTAAGGGAAAAAATGCAGCTGAGATACCTTGCAAAGGGTTAAAACAGCACAGCAGTGGTGTGTAATAGGCAAACAAGCACAAACCCACACATATGCCGGTTTTAAATACCACAAAAACAAAGGTAAAATAGATACACTAGAACTGACCCAACCAACCCTTGTCCCTGAGCTTTTAGCTCAACACCCTATGCCAGACCAGCTCCGAACAGTTCATTGACTCCCATTAAGTGCAGGCAGGCCTTGGCCAACACAAGATGGCATAGCAGGAAACACAGGAATCACACAAACAGATCTGAATACAGCAAAACCACTAACCAGACTATGCTAAAGATATTTCAACTTTGTTTAGGTCAGTTTAACACAGGAGAACAGATACAATGTTAAATATAACAGTAACAAATGAGCAAACTGATTTAAAACAAGTAACCAATTAACCAATAAAAAAGCTCAAAACTGACCCCTGTTCCAGCGGTCTTCAATCAGACATGTTCTAACTGCACACTCTTGCCACTAGGGTGCAGGGGAACCCTCTCCAAAAAAGATGGCCTGGATTAGTGCTCAAGTTATACAAACAAAGCTAGATTCAACAGGTCTGAATCTAGTCTGTGGTACAGGAAACAAGGTGCACCAATTTCAGAAAGAAACAGTGAAAATAACCAGGCCAATACGCCTTTAACCAGAAATTCCCAGCTCAGAAGGGTAGAATCTACTCTCTGATCCCACAAGAGTGTGGACCACAAACCTTCTTAATGTACAATAACTGGCCTGAAGCCCAAGTGATTAAACCACAAGGCTTAGAATATCAGTTACAATTTAATCAGCCTACTAACAAGCAGTAATAAATGCAGCAGAATATGTGCAATTGAGTACTTTTAAGAACAGGCAGCAAAGGCAAAATAAATTAGGAAACAACACAAATACAGTAGAATTATTTTAATACATTAAGTGGGAAGGGATGAAACACAATAATTTAAGTTTGGGAAACCGGGGGGGGGGCTTCCCAAATGCTCTCTCCCTCTACTCAGTAAAATAAGATGATGGGATGGGCTGGGAGGAGTTTTCAAAATGAGACTTATAGTATGGGCGGGTAACTCAAAAGCCACCAAATTTAAGAACACATCAAGGACTGGGCAAGTGGGAGGGGGAGGACTTTTAAAACTCCAACAGAACAGAATAATTAAAACAGATGTAATACTAGAATAAGATACAAAATAGAAGTGATCAAACCCTGGATAAAGGGCTTCAAATGAACATTAAATGCAGAGATGCCTGATACTCAGAGCACTGCTGACCACACAAACATCAGACAGAAATACTATATTCCCATCTGTATGTAAACAATTTTTACATTTCCCTAAGTCCATGCTATTAGCAAGGCAAATGCAGATGAGTGGATGTTGTCAGATACACAGACACATACAACATGCAAATGCAAAGGTCTTTCTATAAGACAGGTCTGAAAGTAATAATCAACATTAATGCTGAGTTAGCTCAGATTACATCAGTGTGTGTCACCTTGCTTCACTTCCCGGGCAGTAGCAACTAACATACATTTTAGCAGCTTTGCATCAGAAGTACATATCTGTCTTGATGTTTGTGTAGAACTGGAAGTCATAACACAGTTAAACACTTTTACATTTTCAACCTAGTAATTATTTAAGTTTCAAGACAATGCAAAAACATCTAGCTGTAGACATTTATGTCTGCTTGCTACACTGATACTTAGATAACACATTTATAAAACAAGTTCAGCTTATTTACTTTTTGCAACATATGTCTGTATGTTCGAGGCTTCCAGCTTCTACTATTAATACATACATTTGCACAGATAATACTTCATATACATTTCTGTTCTTTGCCGGTACAGTACACTGTGGTTACACTCCTGAAGCTCAGTCATACCTCTCAACCTCTTAGCACAAGAAATCTGGACAAAGCACAACAAAATGGGGGGACAAAGGGCCATAACTAGGGGCAGAGTTTAAATATTGCTCCTATAAACTTCAGCATTTGCTAGAGTAACAGGGTTTGTTTTGACATACATTTTCTGAGGGATTTAAAGTCTGCAACTCAAATCTATGTTATCATTTAGTAACATCATTGCTCATGTCATCCCAGTGATTTGGCAGAAAAACTAATGTTATGTGGAACAGGCCAAGACTATTAGGCAACAACCTGGACATTCTGTGGAAATCTGTACAGTTTAGAGGTATGTATGTCTGGCCATTTTTAACAGACTTTCAGATTCTGAAGCAGTGTACTGTGTACATGTGTGTTGTGGTGAGTAAGGAGACAGACAGATGTGTGTGTCATAGATCCTTTTCTATCTGACTGGGCATGCTGCTACAATTGATGCTGGTCTATCAGCTGTGTATGTCTGTAGGGGCAGACTGAGACATGTCCCTTAAAACCTCAACATTCCCCCCAACCCTTTATGTTTGGCTGATGTGTGGATGCCCTGCTCTAGGTGTTTGGGAGCAATGTTAGGTCTGTAGCAGGTAGTTGGACATATTGCTGCATGTGTAGCAGGCCACAGCTGCTGCATTCTGACCAGGAGTCAGAATAGGGATTGTGAAGACATTGGGGGAGAGCAAGCTGTAACTGTCAATGAGGGCGCAGTGTCAGCTGTTGCGTCACAGCATGGCCTGGTTGAGGGTACCCAGAATAGTCCAGGTGTGGCATGTGCCTGTGGTGCATATGTTATGTAATAGTGCCATCCAGAGAGTGTTGGGCAACATGTGGGACACATATTCAAAATTGTGAATTGTGTTCTACCCTGCAGAGCTTTAATGTGCACTTCACTTCACAAAATCACTTGCAGATCACTAAAGCCAATAACTCTGCTGGTGAAGCACTATTCTCTTGCGCCATAGCCAAATTATGGAACTCACTCCCACCCACAATTACTTCCGTACCATCATGCACCCACTTCAAAACTTTACTAAAAGCGCACCTAAAACATGCTGGCTATGCCCTTGCAACTCCCACTCTAATGTCATCCACCCCATCCAACCACTACCTTTCTTTCCACACCACTAACTACCTTGATTATAGCAAGCTCAGATGCTCATAAGCCTAGTACTTATTATACAGCAGGAACTTCTCATTGTAACATTTGTTAATGTCTGTTATGTTCTTCACAGATAAAGATTCTAGTTGTCTACTGATGTACTATGTTCTTCATCTGTAAATATGTTGTAAGTAATTGCTATGTTAAATTGTTAATCGCTATGTAATCCAATGTTACTACTGTCTGTTTATTTTACTGTGGAGCTTTTCTCCCAGGGCCTCTGCTGAAAATGGCCCCACGTCCAGTCAGACAACAAATTTAAATAAATAAATAAATAAATAAAACAAATAAATAAACGTGCTACTGTGGGTGGCAGTGACTGCAGTAGGAACAACCTGATTTGCTGGACATTGCAGGACTCCATTATTCCTATATTGTATTGGCATGCATGTAGTTGTCTTGCCACACACTGGGCTGTGGGTTTCTACATGTGACAGATTCTAGAACTGTAACATATGGAGTTACCAAGTCATTCATATGGCAGGTGTATTTTTAAGACATATGTGCATGCATACAGTGTGTGACACAGGATTATCATGGACATGTGTGTTCTGATGGGTATGACGTGTGACACTGAGCTGTCTGTCATGCTTTTTTAACCCCAATCTGCACTCCCTTGCCAGTACATGTGCACACAGAGTAGGTTTTATGAGGACCCTGCCATGAATAATTCAAATTGCTGGAACCTGTGTTCTGAGAGACTGCCTTACAGATTATCTGCAAATATAAAGAGCTGAGTATATATTTTTTAGTTATAGAGTTTAATTGTTGCTTAGATCTCTGTTGAAACTGTTGTCTCACTGTTCTGAGAGACTGATCGTCAAATATACAGAGATGAGAATATTTTTTTTGGTTTTAAAGTTTGTACTTTTAGTCGTTGCTTAGATCTCTGTTGAAACTGTTGTGTCCTACCCACCCTCCCTATTTTTTGTTTGTAGTTTAAATTTGGTGGCTTTTGCAGTTGCCCGTCCCACTCTAGATTTGATCTGGGACACTCCCCCAGTCCCATCTCTTCTCCACAGTCTACCTAATAAACTCTTTCTGCACTTGCTTTTAGTCCTGTTTAATTTAATTGCATTTTTTAAACTGTGTTTGGTCTAATATTGCTGCATACTCGTGTGCTAGCTTGCACTGCATGTGAATTGTTTTTACTACTGTTTTTGCTACTTTTCTGTAACAAAAAAAAAAACTGTAAACCTGTTTCCTACCTTTCCTATAACTAGTGTTCCGGATACAGATTTGCTGTATCCAAGACTGTATGTAAGCATCTGAGCCTCCCAAGCCTTTCTGTGTTGGAGGGAAGCCTTCTAGCTTATCAGTGGAAGTGGTAAGCACTAGGTAACCTGTCTACCACATAAAGAGTGGTTCTGGCCCAGAAATTGTAGTTATTGGCCATTTGGGCAATCTTCCATCTCTCTCAACTTTCTGATTTGAAAGTCCGCATTTGCACTTGTTTCTGTCCTGTAACTCATCTAGTGCAGATACAGATTCTTAGTTTTAGCACTTAAATTTGCTTATTCAGGCTCAGCACTTGTTCAGAACTTGTAAGCACTAAATAAGCTACTAATTACTATAGCACTCAATCTTCCTCATTACCTAGAGGAAAACAGTTTTTGTACTTTTCTCACTTGCTTAGAGAAAAACAGCTCTTGTACTCACTTTTGTCACTTATCTAGAGGAAAATATTTTTTTATTCAGGCATGTCCAAGGGTCAGCTCCCAGTGTTCTCTCCTGTCTGTCTGATAAATTTGGGCATCTTGAGGCAATGTAGAAATTGTCTCATATACACAGACAACCCTCTCCTCCTACCACCCAACACTACAACCTGTGAGAGATGCACTTATCTAGCCAAACTGGAGGTAAAGCTCTCTCCAACCAAGACTGAACTTGACAGTCATGAGGAGAAGGTAAACATTTGCACCACACCACATTCATCACATAGTCTCACTAAATCTACACCACCAAAACCCACACATGGTAACACAAAAACATTCACGGAGGCTCTCAATAATAATCTGTCTAAGCAACGGAGACCTCCAAAGCAGAAATGCAAGCAACCTCCATCCCCCAACACAACTCAAATGACACATAGCCCACAGACTCAGTGTGCCACTCAACCACAGCCAGTAAGGCAAAACAACGTACCCAACACACTAGTCACAGGTGACTTTATAGTCAGGCACACTGATGTCCCACTCACCAGGCTAAACAAGGAGAAGGTTACAGTCAGCTGCCTGTCAGGTGCCAGGATCCACCACATAACCTACACACTCAGGTCACTGCACAACAAGTACAAATATGACTCTGTCATTGTCCATGTTGGTGTGAATGACATGAGACGTACCTCCCTGGACTACATGAAAAGAGACATGGAAGAGCTCTCCGATCTTGTAACCCAGGCAGGTATGACCCTAGCCCTGAGTAGCATTCTGCCATCGCCCAGAATGATACCACAGTACAATGATTGACTTAACAATTGGCTAAGCTTCTGGTGTCATTCTAAGGGGATCCAGAGTCTTTCTACTTGGGATGACATGGTCAACAGACCACAATGCTTTGCCACAGATGGCCTGCAACTGTCGCCCCTGGGATTCCGGATACTAGCTAAGGCTCTTGCTGCCCCTATAGTGCCTTTTTTAGGCAGGGTTCAAATAACAAATTCACCACCATAACAGGAACAGGCAAGCAAAAACTAAGGGTAATGCTACTCAATGCTAGAAGTCTAAATCTCAAAATGCACTCACTCGAGACACTCCTTAAAATGGAGAACATTGATATCTGTGCAGTGACTGAGACCTGGTTCAAGGCTCCAGAGAGCACCCCTGCACTACCAGGCTATAACTCATACCACATTTCAGCCATGTAACCTGGACCGAAACACCAAAGGCTGAGGTGTGTCCATGTTCATTAAGGATATCCACACCTCCAGGCTAGTTGCTCAGCATAATGCATCTGAGGTTATCCAAGTGCAACTAACTCTGGGCAAAACTGCAATCCAAATTGTAGCTTGCTACAGATCCCCCACCATGCCCCAGGATTCCCACTCCTCTTTTCTTGATGTACTGGAAAATATTAGGGTTCAACCAAACACCTTACTAATGAGCGACTTCAACTACCCCACCATTAACTGGGAAAACTACTCGTGTACCAACTCCTTAGCTTAACGCTTTCTGGAATTCATAAACTCCAATGCCCTAGATCAACTTATCCACACCCCCACCAGGGGCAACAATATCCTAGACCTAGTCATTACCAGCATGAGTGACCGGTGTTCCACACCTGAAGTCAACTACTCATTGGTCCGGTCCGACCATAAGCTTATTACGCTTGATATCCACATCCTGCCCCTACCCCCCATTAAGGAAACCACAGTAAAAAAATTCTCCAAAGCCAACTTCATGCTTCTTAAAACAGAAGTGGTGAACTTCACGACACCCATGCAGATGGACAATACAGTTACAACTGCTGAATCCTACACAAATGCACTCTATAAGCACTTACACGAGTGCATGGATCGTGCTATCCCAAACAGAACCAAGACGCTATCCTCCAAAAAAAGGAAGCCAATCTGGTGGTCCCCTGCCATAAACAAACTGTACAACAGAAGGAAGAAACTGTTGCAAAAGAGAGTAAAATCCCATGAGTGGAGGAGCTCCCTGGTCAGCCTCAGTAAGAAGCTGAGATCCCTTATAAGATCCTCCAAAGCTAGCTACGAAAACAAAATTGCCACTAAATCCAAGAACAACCACAAAGCATTCTATATGTCAAGAATCTAGATGGCAACACCCACATCTGCTCTGAGTTACAGCACAAAGGCACAAAAATTACAGAACCAACTGCTATTGTCAACATCCTGGCAGATAGGTTTAGTGCTAACTTTACCACCCTTTCACCCCCTAAAGGGCCCATATCTATACAGAAAGAATGCAGAGTCCCTCTAATCACAACTACGCAGGTAAAAGCTACACTCTCTAAAGCCAAAAACACAGCGTCCATGGGGACTGGACAATATCTCAGGCTGCGTTTTACATGAACTTCAGAACGAACTGGCTCCCCACATAAGCACCATGTTCAGTAATAGCCTCGCATCAGGCTTTGTGCCCACTGAATGGTGGACAGCAACAGTTATCCAACTCCACAAAGGGGAAGCCACCACTGATCCCGGAACTATTAACCTATTAGCCTGATGAGCCTGGTCTGCAAGGCCATGGAACGTATCATCATGGAACTCATAAACAAAGACACTGGTAACCTCCAAACTCTGGATCCCACCCAGTTCGGGTTTGTGAAAGGTAGATCATGCCTCCTGAACCTGATCAACTTCTTTGAGGTAGTCACCAAAGCCGTGGATGAGGGTAAGGTGGTTCACCAAAGCCGTGGATGAGGGTAAGGTGGTTCACACAGCCTATCTTGACCTCGTCAAGGCTTTCAACACCATCCCCCATTCTGGAATTATAGCTAAACTCACTAAACTAGGTATAAATCCCTATGTCACAAGATGGGTTGCCAACTGGCTCACTGACAGAACCCACACTGTAAAAGTTGCAGACTCCAAATCTGACCTCAAAGAAGTGATAAGTGGAGTACCACAGGGTTCTGTCCTGGGACCTCTCCTGTTTGGTATCTACTTCTCTGAAGTACAGGCTAACACAGAAGGCCTCTGACTAATGAAGTTCACACATGACTGCAAATTAGGAGCCATAGTCAAGGTTCCAAATGATGTGGACATCCTACAGAAGGGCCTCACTGAGACAGATGCCTGGTGTCAGAGCTATGGCCTCAAGCTCAATGCCAAAAATTGCAGTGTCATCCCCTCTGGTAAAAACTCAGTACCCATGAACTACCACATAGGCAGCAATCTACTTAGCACAGAATGTGTGATGAGACCTTGGGACCCAGGTGGACAGTAGTCTCTCCTTTGATAGTCACATTGCCACAGTAATCAGTTAGTCCTTCTATGTGGCACATCTCATCATAAAATGTTCTCATCCAGGAAAAAAAAGAGGTCATTGTTCCCCTCTACTCCTCACTCATTAGACCCATTATAGAGTACAATGCCCCTTTTGGAATGTACCTCACAAGACATCTGCAGCAGCTGGAAAGGCCACAGAAGTACCTCACAAAGAGGATTACTGGCCTCAAATAAATGCCCTACACTGACCACCTCAAAAAACTCCAGCTTTACTCTGTAGCATATCGCCTACTCCGAGGTGATCTCTGCCTAACATATAAAGCTATGTCAAACCCAGAGCTGTTGGACATGCTACACCTAATGAAATCCCAATCCCTCCGAGCTGCACGCTCTAGGGACTTAAACCTTGTCACCACAATAAAAAGGACATGCTGGAGGGATAAATTCCTGTGCCAGAGACTTCCTATACTCTGGAACAAGCTACCCATCTATGTCAAGCAAAGTTCTTCATTAGCACTCTTCAAGAAAAATTTGATGAGTGAATGGAAAATAGGAAATACACCCCGGGGATCACTTCTGTGTCTCTGCTGGACAGTGGCACAGGAAAGTAACTTTCTTGGGTGGCATAAGCTATGGAACCTTGCTGGCTAGGCTTACTTAGGTCCTTGGGCCGATAGCCTAGTACCTACCTATGAACCTATAATAAGGGGATGCAACTGTGGATATTCAGCAACAGTCTGTGCAGTTGTCAGCTCTACCAGATATTGTAGGCTTCCTGTACATCCAGCTGCATTTATTTGTCTGTGTACTGGATCTGTGTCTGCATCAGATGCTCAAGTATACTGTGATTTGGGCCAGTATATATAGGAGTAGTGTGTGACTTGCAATCAGGATATGTTTGTGAAAACAGCTGCTCTACTCCACAGGTCAGTTGGCTTACTGGTATGGTGCTCTGACTATAGTTCAGATGGGTCTGGGTTCAAACTTTGTCACTGATGTATTTTTTCACTAAAGTTACAGCCCCGTAGTGCATGATATGTTTACAAATGCATCATTAATTCCCCAGAGCTTATTAGGTATAGTGTTGTGTTGCTGTGACTCTGGCTCAGAACGTCCTGTGTCCAAAATATGGCAACTTTGGCTTTTTTCCCTACTGTTACATGACTGTTAATGCATATGTTCACAAAAGCATTGTTAATTCCTACAGCTGATTTGGCGTAGTGGTGCGTTGCTGTGACTCTAGTGCACAGGGGCCTGGGTTCAAGTCCTGCCAGTGATGATATTTTCCCTAATGTTACATGTCTATAATGCATGATATATTTACAAGAACATTGCTAATTCCCACTTCTGATTTGGCACAGTGGTGTGTTACTCTGACTATAGTGCACAGGGTCCTGGGATCAAGACTTGGCAGTGATGCTATCTTTTCCCTAATGTTAAATGACTGTAATACATGATATATTTACAAATGCATTAGTAATTCACACAGCAGAGTGTACTGGTATGTTGCTCTGACTGTAGTGCACAGGGTCCTGGATTCGAGACCTGGCAGGGCTAGTTATTTTGTTGCTGGGCAGAACAATGGCTGGATGAGATAGTGATTAAAGCAGTTTTAAGCAGGTTTACACAGGTTTGCATTGTTTTTCATGATATTAAGTGATGCAAGGAGACGCTAAGCTTCCCTTAGCTTTACTTAGTGGTGCTTACTCCCACTTAAACCCACACTAATTCCCAACAAAGAAAAGAAAAAAGGGGTGATAAAGTGGTGAAATGGGGCAAGCAGGGGAAATTACATTATGAAAGGCAGCTAGAGATGTGCAGCACTGGTGTAGGAAATGACAATAGCTCTCCATTTCTTGGCCAGCAGCAGTTGTGGATGATGTAGACAATTTGGAATTTTGAGCCTCACACGCCACAGGGAGCAGGGTATGACACAAGAGGGGTGTAAACTCCTTGGACGGGGAAGGTGATTGGGAATCGGAGGGCCACATGGCCCCAGATGGAAACAAGGTCCCCACCCACGGGCAGTCACCACTGCCCCTTAATGGCCTTGAAGGTGGCTGTGCTGGGGATGAACGATGGGGCTACCCTGCCCCTCGAGGTGCACCAGTCTGCCCTCAATCTGGCACAAGCATACATCCAAGTCCCTCTGCATGACCCTGTGCACCATACCTCAGAACTGATGTCGGGTGACAGGGTCCTCTCCACACTTCGGGCCAGGGGAGCTCGAGCCCCATCCCCTGATGTGATTCCACACCAGGGTGGTGCAGGACCAGTGGAGAAGGCATTTTGAGGTTGGGTCCCAGACGTGCTCGCCAGATGAGGCAGGACAGGCGTATCCACTGGGATCTACCCAAACATGCTATGTTGTTAAGGTTTTTCAAGGTGTATTGGTTAGTCAAGAACAAAACATTTCAACAATAATTATAACAGCATGCATGGGTGTTCCAATTAACCCAGAACAATAGAACTGGGGAAATTGCATAGCAAACAGCACACATGCATAATTGGAATAACAGTCATTATTGTAACAGTATGCCAGTAACATTTATGGTAACAGGCCACAAACAATGACATTTCAACAAGGTATGTTAGTACTGAACCATGTAAATATATGAACAATAATAGGTCAAATATCCCAACATTAATTTTTGATAACAACATACCTGTAGCATATGAATAATAATCACTGAAGCAGGTAAGTGGTGGAGGGAGAGAAAAACAGTCCATTGCCAATTGTATAGGCTTATATTTTTCACAACAGTACTGCTCAGTACTCTGCAGGTCTGCCCTCATTTTACATCTACCTGAGGCCTATAGGTACCATAGCATGTACATACCTGTTAATCTGTTGACCTAGAATGCTTTTGGGCAAGTTGTAACAACTGTAGGTACATGGGTAAAGGTGACTCGTACATGTCAAGGTTATATATATGACTAACAAGGTGTACCCTGCACTTAGCGAGTGTGCTAATGGCATACTCCTACTGGATTATATCTGTGTGCGTGGTTATTGGCAACAGTGACCATTATCCATGACAGCGTGACTCTTGAGGGCCATGTATTGGGAAGAGTGCATAGTGTATATAGCTATCCTGCTGTCATTTGTTGGCATGGGGCTGGGCAATGGAGCATTTGTATACAGTTTATTAGTATATCCTTCATACGGCAAATACAATCATTTCTTTACCTGTGGGCCTTGTGGAAATAATATCTGATCTGAAGTAGGAGAATTCATTTGTCAGCAACCTGTGGGTATGGATCCGATATCGGATCCGAACCGGCAGGATCCGAACCGGCATGGTTTATCCAGCTATGGATCCGAGCTCCTAGCTCCTCCCCTCACCCATAATGCCCTGCTCTCCCTACGTGACCTCAGATCGAGTTTGCCCTGCACCAACTACCCTAACCAAAGGGTAACACACCCTATGCAGGAAACTGACAAGGCAAGGGGGATAGGAGGGCGGGATGGTTGCAGACAAATGAATCCACCTACTCAGATGGAACGTTATGGTAAGTACATAACTTCTAAATCTGAAGTAGGAGAATTCATTTGTCAGCAACCTGTGGGACAGAGTCCCCAGCTACCTGAATCTTGGGTGGCCATCATGGAAGGATATTCGAGCACTGAGCCAAAGGATGCTCTACCTCTAGAAGTGACGTCCAGCTTGTAATGAGTAATAAAGGTATGAGATGAAGCCCAAGTGGCTGCTGAACAAATGTCATCCAGAGGAACCCTAGACTTAAAGGCCGCTGAAGTAGAGACAGACCGGGTCGAATGAGCATGGACTCCCTCCGGTGCGGGCCTCCCAGAGGCTTGGTACGCCAACAGAATACACTGAAAAATCCAGCGTGACAAAGAAACTTTGGAAATTGGTTTACCCAGATTGAATTGGGCAAAAGAAATGAACAACTGGTCTGATTGCCTATGACCAGCTGTCCTATGAAGGTAAAAACAAAGCTGCCTGTGAACATCCAAGGAATGCAGCTTGTATTCGCCTTTGTTTTGATACTTAGGGAAGAAAACAGGGAGGTTGATGGACTGATTAATGTTAGCTTCCAAAGCTACTGTAGGAAGAAAGGAGGGATTGATCCTTAGGGACACCCGGTCCAGATGAAAAATCAAATAAGGCGGTTTCATGGACAGGGCCTGAAGCTCTGAAACTCTCTTAGCCGAAGTAATGGCTACCAAAAAAGCAGTCTTAAGGGACAAGTATTTAAGATCGATTGTGGCCGCAGGTTCGAAGGGGGGAGCAGTCAAGGCCTGAAGTACCAAGGAAAGATCCCACGGGGGAACCGTTTCTTTGACAGGGGGTCAGAGCAAAAAGGTGCCTTTTAGGAAGGTTTTGCATAACTTAGCCGACATAAGAGACCCTGAATCGTGTCCAACATGGTAATGAGATATGGCCGCCAGCTGAACACTACCTACCACAGTTAACACTACCTTACAGCTACTACAAATACACAGGATTACTTGTTTGTCATTATGAACACATCTTCGTACCAGTCCTTGGATCCAAACCATGGTCTGTGTCTGCAAAATTCAACAAGCAGTATATGTATTTCTCATCACAGTGAGCTAATGGGGCACTGCTGTCTGCTGCTTGACTGATTTCTGCCTACAACTCACTTGGTCACACATTCTGACCTTATAATATAAGTGGAGTGTCGCAGTGTCTTGTGCGATGGTTAGTGAACTGTGTATTACTACTTTGCATGAAGGTGTACACATTTAACCCATAGTGGATGTGATTATGTGTCATCTGTACAGACTATAACAGGCAGCTGGGTTGCATACCCAACCCATATACATTTGCACATCATATATTTGCAGTCTCCACCTATTACAGTCTCGTACTAGTCATCATGCATGGCCCACCATGTTACGAGCCCTCTCCTCTGCAGCTGTGGGGAGAACACACACACACACACACCATTATGCGTACCTGTCTATCAGACATTCATACTATAATTTGATATAAAACCTGTAGATATACTTACAAACTTCTGGGGCATTCTGTGCCTGAGCATCTTGGATACATTGGGCCAAGAGCGTCCCCTTTCTCCATCTTAGTTCATCATAATGATGCCAGACCTGTTAACCAGTTCGGGGGATGCCAGTGACACTAGTGAGCTCACATGCCAGATGGTCCCAGGCCTCAGACTTGTATTCTGAACCCTGGTATTGGTCCTGCAGCATTCTGTCATCATGGTTCTTCACAAGGAGTCCAGCCAATAACCCTGGACTCCAGGATGCCCCAGCACTGCGCCCAAATGTTTGCTCACTCTCCCGCACCTGCCATACTTCCTACAGGGATCAAACTCTAACAGGTTCATAGGATCATAGGAATGTACTAGGCTATTAGCCCTGAGGACCTTATAAGCCTAGCCAAGAGTTTAGCCCATGTATAGACAAATCAGCACCCCATGCCCCTGTCCAGCAGGGACACAGGTGGAATCCCAGGGATGTATTTTCTGTTTCCCATCTACATATCCAGGTTGTACTTAAGAAGGGGTAAAGAGGTACTCTGCTTCACGTGGAGAGGGAGTCTATTCCATAGATGGGAGAGTCTCTGAGACACAAATCTCTCCCACCAACAAGCCCTATCGATGTCACAGACCAGTGAGTCCATGTGTGCAGGTTACTTGAATGGAGCTTGATTTAATATATGCAGCAGTCCCATCAAGGTGGGGTCCAAGATCGCCTTGTATACCAGACAGAGGTCACCTCTGAGGAGTCTGTATGACACAGAGTGGAGGGATAGGGCTTTTAGGCTATCTGTGCATGCTAGATTTTTGAGGGCCTGGATTCTCCTGGTGAGGAACCTCTGTGGTCTCTCCAGCTGCTGCATGTGCTTTGTGAGGTACATGCCGAATGGGGCATTGTACTCTATAATGGGTCTTATAAGGGAAGAATACAGGGATGTTATGACCTCCTTGTCCCTGGATGATATTCCCTTACTTATGATGTGGGACATGTTTGAAGCTTTACATACAATGGAAGCAACATAGGTTCATAGGTTCATACTAGGCTATCTACCCTAGGGCATTTATAAGCCTAGCCAGAGTGTGTGTGGCTTTCACCACCCCTTAGGATAAGAATACTATACCCATTAGTTTGCTGTGCCTCTGTCCAGCAGTGACACAGAGATGATTCCCGGGGTAAACCTACGATCTCCCATCCACTCGTCAAGATTTCTCTTGAACAGAGTCAGTGAGGGGCTCTGCCTCACATGGACTGGGATTCTGTTCCATAGTATAGGGAGTCTCTGGGTGATGAATCTGTCCCTCCAGCACGTCCTATTTATATCCGTGTTGAGGTTTAAGTCTCTTGCTCTCGTGGCTCTGGTGGATTTTGATTTTTTGAGGTGGAGCATGTCCATTAAATCCGGGTTGGACATGGCCTTGTATGTCAGGCACAGATCACCTCTGAGCAGACGGTATGCAACTGAATAGAGCTGGAGTTTCTTCAGTCGGGCATCGTATGACATATGTTTGAGCCCCTTTATCCTTTTGGTGAGGAACTTTTGGGGTCTTTCCAACTGCTGCAGGTGTCGGGTAAGGTACAGTCCGAATGGGGCGTTGTACTCAATCATTGGTCTGATAAGTGAAGAGTACAGGGGTACAATGACCTCTCCTGATATGGATGGGAATCCCCTCATGATCAGGTGGGCAATGTAGAAGGTCTTCCTAACCACTTTGGCAATGTGAGTGTCAAAAGAGAGGTTACTGTCAACTTGGGTCCCCAGGTCCCTGATAACTTCTTACGTGTTTAATGGATTACCACCTATGTGGTAATTAGGGGTTACCTTGTTTTTCCCAAAGGGTATGACTATACATTTTTTGGCATTTAGCTTAAGGCCATGGCTCTGGCACCAGTTATCCATTTCTATGAGAACTCTCTGGAGGATGTCTGTGTGCCCAGTTTGCAGTCAACTGCAAATTTTGTCAGCCACAATCCCCCTATGTTTGCCTGCACTTCAGAAAAATAAATGCTGAACAAGAGGGGGCCCAGGACTGAGCCCTGTGGGACACCGCTCGTGACCGGCTTAGAGTCTGACATGGCACCAGCAACTCTAACCCTGTGTGTTCTGTCCTTGAGCCAGTTTGCAACCCATCTTGTGACATATGGGTTTACATCTAAGCTGTTGAGCTTTTCTATGATGCCCGAGTGGGGTATTGTGTCGAACGCTTTTGCTAGGTCAAGGTAGGCTGTGTGAACTGCCTTACCCTCATCAATGGCCTTAGTGACTGTAAAAAGTCGACCAAGTTCAAGAGGCAGGATCTGCCCTTGACAAAGCCAAATTGGGTAGGATCCAGTGTCTGTAGGTCCCCAATGTCTTTATTTATGAGTTCCATTATGATCCTCTCCATAGCTTTGCAGACAAGGCTCGTCAAGCTTATGGGGCGGTAATTTCAGGGTCCGTAGAAGCACCGCCTTTGTGGGGTGGGACCACAGTTGCCGTCGCCATTCTTTGGAGTCGTATCCTGTAGTAAGGCTAAGATTAAACAGCAGCCTTATGTGTGGGTTTAGTTCCTCATTGAGTTCGTGTAGCACACAGCCGGGGACACCGTCCGGTCCCATTGATGCTGTGTTTTTGCTTTAGAGAGCAGCTCTCACCTGGGCATCTGAAGATGTTTGGGAGGCTAGACTCTGGTGGGATAGATATTTCTCCTTTTGGGGAGGGAGGAGAAATTTGCACTGAACCTGTCTGCCAGTATGTTGGCAATGTCTGTGGGTTCAGTGATTTTTTATCATTTTGGACTAATTCTGAGCATATCTGGGAGTTTCCACCCAGGTTTCTAACATAGCTAAAGAAGGCCTTATGATTGTCTTTTGTGTCATTAGCGATTTTTCTCTCAAAGTTGGCCTTGGATGATTTTATGAGTGATCGTAGTTTTTTGCTAGTATTGATCAGAGATGCCTTCCCTTTTAGGGATTTTGCTCTGTCATGTAGTAGCTTCCTCCTCTTGTTGTAGAGTTTGTTTATGGCTGGGGTCCACCAGACCGGACGCCTGCCTTTGGTGGAAAGGGTCTTGATTTTATTAGGGATTGCTTGATCCATACATTTCTGGAGGTGCTCGTAGAAGGCATTTGTAAGGGTTTCAGCAGTGTGGGTTGTGGTTTCCACTGGCTCGGGGGCCTTGAAGGATACCACTCCAGTCTTAAGAAGTGTGAAGTTTGCTTTTGAGAAGTTCTTCACTGTGGTCTTTTTTGCTGGGGGTGGGGGCGGGATGTGGATCTCCAGTGAGATTAATTTATGGTCTGATCTCACCAATGAGGGATATACCTCCGGTGTGGAGCATTTTGTCCCCATGTTTGTGATGATCAGGTCTAGTATATTTTCTCCTCTTGTGGGAATGGTGACTAGTTGTTCCATAGCATTTGAGTTTATGAACTCCAGGAACCTTTGGGCTAGGGTGTTGGGGCTTGAGTAATGTTCCCAGTCTATGTTTGGGTAGTTGACATGTGGTCAAAAGTCAGGTTACTATCAATTTGGGTGCCCAAATCCCTCACGATTGATTGCATGCTTAGGAGGTTGTTATTAGTGTGATAATTTGTGGGGACATCACTCTCCCCAAAGGGGATGATGATGCATTTTTGGCATTCAGCTTGAGGCCATGTTTCTGGCACTAGTTATTTGTTTGGTTGAGACCCTCTTGGATGATGTCCACATTACTAGAGGAAATTGATGACAGCTCCCAGCTTGCAGTTATCTGAAAACTAGATCTGCCATAGCCCACTGGTTTTGCCCTGCACTTGAGAAAAGTATATCCCAAATAACAGAGGCCCCAAGAACAAACCGTGTGGTACGCAACTTGGTATGGGTCTCCTGCTTGAAGTGGCTTCCCCTGTTTTGACTAAGTGGGTTCTTTCAGTGAGCCAGTTAGCTACCCATCTGGTAGCATACAGATTGATGCCTAGTTGAGAAAGTTTATCTATTATGCCCAAGTGGGGAATAGTGTCAAAGTCTTTGGCCAGGTCAAGGTAGGTGGTTTGCACTGTCTTCCCCTCATCCATGGCTTTGGTGATTGTCTCAAAAAAGTCGACCAGCTGTAACAGACATGACCTCCCTTTCACGAAGCCAAACTGTGTGGGATTGAGTGTTTGGAGGTTGCCATTGTCTTTGTTAATGAGTTCCATGATAA
>NC_056744.1:1667989319-1668032964 GCF_019279795.1 Protopterus annectens | reverse complement strand
TTTTCCTGGGTTCTGGGGAATTTTTGTTACATCACTGCACTGCATGATATATTTTAAAATAAACACTAAATGGACACAGCTGATTTGGCATACTGGTGCAGTGCTCTGACTTTGGTGCAGAGGGCCCTGGGTTTGAGACTTGCCAGGTCTAGTTATTTTGTTGCTGGCCTTAGCTTCAAGACAGCAAGTTAATTACTGCTTAGATATATACAACAGTATTGTAATTTATTGTTCAGTAATGTTATTTCATTCTTAGGTGCATCTATTTTATTATACTGTATCTCCTAAACTTATGCATTTAACTACATTATCTGTTCCTGTAACTGTAATAGTTTTGGACACGTGTCTTTAATCAGGCTTTATACCATCAAACACAAGTCACAAATTGCTGGAAAGTCTAATATAAAGTAATCCAAACACAAAAGACGTTGAGAAATAAAACCTTATATTCAGTAAATATGAATTTAAAGCTTTTTGTGCTTTTTATACTCATGTCTCCACGCAAATGGCTTCTTGTCAAGCTGGACCACCATAGTTAATATATTGTAATAAATACAAACAAATAAAACATTTTACAACATTTCCTTACAACGGTAAAAAAGCTAAATGATCACGATTCAACCTTTGCACCTACCGTACAAGTGCCGGTGCCCTCAACCATTCAGCCAGTGAAGATCTAAGCTGTTAGGATCAGTTGTATATACCTGCTATTTCATTTAAGAGGTTGAGCAGCATGTTGTGCAAAACTGCCCGGCTATGCTGAAACTTGACCTTTGATGAACTTTAAAGCATCCGTTTATATTATTTCTTGGATGTCTGGCATGTGTTCCTTGCAAATGTCAATAACTACATTGGTAAATAAAAGTAACATTAATATAAAAATGTAAATTTAACATTAATATAATCAAGGCTTCAATGTAGATGCTGAATGGCTCATTCCTTGGTATTAGCTATAATGCCAAACCTCTACTCAGTGTCACACATAGCCCCTCAGGAGTGTCACTGTGGCATGCATGGCAATCGCAGGCCCCACATTGCTGCCACTGCTACATAACTCAAGCCATGCACCACTGTGCTAACACACACACACACTCAACCCAGTGAGTGACCTGGACTGCCTCGTGGACAGCTCATATGTGTGTTGCACACAAGCAACCTGTGGTGGAATGGGCACCCTGTCCACATCAAGCAGGGTAGCTACCTAAACCATTGCAGGTATAACCTGGTCAACTGGATGGTTAACAGCACATAAATCTTTGGGATACCACCTGTGTCCCTGTTGGACGGGGACATCAAATGTTGCCTTGCATAAGCATGTGCTAACGTGTGCTAGGCATATGTGGCTCAAGGCCCATAGCCTAGTAACCTGAGAGGTGGTACCCAGGACTACCAGACATGGCCCACTGGCTGTGACAGACTGTGCTGTTATGTGTCCGCCAGACATCACTGCCATCAAACAGTGGGTGTCCTCATGGCAACTTAGTGTAACATGTCATCCAGCCTATATCTGTAAAATAGGTGAGTGCTACTACAGGTGCGTGTGGACTTTCCAGGAACATCTGGGATACACACTAACAGAGAGCGGTGCATATGTGGTGTAGGGTGACCCCTCCTGTGTATGGGACATCTGTAGTACCCAGATTTTTGCAAAATGGGTACATGTGGCTGATGGATGTAAACACCCCTGCCAGACAAATGTGTATTCCCGCACACCAGGTGGACAGTACATGATGGTTGACCACGGAGTTTAGGAATGTGTCCGTGACATGCTAGATCCCTGGGGACACAGTAATGGCACATGAATATCTGGTACTGTATCCATTCCCTAACATTGCTTGCTCAGTATGTATGCATTGCTGCAGAGCCAGAGCCAGCATCCCCCCACTATTAGTACCTATAACCTGCTGTCCTGCTGGAGGGGCTCACCAGATATGCTAGCCATGGGTGTCAGGCATTCAGATACAGGTATGGGGTACACACTGACTTAGCCAGAATATGTCAGGAATGGTCATGGAAACCCGGACAATGCAGAAATAATCCAGTATGACATTGGCAGACTGAGACTAAGCAAGGATGGTACATGATGATATGCCAGCTGTATCCACTGCACATAGTGTCAGTGATGCCCCACTGGCCCAGTAATCAAGGGGCCTCAATCCTTACTACTTCCACCAGTGAGGGACATACACAATGGAAAGATGACAAATAATAATAATATAGTAGAGTACACTACCCATCAGAGCATTGGCCAGAAATCACTGTCAGTCTGGGGCTGGTTTCTCCCTCTCCCTCCAGAAACCCAATACACTCCAGCTGGCACAGCTATATGGCTAATATCTCAGCAGTTTCTGCCAAAAACACGGCACCCTCTCTGTCCAGAGACTCTGCTTTGTGTCCCTTCCAAGTAGCTGACACACACTTTGAGATTTGATTCATGAATCACCCACACACACACCCTGGGAAAGGCACAGATTTACCAGCTATGGCCCTTTTGCCCACACTTGCACTATCCAGCTCTTATCAGCCAGCCGTAAGGTCCTTACTAAAGGGTGATGAAACCTACTGTGATGTGCTCAGCCAAATGGTAAGTGTGTCCAAGACCCAAACCCATTGGAGTAGGCTATACGGTGTCACTAAATACACATGCAAGTACCTAAGAGCTTATTTAGCTCTATACAGACCAGACACAATCACAAGGTTACCTATATTTAATCATCATCATCATCATCATCTTCTTTCGCTGTTCCCGTTAGTCACCACAGCGTGGATCACCTGTTTCACCCTTCCTGTCCTTACCCTTTGCTCTGTCACACCAACCACCTGCATGTCCTCTCACATCCATAAACCGAGATCTTAGGCCCTCTCTCCTTCCCAATACCTAGTAGCTTCATCCTAGCATCTTTTCCCAATATATCTATTACATCCCTTCTCGCTAATACGTCCAAACCAACGTAATTCACTTCTGGCTTTGTCTCCAAAATCCCAACCTGGGCTGGACCCTCTAACACACTTATTCCTAATCCTGTCCACCCTTGTCACACCCAGTGCAAATCTGCATCTTTAACCTGCCACATCCAGCTCAAACTCCCGCTCTTTTTGTCACTGCCACTGTTCCAACCCATATAACATAGCTGGTCTCACGCAATTCTCTTGTAGACCTTCCTTTCACCTTATGGTGTACCATCTTTCAGAAATCATCTGACACTCTTCTCCACGCACTCCATCCTGCCCTGTACTGCCTTCACCTCTCTTCCACACCACCGTTGGAATGAACCACTAACTCCAAGTATTTAAACTCATCCACCTTCGCCACCCTGGCAATTCCTTTGCATCCTCACCATTCCTCCATCCTCCCCTCTCATTCACACATATATTCTGTCTTAGTCCCACAGACCTCATTCCTCTTCTCTAGAGCATATCTCCATCTCTCCAGGGTCTCCACCTGTTCCCTACTCTCACTACAGATCACATGTCATTCGCAAATATCATAGTCCATGGAGACTCCTGTCTGATCTCGCCTGTCAACCTGTCCACCATTGCAAATAAGAAAGGGCCCAGGAGCTGATCCTTGATGTAACCCCACCTCCACCTTTAAACGCATCCTACTCCCCTCCAAGAGACCCTCACTGCTGTCACACTACCCTTGTACATATCCTGTACTACCTACATACTCTCTGACACCTGACTTCCCCTACACAATACCACAACCCTCCTCTAGGCACCTGTCATATGCTTTCGCCAAGTCTACAAAACACAATAACCCTTCGACATTCTCTGTACTTCCATCAACACCTCAGAGCAAACATCGCATATGTAGTGCCTTCTCGCATGAAACCATACTGCTGATCACTAATCATCACATCCCTTCTTAACCTAGCTTCCACTACTCTTTCCCATAACTTCATGCTGTGACTGATCAATTTAATCCTCTGTAGTTACTACAGCTCTGCACATCACCCTTATTCTTAAAAAATCGGTACTAAACACTTTTTTTCCATTCCTCAGGCATCTCTCACTTCTCCAAGATTTCATTAGACAACTGGTTAAAAACCCCACTGCCATTTTCACCTAAACACCTCCATGCTTCCACAGGTATGTCATCCATTTCAACAGCCTTCCATTCTTCATTCCTCTATAGCTATCCTTACCTCCTTGCTAAAACCATTGTACTCATGATTCACCATTCCACATCATCAAACCTTCTCTCTCCCTTCATTCTCTCTATTCATCAACCCCTCAAAGTACTTCCTTCCATCTCCTCAACACACACACCCTCACTCTAGAGTATGTTTCATTATCCTTATCACCTCACTGCTGCACAACTTTCCTAGCTCCTCGGTCCTCTGTCTAGCCAATCGGGTACAGGTCCTTTCTCCCTTATTAGTGTCCAACCTTTCATACAACTCTTCATATGCTCATCCTTAGCCTTCACACCTCTCTCTTGCTATGCACCTCATCTCCTTATACTTTGTCTACTTTCTTCATCTCTCTGACAATCCCACCTCTTTCCTTTCACAAGCCCTCTTGCCTATGTATACTCTTCTGTACCTCCTCATTCCACCACCATGTCTCCTTGTCTCTTCCTCTCCGTCCCGATGCTGATACCAAGTAACCTTTCTAGCAGTCTCCTTACTAGCTCTTGGGCTGTAGCTACCCAGCTATCTTGGTAATCCCCTTCACTGCCACCCCAGTGCATGTTCAACTCATCTCTGAACTCCACACCTCACACCACCTCTTTTTCAATTTCCACCACTTACTGATCCTTGGTGCTGCCGCCACACCCTCCTCCCTTTCTTGATCACCAAACGCCATCTTACAAACCACCATCCTATGCTGTCTAACCACACTTTCTCCGCCACCACTTTACAGTCTCCAATCGCCTTTCAAACTGCCTCCTCCCACATAAGATATAATCCACCACCTGTGTGCATCTTCCTCCACTCTGTATGTCACCCCTATGCCCTCCTCTGTTGTCTTGTTTTGTTAAAAGGACGGCGAGTGGCAGCGCCGGTAGCATTGTCGCCTTTCACAGCAAGAGGTTCTCTGGTTTGATTCTCGGCTGATGCCTCTGTGTGGAGTCTGTATGTCCTCTGCATTTGTGTGGGTTTCCTCTCCAGGTGCCCAGTTTCCTCTCACTACAAAGACATGCATCTGGAGCCTTTCTCCCCGGCCCTGCTGAAAATTGCTTTGTTCCAAGTCGGACTTTCCCGCGTTAACAAATGTTAACAAAAAATAAAAAATAAATAAAATATGTATTCACCACAGCCATATCCATCCTTTTCGCAAAATCCACTACCATCGACTCTTTGCATTCCTTTGTTTAACATCATACCTACCCATCTCACCCATGGGTACAGTCATCACCACTTCATCCAATTACACTCCAAAATTTTTTTTCTCATCCATTGTACACCCAAATTTGTGGAGCATATGCATCAACAATATTAATCATTACACCATCAATTTCCAGTTTCATAAACATCACTCTATCTGACACCCTTTTCACCTCCAAAACACTTCTTTGCATACTGTTCCTTCAGACAACTCCTCCGCCATTTCTCCTCCTATCCACACCATGATAAACACCTAACTCAATTGATACACCTAGCCTACTCCTTCCATCTGGTCTCTGCACACGAATATACCAACCTTCCTTCATTCATCATATATCATAGCTCTCTCCCTATACCAGTCATATTGCCAACATTCAAAGATCTGACCTCTCTACCACAGTCCTAGTCTTTCTCCTCTCTTCCTGCCTTCTCGGCCATGCTCTCTGCCTCTTCCTCCTTTCCGGCCAACAGTAGCTCAATTTCAGCCAGCACCCTGTTGGCTAACAGTACTGGTGGCGGGTCATTGTTAACCCGGCCTCGACTGATCCGGGTATGGAAATATTAACTGGTGACTGCATGAAAAGATTTGGCTGTTTACCGGATGCCCTTCCTGACGCAATCCTCCCATTTATCCAGGTTTTGGGACTGCACAAGAAATGCATTGGCTTGTCTTAATAAAATGAACAAGACAATACTTATCAGTACTGTAACTACAGAGCTCAACTTCACAGGGAATACTCTAAACATTGCAGGACAGTCTGAAATAATTTCATCAAACATCAACAGTAATAGGTTCATAGGATGATACTAGGCTATTAGTCCGGATGCCATTATAGGCCTATCCAAGACTTTTGCCCATGTTCCTTCAAAGTCAGCACCCATTTCCCAGGGGTGTATGTTCTGTTTCCCATCCAGTCTTCCAGGTTTCTCTTAACGAGGCTTAGAGAAGTACACTGTATGGGGGAAAAATGGGGAACTTGCCAGGTCTAGTTATTTTGTTGCTGGCCTTAGCTTCGCATAGCAAGCTAATTACTGCTTAGATGTATACAACAGTATTGTAATTTATTGTTCAGTAATGTTATTTCATTCTTAGGTGTATCTATTTTGTTATACTGTATCTCCTAAACTTATGCATTTAACTATATTATCTGTTCCTGTAACTGTAATAGTTTTGGACACGTGTGTTTAACTGGGGCTTTTATACTCATCAAACACAAACACAAATTGCTGGAAAGTCCAATATAAAGTAATCCAAAACACAAAAGACGCTGAGAAAATAAAACCTTTATATTCAGTAAATATGCTGAATTTAAAGCTTTTGTGCTTTTATACTCATGTCTCCACTGCAAATGGGCTTCTGGTCAAGCTGGACCACCACAGTTAATATATTGTAATAAATACAAAACAAATAAAAACATTTACAACATTTCCCTATAACGTGTAAAAAGCTAAATGATCACGGTTCAACCTTTGCACCTAATGTACAAGTGCCGGTGCCCTAACCATTCAGCCAGTGAAGATCTGCTGTTAGACTGCTGTATATACCTCATTTCATTTAAGCAGTGTTGAGCAGCATGCCATGCTGTGCAAAACTGCCCGGCTATGCTGAAACTTGACCTTTTTGACAAACATTAAAAGCATCCGGTTTATATTTCTTGATGTCTGGCATGTGTTCCTTGCAAATGTCAATAACTACATTGGTAAACAAAAGTAACATTAATATAAAAATGTTAAATTTAGCATTAATATAAACATGCTTTCCAATGTAGACGCTGAATGGCCTGTCTTGGTATTAGGCTATAATGCCAACCCTTTACCCGGTGTCATACAAACTCCTCAGGAGTTATGTCACTGTGGCATGCACGGCAATCATAGGCCCCACATTGCTGTCACTGCTGCTTAACTGCAAGCCATGCTCCACTGTGGTAACACACACACACTCAACCCAGTGAGTGACCTGGACTGCCTCATGGACAGCTCACATGTGTGTCGCACACAAGCAACCTGTGGTGGAATGGGCACCCTATCCACATCAAGCAGGGTAGCTACCTAAACCTTTGCAGGTATAACCTGGTCAACTGGATGGTTAACAGCACATAAATCCTTGGGATACCACCTGTGTCCCTGTTGGACGGGGACATCAGCTGCTGCCTTGCATACGCATGTGCTAACGTGTGCTAGGCATATGTATGCTCATGGCCCATAGCCTAGTAACCTGAGGTGGTACCAGGACTACCAGACATGGCCTGACTGCTGTGACAGACTGTGTTGTTATGTGTCCACAGACATCACTGCCATCAAACAGTGGGGTGTCCCCTATGGGCAAGTTAGTGTAACATGTCATCCAGCCTATATCTGTCAAATAGGTGAGTGCTACTACAGGTGCATGTGGACATTCCAGGAACATCTGGGGTACACACTAACAGAGAGCGGTGCATATGTGGTGGAGGGTGACCTCCTCCTATGTATCGGACATCTGCAGTACCCAGATTTTTGCAAAATGGGTACATGTGGCTGATAGATGTAGACACCTCTGCCAGACAAATGTATTCCCGCACACCAGGTGGACAATACATGATGGTTGACCACAGAGTTTGGGAATGTGTCTGTGACATGCCAGATCCCTGGGGACACAGTAATGGTACATGAATATCTGGTACTGTATCCATTCCCTAACATTGCTTGCTCAGTATGTATGCATTGCTGCTGAGCCAGAGCCAGCATCCCCCCACTATTAGTACCTATAACCTATTGTCCTGCTGCAGGGGCTCACCAGGTATGCTAGCCATAGGTGTCAGGCATTCAGATACAGGTATGGGGTACACACTGACTTAGCCAGAATATGTCAGGAATGGTCATGGAAACCTGGACAATCTGTGAAATAATCCTGTATGACATTGGCAGACTGAGACGGGCTCAAGGATGGTACATGATGTGATATGCCAGCTGTATCCACCAGTACGTAGTGTCAGTGTGATGCCCCTGCACTGGCCCAGTAATCAAGGGGCCTCATTCCTTACTACTTCCACCAGTGAGCGACATATACAATGGAAGGATGACAAATACACACACAGTAGAGTACAATTACCCTTCAGAGCACACAGAAATCAGTCAGTCTGGGGCTGGTTTCTCCCTCTCCCTCCAGAAACCCAATAAGACTTCCAATTGGCACAGCTATATGGTTAACATCTCAGCAGAGCGCCCAAGCAAAAACATCTACACCCTCTCTGTCCAAACTGTGCTTTGTGTCCCTTCCGAAGTAGCTGACACACACTTTGAGATTTGATTCATGAATCACCCACACACACACACTCCTGGGAAAGGTTGGCACAGATTTACCAGCTATGGCCCTTTTGCCCACACTTGCCACAATCTAGCTCTTTATCAGCTACTGTAAGGTCCTTACCAAAGGGTGATGAAACCTACTGTGTGATGTGCCTGATAGCCAAATGGTAAGTGTGTCCAAGACCAAACCCATTGGAGTAGGCTATACGGTGTCACCAAATACACATGCAAGTACTCTTAAGAGCTTATTTAGTTCTATACAGACCAGACACAATCACAAGGTTTACCTATATTTAATCATCATCATCATCATCATCTTCTTTCGGCTGTTCCCGTTAGGGGTCACCACAGCGGATCACCTGTTTCAATTTCTTCCTGTCCTCTGCATCTTGCTCTGTCACACCAACCACCTGCATGTCCTCTCTCACTACATCCATAAACCGTATCTTAGGCCTTCCTCTTTTCCTGTTACCTAGTAGCTTCATCCTTAGCATCTTTTTCCCAATATACTCCACATCCCTTCTCAGCACATGTCCAAACCAACGTAATCTTACCTCTCTGGCTTTGTCTCCAAACCTTCCAACCTGGGCTGACCCTCTAACACACTTATTCCTAATCCTGTCCACCCTTGTCACACCCAGTGCAAATCTTAACATCTTTAACTCTGCCACATCCAGCTCAAACTCCTGCCTTTTTGTCAATGCCACTGTCTCCAACCCATATAACATAGCTGGTCTCACTACCCTCTTGTAGACCTTCCCTTTCACTCTTACAGGTACTCATCTTTCAGAAATCACTCCTGACACTCTTCTCCACGCACTCCATCCTGCCTGTACTCTCGTCTTCACCTCTCTTCCACACTCACCGTTACACTGAACTACTGACCCCAAGTATTTAAACTCATCCACCTTCGCCACCTCTACTCCTTGCATCCTCACCATTCCTCTATCCTCCCTCTCATTCACACACATATATTCTGTCTTAGTCCTGCTGACCTTCATTCCTCTTCTCTCTAGAGCATATCTCCATCTCTCCAGGGTCTCCTTCACCTGTTCCCTACTCTCACTACAGATCACAATGTCATCTGCAAATATCATAGTCCATGGAGACTCCTGTCTGATCTCGTCTGTCAACCTGTCCATCACCATTGCAAATAAGAAAGGGCTCAGAGCTGATCCTTGATGTAACCCCACCTCCACCTTAAACGCATCCGTCACTCCCTCCGCAGACCTCACTGCTGTCACACTACCCTTGTACATATCCTGTACCACTCTTACATACTTCTTTGACACTCCTGACTTCCTCATACAATACCACAACTCCTTTATAGGTACCCTGTCATATGCTTTTCCAAGTCTACAACAACACAGTGCAACTCCTTCTGACATTCTCTGTACTTCTCCATCAACACTCTCAGAGCAAACATCGCATATGTAGTGCTCTTTCCCGGCATGAAACCATACTGCTGATCACTAATCATCACATCCCTTCTTAACCTAGCTTCCACTACTCTTTCCCATAACTTCATGCTGTGACTGATCAATTTAATCCCTCTGTAGTTACTACAGCTCTGCACATCACCCTTATTCTTAAAAATCGGTACCAAAACACTTTTTTTCCATTCCTCAGGCATCCTCTCACTTTCCAAGATTTCATTAGACAATCTGGTTAAAAACTCCACTGCCATTTCACCTAAACACCTCCATGCTTCCACAGGTATGTCATCTGGGCCAACAGCCTTTCCATTCTTCATTCTCTTCATAGCTATCCTTACTTCCTCCTTGCTAAACCATTGTACTTCATGATTCACTATCTCCACATCATCAAACCTTCTCTCCCTTTCATTCTCTTCATTCATCAACCCCTCAAAGTACTCTTTCCATCTCCTCAACACACACTCCTCACTTGTGAGTATGTTTCCCTCATTATCCTTTATCACCTTTACCTGCTGCACAACTTTCCTAGCTCGGTCCCTCTGTCTAGCCAATCGGTACAGGTCCTTTTCTCCCTTATTAGTGTCCAACCTTTCATACAACTCTTCATATGCCTTATCCTTAGCCTTCGCCACCTCTCTCTTTGCCATGCACCTCATCTCCTTATACTCTTGTCTACTTTCTTCATCTCTCTGACAATCCCACTTCTTCTTTGCCAACCTCTTTGCCTATGTACTCTTCTGTACTTCCTCATTCCACCACCATGTCTCCTTGTCGTCCTTCCTCTGTCCCGATGTGATACCAAGCACCTTTCTAGCAGTCTCCCTTACTAGCTCTGCTGTAGCTACCCAGCTATTTGGTAACTCTTCACTGCCACCCAGTGCATGTCTTAACTCATCTCTGAACTCCACCTCACAATTACCCTTTTTCAATTTCCACCATTTGATCCTTGGTGCTGCCCTCACACTCCTCCTCCTCTTCTTGATCACCAACGTCATCTTACAAACCACCATCCTATGCTGTCTAACTACACTTTCTCCGGCCACCACTTTACAGTCTCCAATCGCCTTCAAACTGGCCCTCCTACATAAGATATAATCCACCTGTGTGCATCTTCCTCCACTCTTGTATGTCACCCTATGCTCCTCCCTCTTGTTGTCTTGTTTTTGTTAAAAAGGACGGCGCAGTGGTGCAGCGGTAGCATTGTCGCCTCACAGCAAGAGGTTCTCTGGTTTGATTCTCGGCTGGGATGCCTTCTGTGTGGAGTCTGCATGTCCTCTCTGCATTTGTGTGGGTTTCCTCCAGGTGCTCCAGTTTCCTCCCACGTTACAAAGACATGCATCTGGAGCCTTTCTCCCCGGGCCTCTGCTGAAAATTGGCTTTGTTCCAAGTCGGACTTTCCCGGTTAACAAATGTTAAATAAAAATAAAAAATAAATAAAATATGTATTCACCACAGCCATATCCATCCTTTTCGCAAAATCCACTACCATCGGACCTTTTGCATTCCTTTGTTTAACATCATACCTACCCATCTCACCCATGGGTACAGTCATCACCACTTCATCCAATTCACTCCAAAATTTTTCTTTCTCATCCATTGCACACCCAACTTGTGGAGCATATGCACTAACAACATTAATCATTACACCATCAATTTCCAGTTTCATAAACATCACTCTATCTGACACCCTTTTCACCTCCAAAACACTCTTTGCATACTGTTCCTTCAGAATAACTCCTCCGCCATTTCTCCTCCCATCCACACCATGATAAAACAATTTTAACCCACCTCCGATACACCTAGCCTTACTCCCCTTCCATCTGGTCTCTTGCACACGTAATATACCAACCTTCCTTCTGTCCATCATATCAGCTAGCTCTCTCCCTATACCAGTCATATTGCCAACATTCAAAGATCTGACCCTCTCTACCACAGTCCTAGTCTTTCTCCTCTCTTCCTGCCTTCGGCCATGCCTTCTGCCTCTTCTCCTCCTTCGGCCAACAGTAGCCCAATTTCAGCCAGCACCCTGTTGGCTAACAGTACTGGTGGCGGTCATTGTTAACCCGGGCCTCGACTGATCCGGTATGGAAATATTAACTGGTGACTGCATGAAAAGATTTGGCGAAGTTTTACGCCGGATGCCCTTCCTGACGCAACCCTCCCCATTTATCCAGGCTTGGGACCGGCACAAAGAAATGCACTGGCTTGTCTAATAAATGAACAAGACAATACTCAATCAGTACAGTAACTACAGAGCTCAAACTCACAGGGAATAATTTCAAACATTGCAGGACAGTCTGAAATAATTTCATCAAACATCTACAGTAATAGGTTCATAGGATGATACTAGGCTATTAGTCCAGAGGCCATTATAGGCCTCTCCAAGACTTTTGCCCATGTTCCTTCAAAGTCAGCACCTATTTCCCCTGTCCAGCAGGGAGACAGGTGGGATCCCAGGGGTGTATGTTCTGTTTCCCATCCAGTCGTCCAGGTTCCTCTTAAAGAGGCCTAGAGAGGTACTCTGCATGACATGGAGAGGGACTCTATTCCACAGTCGGCCGCATCTTTGGGACACAAATCTATCCTGCAAACAAGTTCTGTTCATGTCACAGACCAGGTTAAGGCCTTGCATGCAGGTTGCGCAAGTTTAGTTGATCTTACGGATATGCAGCAACTACATCAAGGCTGGGTTGGACATGGCTTTGTATACCAGACACAGGTCACCTCTGAGCAGTCTGTATGAGACTGAGTAGAGGGACAGGGCTTTTAGCCTATCTGTATAGGATAGGTGTTTTAGAGACCCTGAATTTTCCTGGTCAGGAACCTCTGTGGTCTCTCCAACTGCTGCATGTGCATGGCAAGGTACATGCCGAAGTGGGCATTGTACTCAATAATGGGTCTGGTAAGGGAGGAGTACAGGGATGTTATGACCTCCTTGTTCCTGGATGACAAACCCTGATTTATGAGTTGGGCCATGTAGACAGTCTTCTGTACAATGGAGGCAACGTGGTGGTCAAAAGTCAGGTTGCTATCAACCTGGGTTCCCGTATCCCTCATGACTGATTGCATGCTTAGTACATTGTTAATAATGTCATAAGTATTGGGGATGACAATTTCCCTACAGGGGGTAATGATGCATTTCTTGGCATTCATTTTGAGGCCATGCATCTGGCACCAGTCATGATTTTGGGTAAGGCTCTCTTGGAGAATGTTCACATCACTAGGGGAATGTAACACAGCACCCAGCTTGCAGTCATCTGCTCACTTGGTCAGCCACAGACCACTGGTTGTGGCTTGCACCTCAGACAAGTATATGCCAAACAGTAGAGGCCCCAAGACTGATCCTTGGGGTACACTGCTTATTACGGGTCTACTACTAGAGGTGACTTCCCCTACTTTGACTGAGTAGGTTCTATCAGTGGACCAGTTACCTACTCATCTGGTAACATGCGGGCTGATACCTAGCTGGTAGGGTTTATGTGTTATGCCTGAGTGTGGAACAGTGTCAAAGGCTTTGGCTAGGTCAAGGTAGTCACTGTGCACAGTCTTCCCCTTGTCTATGGCTTTGTTGACTGTTTTGAAGAAGTCAGCCATGTTTAACAGCCATGATCTCCCTTTGATAAAACCAAACTGTGTGGGGTGCAGCGTTGCCAATGTCCTTGTTTTTAAGGTCGATGATAACACATTCCATGGCCTTGCAGATCAAGGTAGTTAGGCTGATTGGCCTTTAATTCCTTGGGTCAGTGGATGCTCCACCTTTGTGTAGGGGGATGACAGTGGCTGTCCTCCATGCAGCTGGGATGAAGCCAGTGCTCAGGCTGTGGTTGAATAGGGTGTCTAATGGAGCTGAGAGCTCATGCCTGAGTTCTTGTAGGATACAGGCAGAGATGTTATTGGGTCCCATGGAGACTTTATTTTTTGCCTTTGAGAGGGTATTAAGGACCTGCTCCATGGTGATGGGGGGGCAGGTGCTGGGAATGTCCTGGTTTATTGATGGGGGGAAGTTTTCACTGAACCTGTCTGCCAGCAGGTTGGCTATATCTATGATGTTTGTGTATGTGGTGTTATTGACCACCAGTTTAGAGCAGATTTGGGTGTTGCCTTTGAGATTGCAGACATATGTAAAGAAGGCCTTGTGATTGTCCTTTGTAGATATGGCCAATTTGGACTTGATGTTAGCCTTACAGGATTTCGGTAGTGACCTTATTTGCTTGTTCAAACAAAGGAGAGATTGCTTCAAACTTGGCACCTGCTCCTTCTTGGCCCTGGACAGCAAATGCCTCCTTCTATGATAGACTTTGTTTATTGCTGCTGTCCACCAGACAGGTTTACTCTTCCTTGAGGAAGATGATTTGGTCCTGTCAGGTATTGCTGAGTCCATGCAACTATGTAGGTGCTCATATATATTCCTGGTGTAGGCTTGGACATTAGTACTAGTTCCAGCTGAAGGGACGGTGGCTGTGCAGCTCCTTATACCTGCTCTGAGGAGAATGTAGTCAGCTTCGGACATTTTTTTGTGTGACTCTGACACGGGGGGAGGGGGGTCATGGAAGATGGTGGCTTCAAAAGTGATCACTTTATGGTGGGATCTTACCAAGGAGGATGACACTGTAAGAGTGCTACAGTAGCTACTCATGTTGGTTAGAACCAGGTACAAGATAATTTCACCTCTTGTAGGGGTGTCGACCAGCAGATCCAATGCATTGCCATTGACAAAGTCGTGGAATCTTTGGCTATTCGTGTTTGGGCTAGAATAGGTCCTGCACTCTATGGTTGGGTAGTTAGGGTCACCCAGGATCAGGGTAGAGGGTTGAATCTTGATGGATTGAGGTAAGTCCAGATAGGTAGAGTGGGTGTCCTGAGTCATGGTTGGGGGTCTGTAGCTAGCTATGAATTGAATATGTGTTTTGTCAACAATTAAGTGCACTTGCAGTGTCTCCTGTGCGTCATACTGTTTGACCAGTCTGGAGGTGTGTATATCTGTGATAAATATTGGAACTCCACCTCCTTTGGCTTTGTAGCCCTCCATTTTGTGTCTGAAAGTATGGTAGGATGGGTAACCTGATATGGTTGTGGTGCTTTCCACAGCTTTGAACCAGGTTCCAGTGACTGCACAAATGTCAGCATCCTCCAGGGCAAGTAATGCTTGCAGTGAGTGCAGTTTCATGCTAAAACTCCTAGCATTTAGCAGCATGACCTTTAATTTCGTTTATATGAATTATTCATGTTGGTAATATTGTGGTCATGACTTTGGCTAAAAAAGGCACTATGGGGGAGGCAGGAGCCTTTGCCAGAAGCCTAAAGCCCAGGGGAGACAGATGACGGCCATCTGTGGCAACACATCATGGTCTGTCAATGATGTACTGGCTTTTGACTGAGACAGCAAGGATCCTAGGTTCTTAATGTGATTGCATTTCTCACATATTGTGTTCTTAGGGTAGTAGTAGAGGGTTGTCTGTGTACATCAGGCAGTTGCTACACTCTCTCACATTGTCCGTTCATGCTTATCATAATCTGTGGAACAGAGGTCAGGGGTAGTAGAGTGGTTACTATCTGAGGAGAGTACCTGAAGGTGTGAGTATGGCTGGATAAAATCTATACAGTAGGTGCAGGCAAGGGCCTCACTCACACAGGAATGCTGGTAAGGGAAAAATGCAGCTGAGATACCTCGCAAAGGGTTAAAACAGCACAGAGGTGGTATGTAATAGGCAAACAAGCACAAACCCACACAGATGCTGGTTTTAAATACCACAAAAACAAAGGTAAAATAGATACACTGGAACTGACCAACAAACCCTTGTCCCTGAGCTCTTAGCTCAACACCCTATGCCAGACCAGTTCCAAACAGTTCACTGACTCCCATTAAGTGCAGGCAGGCCCTGGCCAACACAAGATGGCGTAGCAGGAAACACAGGAATCACACAAACAGATCTGAATACAGCAAAACCTGTAACCAAACTATGCTAAAGATATTTCAACTTTGTTTAGGTCAGTTTAACACAGGAGAACAGATACAAAGTTAAATATAACAGTATCAACAAGAGCAAACTGATTTAAAAAAGTTAACCAATTAACCAATAAAAAAGCTCAAAACTGACCCCTGTTCCAGTGGTCTTCAATCAGACATGTTCTAAATGCACACTCTTGCCACTAGGTTGCAGGGGAACCCTCTCCAAAAAAGATGGCCTGGATAAGTGCTCAAGTTATACAAATAAAGCTAGATTCAGCAGGTCTGAATCTAGTCTATGCTACAGCAAACAAGGTGCACCAATTTCAGAAAGAAACAGTGCAAATAACCAGGCCAATAAGCCTTTAACCAGCAATTCCCAGCTCAGAAGGGTAGAATCTACCCTCTCCTCCCACAAGAGTGTGGACCACAAACCTTCTTAATGTACAATAACTGGCCTGAAGCCCAAGTGATTAAACCAAAAGGCTTAGAATATCAGTTACAATTTAATTAGCCTACTAACAAGCAGTAATAAATGCAGCCGAATATGTGCAATTGAGTACTTTTAAGAACAGGCAGCAAAGGTAAAATAAATTAATAAAGGAGAAAACAACACAAATACAGTAGAATTATTTTAATACATTAAGTGGGAAGGGATGAAACACAATAATTTACGTTTGGGAAACCAAGGGGGGCCTCCCAAATGCTCTCTCGCTCTACCCAGTAAAATAAGATGATGGGATGGGACTGGGAGGAGTTTTGAAAATGAGACTTATAGTAGGGGCGGGTAACTCAAAAGCCACCAAATTTAAGAACACATCAAGGACTGGGCAAGTGGGAGGGGGGACTCTTAAAACTCCAACAGAACAGAATAATTAAAACAAAACAAATGTAATACTAGAATAAGATACAAAATAGAAGTGATCAAACCTTGGATAAAGGGGTTCAAATCAACATTAAATGCAGAGATGCCTGATACTGAGAGCACTGCTGACCACACAAACATCAGACAAATATACTATATTCCCATCTGTATGTAAACGATTTTACATTTCCCTAGATCCTTGCTATTAGCAAAGCAAATGCAGATGTTGTCAGATACACAGACACATACAACATGCAAATGCAAAGGTCTTTCTATAAGACAGGTCTGAAAGTAATAATCAACATTAATGCTGGGTTAGCTCAGATTACATCAGTGTGTCACCTTCCTTCACTTTCCGGGCAACAGCAACTAACATACATTTTAACAGCTTTGCATCAGAAGTACATATCTGTCTGATGTTTGTGTAGAACTGGAAGTCATAACACAGTTAAACACTTTTACATTTTCAACATAGTAATTATTTAAGTTTCAAGACAATACAAAAACCTCTAGCTGTAGACATTTATGTCTGCTTGCTACACTGATACTTAGATAACACATTTGTAAAACAAGTTTGGCTTATTTACTTGATGTTTTGCAACATATGTCTGTATGTTTGAGGCTTCCAGCTTCTACTATTAATACATACATTTGCACAGGTAATACTTTATATACATTTCTGTTCTTTGCCAGTACAGTACACTGTGGTTACACTCCTGAAGCTCAGTCATACCTCTCAACCTCTTAGCACAAGAAATCTGGACAAAGCACAACAAAATGGGGGACAAAGGGCCATAACTAGGGACAGATTTTAAATATTGCTCCTATAAACTTCAAAATTTGCTAGAGTAACAGGGTTTGTTTTGACATACATTTTCTGAGGGATTTGAAGTCTGCAACTCAAATGTATGTCATCATTTAGTGACATCATTGCTCATGTCATCCCAGTGATTTGGCAGAAAAACACAAATGTTATGTGGAACAGGCCAAAACTATGAGGCAACAACCTGGACATTCTGTGGAAATCTGTACAGTTTAGAGGTATGTATGTCTGGCCATTTTTAACAGACTTTCAGATTCTGTAGCAGTGTACTGTGTACATGTGTGTTGTGGTGAGTAAGGAGACAGGCAGATGTGAGTGTCATAGATCCTTTTCTATCTGACTGTGCATGCTGCTACAATTGATGCTGGTCTATCAGCTGTGTATGTTTGTAGGGGCAGACTGAGACATGTCCCTTAAAACCTCAACATTCCCCCCAACCCTTTATGTTTGGCTGTTGTGTGGATGCCCTGCTCTAGGTGTTTGGGAGCAATGTTAGGTCTGTAGCAGGTAGTTGGACATATTGCTGCATGTGTAGCAGGCCACAGCTGCTGCATTCTGGCCAGGAGTCAGAATAGGGATTGTGAAGACATTGGGGGAGAGCAAGCTGTAACTGTCAGTGAGGGTGCAGTGTCAGCTGTTGTGTCACAGCATGGCCTGGTTGAGGGTACCCAGAATAGTCCAGGTGAGGCATGTGCCTGTGGTGCATATGTTATGTAATAGTGCCATCCAGAGAGTGTTAGGCAACATGTGGGACACATATTCATAATTGTGAATTGTGTTCCACCCTGCAGGGCTTTAACGTGCTACTGTGGGTGGCAGTGACTGCAGTAGGAACAACCTGTTTTGCTGGACATTGCAGGACTCCATTATTCCTATGTTGTATTGGCATGCATGTAGTTGTCATGCCACACATTGGGCTGTGGGCCAGGACTGTGGGTTTCTACATGTGACAGATGCTAGAACTGTAACATATGGAGCTACCAAGTCATTCATATGGCAGGTGTATTTGTAAGACATATGTGCATGCATACAGTGTGTGACACAGGATTAGCATGGACATGTGTGTTCTGATGGGTATGACTTGTGACACTGAGCTGTCTGTCATGCTTTTTTAACCCAAATCTGCACTGCCTTGCCAGTACTTGTGCACACAGAGTAGGTTTTATGAGGACCCTGCCATGAATAGGGGGTGCAACTGTGGATATTCAGCAACAGTCTGTGCAGTTGTCAGCTCTACCAGATATTGTAGGCCTCCTGTACATCCAGCTGCATTTATTTGTCTGTGTACTGGTTCTGTGTCTGCATCAGAGGCCCAAATATACTGTGATTTGGGCCAGTATATATAGGAGTAGTGTGTGACTGGCAATCAGGATATGTTTGTGAAAACAGCTGCTCTACTCCACAGGTCAGTTGGCTTACTGGTATGGTGCTCTGACTATAGTTCAGATGGGTCTGGGTTCAAACTTTGTCACTGATGTATTTTTTCACTAAAGTTACAGCCCCGTAGTGCATGATATGTTTACAAATGCATCATTAATTCCCCAGAGCTGATTTGGTATAGTGTTGTGTTGCTGTGACTCTAGTTCAGAAGGTCCTGTGTCCAAAACATGGCAGCTTTGTCTTTTTTCCCTACTGTTACATGACTGTTAATGCATGATATGTTCACAAAAGCATTGCTAATTCCTACAGCTGATTTGGTGTAGTGGTGCATTGCTCTGACTCTAGTGCACAGGGGCCTGGGTTCAAGACCTGCCAGTGATGACATTTTCCCTAATGTTACATGACTGTAATGCATGATATATTTACAAGAGCATTGCTAATTCCCACAGCTGATTTGGCACAGTGGTGTGTTACTCTGACTATAGTGCACAGGGTCCTGGGATCAAGACTTGGCAGTGATGATGTCTTTTCCCTAATGTTAAATGACTGTAATGCATGATATATTTACAAAAGCATTAGTAATTCACACAGCAGATTTCGTGTATTGGTATGTTGCTCTGACTGTAGTGCACAGGGTCCTGGATTCGAGACCTGGCAGGGCTGGTTATTTTGTTGCTGGGCAGAACAGTGGCTGAATGAGATAGTGATTAAAGTAGTTTTAAGCAGGTTTGCAGTGTTTCTTATGATACTAAGTGATGCAAGGAGACACTTAGATTACCTTAGCTTTGCTTAGCGGCGCATATTCCCACTTAAACCCACACTAATTCCAAACAAAGAAAAGAAAAAAGGGGTGATAAGAAAGTGGTGAAATGGGGCAAGCAGGGGAAATTACATTATGAAAGGCAGCTAGAGATGTGCAGCACTGGTGTAGGAAATGACCATAGCTCTCCATTTCTTGGCCAGCAGCATTTGTGAATGATGTAGACAATTTGGAATTTTGAGCCTCACACGCCACAGGGAGTGGTATATGACACAAGAGGGAGGTAAACTCCTTGGATGGGGAGGGTGATTGGGAATCGGACGGCCACATGGCCCGAGATGGAAACTGTAGGACTGAGGTCTCCAGCCATGGGCAGTCACCACTGCCCCTTAATGGCCATGAAGGTGGCTGGGCTGGGGATGGACGATGGGGCTAGCCTGCCCCTTGAGGTGTGCCAGTCTGCCCTCTATCTGGCACAAGCTTACATTCAAGTCCCTCTGCATGACTCTGTGCACCATACCTCAGAACTGGTGTCGGGTGTCAAAGTCCTCTCCACACTTGGGGCCAGGGGAGGATGGGCCCCATCCCCTGACGCGATTCCACACCAGGGTGGTGCAAGACCAGTGGAGGAGGCATTTTGAGGTTGGGTCCCTGACATGCTGGCCAGATGAGGCGGGACAGGCGTATCCACTGGGATCTACCCAAACGTGCTATGTTGTTAAGGTTTTTCAAGGTGTATTGGTTAGTCAAGAACAAAACATTTCAACATTAGTTATAACAGCATGCATGGGTGTTCCAATTAACCCAGAACAATAGAATTGGGGAAATTGCATGGCAAACAGCACACATGCATAATTGGAATAACAGTCATTATTGTAACAGCATGCCAGTAACATTTATGGCAACAGGCCACCAAGAATGAAATTTCAACAAGGTATGTTAGTATTGAACCATTTAAATATATGAACAATAATAGGTCAAATGTCCCAACATTAGGTTTTGAGAACAACATACCAGTAGCATATGAATAATAATCATTGAAGCAGGTAAGGGGTGGAGGGAGAGAAAAACAGTCCATTACCAACTGTATAGGCTTATATTTTTCACAACAGTACTGCTCAGTACTCTACAAGTCTGCCCTCACTTTACATCTACCTGAGGCCTATAGGTACCACAGCATGTACATACCTATTAATCTGTTGACCTGGAATGCTGTGGGGCAAGCTGTAACAACTGTAAGTACATGAGTAGAAAGGACTAATACATGTCAAGGTTACATATATGACTAACAAGGTGTACCCTGCACTGGTGTTGTGTGAGTGTGCTAATGGCATACTTCTACTGGATTTATATCTGTGTGCAAGGTTATTGGCAACAGTGACTATTAGCCATGACAGCGTGACTCTTAAGGGCCATGTATTGGGAAGAGTGCATAGTGTATATAGCTATCCTGGTGTCATTTGTTGGCATGGCGCTGGTCACTGGAGCATTTGTACACAGTTTATTAGTATACCCTTCATACAGCAAATACAATCATTTCTTTACCTGTGAGTCTTGTGGAGAAAATATCTGTTAACACTACCTGACAGTTTCTACAAATACTCAGGATTACTTGTGTGTCATTATGAACACATCTTCGTACCAGTCCTTGGATCCAAACCATGGTCTGTGTGTGCAAAATCCAACAAGCAGTATATGTATTTCTCATCACAGTGAGCTACTGGGGCACTGCTGTCTGCTGCTTGACTGATTTCTGCCTACAACTCACTTGGTCACACATTCTGACCTTGTAATATAAGTGGAGTGTCACAGTGTCATGTGTTAGTGAACTGTGTATTACTACTTTGCATGCAGGTGTACACATTTAAGCCATAGTTGATGTGATTATGTGTGATCTGTACAGACCATAGCAGGCTGCTGGGTTGCATACCCAACCCATACACATTTGCACATCATATATTTGCAGTCTCCACCTATTACAGTCTCGTACTAGTCATCATGCATGGCCCTCCATGTTATGAGCCCTCTCCTCTGCAGCTGTGGGGAGAACACACACCATTATGCATACCTGTCTATCAGACATTCATACTGTAATTTGATATATCACCTGTAGATATACTTACAAACTTCTGTGGCATTCTGGGCCTGAGCATCTTGGATCCATTGGGCCAAGAGCGTCCCCTTCCTCCATCTGAGTTCATCATAATGATGCCAGACCTGCTCACCAATTTGGGAGATGCCAGTGACACTGGTGAGCTCACATGCCAGACTGTCCCAGGCCTCAGACTTGTATTCTGAACCCTGGTATTGGCCCTGCAGCAGTCTGTCATCATGGTTCTTCACAAGGAGTCCAGCCATAACCCTGGACTCAAGGATGCCCCAGCACTGCGCCCGAAAGTTTGCTCACTCTCCTGCACCTGCCATACTTCCTACAGGGATCAAACTCTAACAGGTTCATAGGATCATAGGAACTTACTAGGCTATTGGCCCTGAGGGCCTTATAAGCCTAGCCAAGAGTTTAGCCCATGTATAGACAAATCAGCACCCCATGCCCCTGTCCAGCAGGGACACAGGTGGAATCCCACGGATGTGTTTTCTATTTCCCATCCACTTATCCAGGTAGTGCTTAAGAAGGGGTAAAGAGGTACTCTGCTTGGCGTGGAGAGGGAGTCTATTCCATAGATGGGAGAGTCTCTGAGACACAAATCTGTCCCACCAACAAGTCCTATCGATGTCAGAGACCAGGTTGAGTCCATGTGTGCAGGTTACTCGAGTTGAGTTTGATTTGCGGATATGCAGCAGTCCCATCAAGGCGGGGTCCAAGATCGCCTTGTATACCAGACAGAGGTCACCTCTGAGGAGTCTGTATGACACAGAGTGGAGGGATAGGGCTTTTAGGCTATCTGTGTATGCTAGATTTTTGAGGGCCTGGATTCTCCTGGTGAGGAACCTCTGTGGTTTCTCCTGCTGCTGCATGTGCTTTGTGAGGTACATGCCGAATGGGGCATTGTACTCTATAATGGACCTTATAAGGGAAGAATACAGGGATGTTATGACCTCCTTGTCCCTGGATGAGATACCCTTACTTATGATGTGGATCATGTTTGAAGCTTTCCATACAATGGAAGCAACATGGTGGTCAAAAGTCAGGTTACTATCAATCTGGGTGCCCAAATCCCTCACAACTGATTGCATGCTTAGGACATTGTTATTAATGTGATAATTTGTGGGGACATCACTCTCCCCAAAGGGGATGATGATGCATTTTTGGCATTCAGCTTAAGGCCATGTTTCTGGCACCAGTTATTTGTGTGAGTGAGACTCTCTTGGATGATGTCCACATCACTAGAGGAATTGATGACAGCTCCCAGCTTGCAGTTATCTGAAAACTTGATCTGCCATAGCCCACTGGTTTTGCCCTGCACTTCAGAAAAGTATATCCCAAATAACAGAGGCCCCAAGAACAAACCGTGGGGTACGCAACTCTGTATGTGTCTCCTGCTTAAGGTGGCTTCCCCTATTTTGACTAGGTGGGTTCTATCAGTGAGCCAGTTAGCTACCCATCTGGTAGCATACAGATTGATGCCTAGTTGAGAAAGTTTATCTATTATGCCCGAGTGGGGAATAGTGTCAAAGGCTTTGGCCAGGTCAAGGTAGGCGGTGTGCACTGTCTTCCCCTCATCCATGGCTTTGGTGACTGTCTCAAAAAAGTCAACCAACTGTAACAGACACAACCTCCCCTTCATGAAGCCAAACTGTGTGGGATTGAGTGTTTGGAGGTTGCCAATGTCCTTGTTAATGAGGTCCATGATAATCCATTCCATGGCCTTGGAGATCAGGCTAGTTAGGCTGATGGGTCTATAATTTCCCAGATTGGTGGATTCTCCACCTTTGTGTAAAGGGTTGACAGTGGCTGTCCTCCATTCAGCTGGGACAAAGCCGGTAGTCAGGCTTTGGTTGAATAGGGCAGCTAATGCTGCTGCAAGTTCCTGCCTGAGTTCATGTAGGATGCAGCCTGGGATGTTATCGTGTCCCATGGAGGCTTTATATTTTGCCTTTGAGAGAACAGTGATGGCCTGATCCCTAGATATAAGGGGAAGGGGGCAGGTACTTGGAATGTCCTGATTTACTGATGGGGGGACAGAGGGGTGACATTTTCACTGAATCTGTCACCCAGGAGGTTTGCTATATCTACGGCATTTGTATGTGTGGTGTCCTTGACCACCAGTTCTAAACAGATCTGGGTGCTACCTTTGAGATTACGGACATATGTGAAGAAGGCCAGATCTGGGTGCTACCTTTGAGATTATGGACATGTGTGAAGAAGGCTTTAGGACTGTCTCTAGTAGATGTGGCCAATCTGGACTCAAAGTTTGCTTTGGATTTCACTAGTGCACTTATGCTTGTTTAGGCTAAGGAGAGATTGCTTCCAATTGGGCACCTGCTCCTTCTTGGTCCTGGACAGCACTTCTTTTCTTTTGTTATACAGTTTATTTATTGCAGATGTCCACCAGACAGGTTTACTCTTCCTTGCGGAGGATGATTTAGTCCTGTCAGGTATTCCTGATTCCATACATCTATATAAATGTTCATATAGAAATTTGGTATAGTTTTGGATACCTGTGCCAGTTCCTAGAGAGGGGGAGGGGGCTGTGAAGCTGTTTATACCATCCCTCAGGATGCTGTAATCAGGTTTGGAAAAGTTTTTTTTTGTTTGACCCTAGCTAGAGGGCAGTCGCAGGAGACAGTGACTTCAAATATGACCGCTATATGATCTGATCTTACAAGGGAGGATGGTACTGCAGGGATGCTGCAGTGGTTACTAATGTTGATTAATACCAAGTCCAAGATATTATCACCTCTTGTGGGGGTATCGACTAGCTGTTCCAAAGCATTTGCATTGACAAAATTGAGAAATCTCTGGCCATTTGTGTTCTGCAATGAGTAGTACTTCCAGTCTATGTTTGGGTAGTTAAAGTCACCCTGGATCAGGGTAAAGGGCTGAATCTGGATAGATTCAAAGAGGTCTAGATAGGCAGTTTGGGCATCTTGGGTCAGATTTGGGAGCTGGTAGCTAGCTATGATTTGTATAGGGGTCTTGTCAATGGATAACTGCACCTGGAGTGTCTCCTGTCAGTCATACAGTTTGACTAGCCTGGAGGTGTGTATGTCTTTAATATATATTGAAACTCCACCTCATTTGGCTTTACTACCCACAGTTTGGGGTCTGACTGTATGATAGGATGAGTAACCAGGTATGGCTGGGTGCTCTCCACAGCTTTGAACCAGGTTTCTCTGACTGCGCAGATGTCAGCATTTTCCATGGTTGACTGTTTGCAATGAGTGCAGTTTCATTTAGACTCCTAGCATTTAGCAGCATGACATTTAATTTGAGTTCTGTTGCAATTATTATGTTGGTAGTTTTAACCTCATCACTTTCCTGCCAGTATTCCCACCTGTGCAGTTTATATAAGGCCATATTCCCACCCTTTGCAGTCATTGGACCATTTTCAAAACTGCTGAGCAAAGCTGAGCAGTACGCAAACCCATTAAGCTGAGTTTAGCAGTGCTTAATGTGGCAAATCCTGAGCAGTGCTTAGCAGTGTGCAAATTCACTTAGCTGAGATGAATACTACTTGGAATGGGACTTCTTTTGAATGCTCAAGCCAGTTAAGCAGAGCTCAGCACTGCTAAGTATTTCTCAGGCAAGTCCTGTTTAAGCATTGCTTACCTTGGCTTAGCAGTGCTTAGCAAAACTGAGCTAAGGGCAAACAAACATTTTCATTTAAAAAAGAAGTCAGAATTGAATATTAATTACTCATTACTGATGCATTATTATTATTAAGTGTAAATATATTTTACTTAAGCAATAACCGACAATGCTGGTGTGGTATACTAAGACTTACACACGGTTGTTGTAGTTTAATCCCAAGGGCGGAGCCCAAGTGATTAAATAAAGGGAACTGTGGGTAAATATTAATATACCCCAACCATGGGGCCGGTTATTGCTATTATACAATTACATTATTAAAGAGAGAATATTTACTTTTCTTAAATAAATGTCTTTGTATACCAGCATTGAAACACTAAACCAGCCTTGCTATCCTTTGTCCTTAAAAGTCCAGTATCTAAGGGCATTTTTCTACTGCACATGCGTAAGGGACTTGTGTTCCCACACATACCCAGTACATCAGTGCTTTGCAAAGGTAGCAACTCAGAAAAGAAGTTCTTCGTTGCTCCATTTTTGTTTTCTATTTTTTTTGATGTATACATAAAAATAAAATGTCGGACAGTTTAGGGGTAGGAGGGGGAGAGAGAGAGAGAATGGAGGAAATACAAGGAAAATCAAGTGCATTTCTTTAGTTTGGAATAACATACCTGATTTTCATAGTATTTTCTCCATCCTGTCTCTCTGCTATGTCCAGAGTCCAGATTATTATTTTTTTTTTGTTAAAAAATATATAACATTACAGTATATAGCAGTGGAATACAGTCAGGGCAACCTGACCTTTTTCCGTAGGTATATGGTAGGATTTTCAATGAGCACGCTGACTGGGCTGAACAGTCAGTGTGCTCGTTTTAGAATATCAGTGACCAGTCTTTTTATAATTTACATGACCTTCCCTATGTGCTTTCATTACATTTCCTTGGGCTGTGACTGTACTGTATGGGACACTTGTGTTTAAATGGGGGTTTTCACCTTATATCTCCACTAACACTGGGAATTTGGGCCAGGTACACTACCCTGGTTAACAAATATTAATTACTACATCATTAAAAATATTAATTACTGCATCATTAAACAAAATAAAAAAATATAAAGCTGCTTTCCCATGTAAAAGCTAAATGGCCTGTCTCTGTATTCAAACTGTGCACTTACTACATGCCAAGCCATGACTATCACCACTAACCTAACAGAGCTGTCCAAATTTCAGCTATACATTTACATATAGCTTCTTCTATAACCTAAAATTTGGAGAGCATTGTTAGCTAATGGAGCTGTCCAAATTTCAGCTATACATTTATATATAGCTTCTTCTATAGATGAAATTTGGACAGCTCTGTTAGCTTATTGCACTGCTGAGCAAGGCTCCACCCCCTGCAAACCCACTCAGCTATTCTTAAACTTTCAGGAAAAATAAGAAATAAAAAAAAATATTTTTAATGTAAACTGTTAACCTTCACATTAGTGTCCAGGGACACTTTCTTTCTTGTTTTAGTGATATAAAGTACTTTTACAATGAAGGGGGTGTGGTGCAGATACTGTTACACACCCCCTACATGATGTGAGTTCACATTCCTAAGCCTCCCAATTGTACAGATGTTTGCATGATGTCCAGATTTGTGCCTCATATTCTTGGTCTATTTGTCATGGGAGTGTGTTTCCCTGACAAATCATTAAAGACTGCTGTTAAAAAATATTGATGGACATTTGAGTTTCACACATTGTACTCTTCAGAAAATCCATGCTAATGCAAGACCTGTCATTCTATCAACTTTCTAAGTTTGTAAAGGCAGTATTTACAAACTGTTCCCTGAATTTCTGGTGTTATATTAGCATGCATTTTCTGAATGATATGAAGTCTGTAACTCAAATTACTTTATTATTTAGGGACTTCAATTCTCAGTGATTTGCCATAAAACCAGTAATTTTATGGGGGACAGGTCAAAACTTTAAGGCAAATAACTGAATATTCTGCAAAAATCTGTACAGTTGAGAGGCATGAAATTTTTTTTTATTTGTAAAGTGCTATATGATGCTTTCAAAATGCGGGGGGGTTGTCACAGTAACTGTCACACACACCCTCCATTGGATTCAGTTCCCATTCATAATTTCAGTGTTTGTGGACACAGTTTTCTAATGTAAAGTGCCACAGTATTGACTTCACTTGCCATTAAGTATTACAGTGTCCACGGACACTGTTTTGTAAAGTGCCGTACAGCACTTTGTCAGTGCAGGGGGTGTGTTACAGATCTGTGGGCACTGTAACACACTCATTCGCACTCATTCAGTATCTGTGTCAGCGGCACCCTCTCAGTAGCACGCCTTCATTAATATGTAAGGATCACTGCAGAGAGGGGGTTGCGGACACAGATGCAATTCACTCTGTGTAAGAATAACGCTATTCCTACGTGGAGTTTACTGAATCCTGGGGCAAGTCTAAGATGCCTTCCATGCTTAGTTTAGGAGAAGCATATTGATGTCAAGTGGTAATGGAAATAAAAAAATAACCAAAAATCAGGAAGCAACTGAATGTGCCAAATATATATATATATATATATATATATATATATATATATATATATATATATATATGTATATATAAGGATCATACCAGAAGACAAGAAATGTGGAAAAGGCATAAAAACCTGGATCTACTTGACTCCATCAAGGTACCGCCCAACACCCTGATCCTTGGTGACTTCAACTACCCCACCATAGACTGGGTGAACTATTCCTGCACTAATGCACTCTCTGAATGATTCCTTGACTTCATCAGTTCTAATGCACTAGACCAGCTCATCTCATCCATCACAAGGGGAAATAACATTCTGGACTTGGATCTCACTAACATGGGCAACCGTTGCACCACTCCCATAGTATGTTCTTCCCTGGTGAGATCAGATCATTGGACTGCCTCATTCAAAGTTTCTATCCCACCCAACCCACCAACCATAATCAAGCTAAGAAACTTCTCAAAAGCTGACTAAAGCCTCCTAAAGGAGGGTATCTGTAGCTTCACACCACCACCACCCCCCCTCAAAGCTGGTGCAACTACTGACCCTGGAAACTATCACCCCATTAGCTTGACAAGTCTGATCTGTAAAGCTATGGAGCATATTATTAGGAGCATATTATTATGGACCTCGTAAACAAGGACATAGGCAATCTCCAAGCACTTGACCCCACCCAGTTTGGATTTGTCAAGGGCAGATCTTGGCTGTTGAACCTGGTTGACTTCTTTGAGACTGTCACCAAGGCCCTGGATGAGGGAAAGTCAGTGCTTACCTTGACTTGGCCAAGGCCTTTGACACAATCCACCACTCTGGCATCATCGTAAAGCTAACACAACTTGGCTTAAATCCCTATCTCATCCACTGGGTGGCCAACTGGCTCACCGACAGAACCCTCAAAGTCAAAATAGGTGCCTCTACCTACAATAGCACACCTGTCACTAGTGGAGTTCCCCCAGGGATCTGTCCTGGGACCCCTACTGTTTGGCATCTATTTCTCAGAGGTCCAGGTAAAGACAAAAGGCCTGTGGCTGACCAAGTTTGCGGATGACTGCAAATTGTGTGCTGTCATTGACTACCCAAATGATGTTAACATACTGCAAGAGGGTCTCACAGCAACTATTAACTGGTGCCAAAGTCATGGCTTCAAGCTAAATGCAAAAAATGTATCATCATACCATTTGCATAAACACAGCCCCTACTGATTACCACATCAACAGCAACCCCCTAAGCACACAACCTCTGGTGAGAGACCTGGGCACTCAAGTTGATAACAACTTCACATTCAACCACCATGTAGTGGCAGTGGCCAGAAAATCCTCTTAGTTCATCTCATAAGTAAAGGGATTGCATCCAGAAAAAAAGGAGGTTATTACCTGTCTTTCTACTCCTCCCTCATTAGACCAATAATTGAGTATAATGCCCCATTTGGTATGTACCTGTCCAAACATCTGCACGAGCAAGAAAGGCCACTGAAATACCTCACAAAGAGAATCCATGGCCTCCAACACCTGTCTTATGTGGACAGGTTCAAATCGCTATCGCTCTGTTAGGTATCGTACAGATTGCTCAGGGGTGATCTGTGTCTTACCTAGAAGGCAATCTCAGACCCGGCCATACTAGAGATGCTCATATCCATAAGTCTAACTCCTCGCGCATTACCCGCTTGAAAGGCCGGAATCTAATATGCAACATCAAGAAAACCTATTGGAGGGACAGGTTTGTCTCCCAGAGGCTGCCCCATCTCTGGAATAGACTTCCTATACATGTCAAACAGAGCACCTCGCTGACCCTCTTCAAGTGCAACCTTGATGAGTGGATGGTTCTTTTTGGGGATAAACTCTTGGCTAGGCTTATAAGGGCCCCAAGGACATTAGCCTAGTAACCTCCTATGATATTGTGGCAAGTACAAAAAACTACTGGGACAACCTCATGTTGATCAGGATTTGATTCAGGAATGGTTAAGGAAAGGTAAATTTAAAACAAAAGATGAAAGGTTAATATTAGTGTCCCAGGACAGTGAATTATGTACAAGTTTGTTTACAAAGTCTATTGAACATGTGGGAGAAAGAGACAACTGCAGGTTTTGTAACATGGAACTGGAAGCAGATGCACATCTTGTTGTTGGGTGTGATATTTTAGTGGCAGAGGGCCTGTATACTGTAAGGCATTATAATATGGCACGACTGTTGCATTGGGGATTGCGCAAACATTATAATATTGAAGTAGCTGATGAGCACTGGAAACATGAGCCTCTAAGCATTATAGAGAAGGATGAAGTTAATATCACCTGGGACCACACATTACCAAGAGTTCAGAAAATTAATATGAGAAACACAAATACAGTTATCCTTGAAAAGAAGACAAAAGTAGCATTGGTCATTGGAATCGCTATACCCAGTGATTACAGTGTCTTACATGTAAAGAGAGACAAAATCCTAACATACCAGGTTTTTCAGGGAGAAATGAGACAGTATGGAAGAAAGATACCAAGGTGGTTCCAGTAGAAGCTGGAGCAATGGGTCTCATAAAAAGCAATTTACAGTGATATTTAGATATGAAACCAATGCATGTAACTTCATATGAACTGCAGGAGTCAATTCAGGGCACATTGCTGGTGCTGCAAAACGCACTTTTGGCTAACATCAAAGATTGAAACAATACTAATTTCATGAATTTTAATCGTGCCCTGACTTAGGAATGGGGTCCATTCCTGTCATGGTATCAGAAACCCAAAAGACTTGGAGAAAATTAAAAAAAATATATATACATGTGGTTTACAAAGTCTATTAAAAAAGCAGAAGAAATGAATAAAAGTAAGTTGTATAATACCGAACTAGAAACAGTTGCATACATCATTACTGGTTTCAGTATATGTCCTTCTCTTCATCTGTTGCAGTATTCTTCAAATGAGGGAGTTGCCGGACCAGGTGACCCGACTTCGGCCAGTGTACCAACGTCTTTTACTAACATGAGATGCACAGTAGGTCTGTCGTAAGTTGCTGTAGGATGTAGGCCATAAAAGTGATGTACATGCGCTCACCATCCTCAGAATTTCTTTGCCACCAGTCAGATCCCCAGTCCTGGATGTCACTTTGTTACTGGAATTGTTTTCTTCAATAAAGATAAGTGCCCCATTGGGGAATCTTTTTGTCTTGTGATGAAGTTTGGCTATAGCAGCTGAACGAAAAGCACATCTAATTAAAGAGCTTAACATTTACTTTTATATTTGGTTTACTTCTTCATGTTCCAGTGGTTATTTTTTGTTTTTCTTACTAGTTTGTCTTTTGCTACTGTTTTCTCTTGGTTGAGGGTTAATGTCATCCAAGAAAGGAAAGTGAGTGTGGAATGCTGATTACACACAGGGCCAGCCACTTCCAGTGCCCTTTTTTTATCTCAGCCCCCACCACGACCATAAAAACTGTTCAATTTGTCAATCCTTCATACCTAAAACCCTTCATGGCCATCTTTCAGCCATCGCTATTTACTTAGAGACCTTGGAAAATTTTAGCTAAAAGCAAAATGGAGGGTTGTTCAGACCCGACGATTGAGCCTACTAAGAAGAAGGACAAAAGATCCGAGCCCGAAACAGATGCTGCACCTGTCCATGCGGACATCTCCCCAGAGGCACATGATAGCCCGCAGACATGCTCCGTTGCAGATCTGGATCCACAGGCCAAGCTAGTTTTATAGGTCATCTTAGAACCAGATGCTAACACATCCAGACAGGCCTCACAGACACAGATGTCCAGGGAGAACCAAGGCTCATTGTGTCATAAGGCCCTAGAGGAATCACTCGGGTTGTAGTGGGGGAGGATGTTGAATTGGATTTGGTAGAGTGTAGGCCTATGTCTGGTCCTCCCTTTTCCATCGGTTGGACACTTCCACAAAGAAAAAGCAGAAAATCAAACATTCCTCCCTTCCCCATACCCTCAGAAAGAGTGGAACAATTTTGCCCAGGGCCTGTTCAGTGCCTTCATGGCCTTGAGGCCTATCTCTGGCCCACCTCCCCTGGCCAACATCCCCTCAAAATATGGTCAGAGCACAAGTCACTTCAGGGGAAGATTCTTCCTCTGTTGAGGACAGTGACTGCTTAGATTCCTGTTCTCAGATCCCTTCCCCATTGAACTATGCTTCCCCAGAGGAAGACTCAAATGGGACAGAATCTCCTTTGGAGATTTCATAGTTTCATAGTTTAGTACTAGGCTATCTGCCCTGGGGCATTTATAAGCCTAGCCATAGTGATGTGGCTTTCGCCACCCCTTGTACTGGTACTAAAGTGTACAGAATAGATTTAGAATACTGTGCCTCTGTCTAGTAGTGACACAAGGACGACCCCCTGGGTACACCTACGATCTCCCATCCACTCGTCAAGATTTCTCTTGAAGAGAGTCAGTGAGGGGCTCTGCCTAACATGAACTGGGATTCTGTTCCAAAGTGTGGGAAGCCTCTGAGTTATGAATCTGTCCCTCCAGCATGTCCTATTCATATTTGTGCTGAGGTTTAAATCTTTAGCTCTTGTGGTTCTGATGGATTTGGATTTTTTGAGGTGGAGCATGTCCATCAATTCCTGATTGGACATGGCCTTGTACGTCAGGCACAGATCACCTCTGAGCAGGTGGTATGCTACTGAATAGAGCTGGAGTTTCTTTAGTCTGGCAGCATATGACATATGCTGGAGACCCTTGATCCTCTTGGTGAAGTACTTCTGGGGTCTCTCCAGCTGTTGTAAGTGCAGGGTGAGATACATACCAAATGGGGCATTGTACTCAATCATGGGACTGATAAGGGAGGAGTATAGGGGTACAATGACCTCCTTTGATCTGGATGTGAAACCTTTCATGATAAGGTGGGCAAGGTAGAAAGTATTTCTAACCACTTTGGCAACGTGGGTGTCAAATGAGAGGTCACTATCGACTTGGGTCCCCAGGTCTCTGATTACTTTTTCCGTACTCAGTGGGTTACTGTCTATGTGATAATTTGTGTGTAATTTGTTTTTCCCAAAGGTGATGACTATACATTTCTTGGCATTCAGTTTTAGGCCATGATTCCGGCACCAGTTGTCTGTTTCAGTGAGTTCTTTCTGTAGGATGTGTGTGTCAGCTGGTGTATCGACTATGGCGCCTAGTTTGCAGTCATCTGCGAACTTTGTTAGCCACAACCCTCCCATGTTTGCTTTCACATCTGAGAAGTAAATGCCGAACAAGAGGGGTCCTAGGACAGAGCCCTGTGGGACACCACTTGTGACTGGCTTTGAGTCTGACATGGCTCCCGCAATTTTGACTTTATGGGTTCTGTTCTTTAGCCAGTTTGCAACCCATCTTGTGACATATGGATTTACATTTAAGCTGTTGAGCTTGTCTATGATGCCTGAGTTGGGTATCGTGTCGAAGGCCTTAGCCAAGTCCAGGTAGGCTGTATGGACTGCTTTGCCCTCATCAATGGTTCTAGTGACTGTTTCGAAAAAGTCAACCAGGTTCAAAAGGCAGGGTCTGCCCTTCACAAAGCCGAACTGGGTGGGATCAAGTGTCTGTAGGTCCCCAATGTCGCTGTTTGAGTTCCATAATGATTTTTTCCATAGCTTTGCAGACCAGGCTGGTTAAGCTTATGGGGCGGTAGTTCCCAGGGTCTGTAGAGGTGCCTCCTTTGTGGAGTGGGAACACTGTTGCTGTACGCCAGTGTTCAGGTACATATCCTGTAGTAAGGCTAGGATTAAATAGCATTTTTATATGCGGGTTTAGCTCCTCTTGGAGTTCAGATAGCACGCAACCGGGGATACCATCAGGTCCCATTGATGCTGTGTTTTTTGCTTTGCTGAGGGCGGCTCTCACCTGGACATCTGAGATGACAGGGAGGTTACATTCAGCTGGGATAAGTATTTCTTCTTTTGGGGGAGAGGGAGGGGAGAAATTTGCACTGAACCTGTCTGCTAGAATGTTGGCAATATCTGTGGGTTCAGTGAATTTTCTGTCGTTGTGTACTAACTCTGAGCATATCTGAGGGTTTTCCCCCAGGTTTCTAACATAACTGAAGAAGGCCTTGTGGTTATCTTTAGTGTCCTTGGCGATTTTTCTCTCAAAGTTGGCCCTGGATGTTTTTATGAGAGAACGTAGCTTTTTACTAGTGCTGATCAGAGATGCCTTCCCTTTATGGGATTTTGCTCTGTCTTGCAGTAGCTTCCTTCTTTTGTTATACAGTTTGTTTATGGCTGGGGTCCACCAGACAGGATGCTTTCCCTTGGTGGAGAGTGTCTTGGTTTTATTTGGGATTGCATGATCCATGCATTCTTGGAGATGTCCGTAGAAAGCATTTGTGAAGGATTCAGCATTGTGGGTTGTGGTTTCCACTGGCCCAGTGGGCTTAAACAATACCATCTCAGTCTTAAGAAGTGTAAAGTCGGCTTTTGAGAAGTTTTTCACTGTAGTCTTTTTTGCTGGGGGTGGAGGTGGGATATGTATATCCAGGGTGATTAGTTTGTGGTCAGCTCTCATTAGTGAAGGATATACTTTGGGTGTGGAGCATTTTGTCCCCATGTTAGTGATGATCAGGTCCAGTATATTATCTCCCCTTGTGGGAGAGGTGACTAGTTGTTCCATTGCATTTGAGTTTATGAATTCCAGGAACCTTTGGGCTAGGGTGTTAGGGCTAGAATAGTACACCCAGTCTATGTTAGGGTAGTTGAAGTCTCCCAATATGATGGTATTTGGTGAGATATTCATATCCTCCAATGTCTTCAGGAAGGCTGAATGGGGTTCTTGAGATCGGGAGGGTGGTCTGTAACATGTAACCAGTTGTATAGCAGTTTTGCCTACAGTTAGTTGCACCTGGATGGTCTCCGATGCTTCATGTGTTGCCACTAACCTGGAGGTGTGGGTATCCTTGATGAATATGGACACTCCCCCTCCATGTTCATTGTGCATACAGCTGCAGTCATAACAGATGGGTTCTCCTGCTGTCAGGCGGGTCCTCGGTCGGCCGAATTCCAAAGTCTAGGTCTGGTGTCGGTTGTTGTCACTTCTTCCCTGACGTCAGTGCGACAGGGGTATAAAGAACCAGCCGACGCCATTTTCCCCAGTCTTTCTTGCCGTGCGGTGCCCGAAGCAGAAGCAGTTCGCAAGTGCCGGTCGGCCAGCTCCTGAAATTACGAAAATTTTGCAACCGAAGTCTTCTTGAAAGCTAAGTACCCCGTTGGGGAAACTTTTCTTGCCTCAGACCGATGTCAGACAAAGTTAATAATTGTATTTCATGTGGGAAGCAAATACCGCATAAAGATTTTCATTCCCTCTGCATTCCTTGCTTAGGCCCAGACCACGACATCTTGGTCTGTCGTTTTTGTGCTACATTCAACAAACGCACCATTAAGCGTCGGGCGGAGTTCGCCCAGCACTATTTTGGCAAAAAATTTAACTATATTATGTCGTCGGATACTCCGACTCCAGTTTTGTCTAAAAAACGCAAAGATAAGGACCGACACATGAGGTCCGCGGCCTCTACCGACACCATGCCAAAGCCGACTACAGGTGGTCCGGTTCTTAGTGAGGAGCCTACGCAGCCCCTGCCTACCGACGACACTTCATTGGCGGTGTCTTCTGTGCCCGAGGTCGCAGGCTGCTCGGCCCACACCCCGACTACAGATACCGAAGCCATTCTTGATGGTGAATCTCAAAATGTAGACAGGTCTGCCTCCTCTTAAGGTGTCTTCAGACCTTCCTCTTCTTTTTCCATCAAGGCTTTCACTAAGTCTAAAGCAGCCATGCATTCTAAGAGACAAGCTACACAGGGCCCTTCTCCAGGCCCCGTGCCTAAAAAACAGATGCTTAAAATAGCTGAGGATTTAATTACTCTTATCAGGGGTTCTCAACCCCCCCCCCCCCGGACAAAAGGCCCAGAGTGGAGGAAGAATCCCCCTCCTCTGACCAGGCCTCCATTATTTCAGAGCACTCTGATGAACAGGAACATTCTTACTCCCCTTTTGAAGATTCTGATGCAGAGGAGTCCATTCCCTCTGTCTCCCCCCAGATTATTACTCATTTGGGGAAACCTTGCATACCTTAAGGGAACACTTCCACTGGGAAGGCCAAGAGTATTCAGATTCCAAGAAAAGGCTTAGGGATTTTCTCTTGCTACCTCAGCACAGGCCTCTGGCTATACCCTCCTGTCTTAGACATACTAGATGATGTGTACTCGGAGGCCTGCCTTAATCCGGATTCCTTACCTCCAGCCCCAGTCAAGCCTGACAGGTACTACCGGGTTCCTGACTCACACCAATTTTTATACAAAAGCCATGCGGCTGACCCAGAAACTATCTCACAGGGCCCCAAGGGAATTAAAGCCTCCACTGCTAAAAATCCATTACCTTCCGAGAGAGATTCCAGATCCTTAGAAAGGTGGGAAAAAGGTATACACCTCGGCCACCTTAACCATGAGGGCATTAAACTGCCAGTTCCATATGCTAAAGTACCAACAGTTTCTGTTATCACAGTTGAGAAGTAAAATGTCACAACCTGAGCAACCAGACTTGAAGGAGTTGCAGGATTTGATGCATAGTGCAGAACAAGTGGGTAAACATACCTTGCAATGTGGTTTGATGCTCTAGAGGCCTCATGTAGAGCTGCTGTTACAGGATCAGTCATACGTGGACATGCCTGGCTCAAGGAGCAAACCTTACCAGATCATGTCAAAGCTAAATTACTAGATGCCCCTCTACAAAAGGATGTATTATTTGATGTTAAAGCTGAGGAGGTATTAAAGAAAATGGAGGAAAAGGCTAAATCAATGCAAACAGTGAAAGATTTTCTACAGGTACAACCTCCACGTTTCAGTAGAAATTGGCCTTCCAAAAATTGGTCCTTTCCAGCCACGGACAGACCCCAAAGAGGTAGATCCAGGTGCCCGAGGGGCAGAGGGCAATCTCAAGGATCGTTTAGAGGCAGACAATGGCAAGCTCCTACACAAAGAGGTGGTGAGGATAGTTCGCAGCCATTCAGAAAGCAAGCGCAATGACTTTCCCCTTTGCATGCCAAGCAAGGCTCAAATGGCAGCACCCTTAGACGGAAAACTGACATTATTTTCAAAAAATTGGCATATTGTCACAAAAGACAAATGGATCCTGGACATTATAAACAGAGGCTACAGATTCCATTTTCACACCCTTCCAAAAATGAGAGGCATGCCAAACCTGCCACACAATCAAAGGGCAGAGGCACAAAGACAAATTTCAGATCTCATGGACATGAAAGCTATTCAAGAGGTACCTACTCACGACCAAGGTCAAGGTTTTTATTCCAGAATATTCCTGGTACCAAGGAAGGGAAAAGATTGGAGACCTATTTTGGACCTATCCATCCTAAACACATTTTTACTCGTACCAAAATTCAAGATGCTCACATTACAGCAGCTTCTTCCCATGCTGGGCAAGGAGTCTTGGCTGGTAACATTGGACCTCAAGGAGGCATACCTGCATGTCCCAATCAGACAAAATTGCAGAAGATACCTCAGATTTCTTGCAGGTTCAACCCATTATCAATTCTCTGCATTGCCCTTTGGCTTATCTACTGCGCCCAGAGTATTCACGAAATGCCTGGCATCAGTAATTGCCTACTGCAGACTTCAAGGGATACAAATATACCCATATTTGGACGACTGCCTGATCCAAGCGGACAGCAAGCACATACTTCTGAAACATCTGGCTTTTGTAATAATGTTATTGAATTCTCTGGGATACACAGTCAACAAAAAGAAATCAAGGCTAATACCCTCTCAGAAAATAATTTTCCTGGGTGCCAACTTGGACGCAAACACCCAGATGGCCTACCTCACGCCAGAGAAGCAGGGGCAACTAACTCAATACTTCAGAACACTAGCAAATTTCACCAGGCTGACTGCAAGGAAAATCCTGCAGGCTCTGGGATTCATGGCATCTTGCATCCTACTAATCCCATGTGCAAAGCTGCATATGAGAAAACTTCAATGGTACCTAAAAAACCTATGGTCTCAACACAGCCACAGTCTGGAAACAATAATACCACTAATTCCATGTCTTCAAAAGGAATTTCTGTGGTGGGCTCAAGCATGCCAAAGAAACACAGGTCTCCCATTCTGCAAGCCTCAAGCAAATCAAGTCATCACAACAGACGCCTCGGACTACGCCTGGGGGGCGCACATGACAGATCGGTGCATTCAGGGCAAATGGTCCCAAAAAGAAAAGCACCTTCACATCAATCAAAAGGAAATGCTAGCAGTAATAAATGCTATTATAGCTTTCAAAGACCTTCTGCATCCAGGTCAACTATTGATAAGGACAGACAACAGCACAGTAATGTGGTACATAAACAAACAGGGAGGAACCCATTCATAACCCCTATGCAGGCTGGCCATGTCACTTTGGAACATGGCTCTGGAATTACAAATCGAACTTCAAGCACAGTACTTGCCAGGCAAGGAAAACATGCTGGCAGACAACCTAAGCAGAAATGTGACAGATCCACACGAATGGAAGTTGCATCCTCAAGTTTTTACAGAGATAATTCAAGCATGGGGAAGGCCAGACATAGATCTCTTTGCCTCCCACAAAAATCACCAATTGACAAAATTCTGCTCAAGGGCTTTTCATCCAAAGGCTTGGAGAGTGGACGCTCTCTCTTTCAGTTGGACAACAATGACAGTTTATGCCTTTCCACCTCTTCCTCTGCTGCCCAAAGTTCTATTACAAACCAGAGCAGACAGACCAAAGATGATTCTCATTGCTCCAGACCGGCCAAGACAGCACTGGTACCCACTCCTGAGGAGCCTGACGCATTCCCCTCCATGGACCCTACCTCTAATGCCTGTTCTTCTGACTCAGCACAGCTTCAAAACTCTTCACAGTCAGCTGAAAACACTCAATCTGACCGCATGGAAGATTCCTTAACATCACAACAGACCCTACTCTCCAAGGAAGTGCAGGATGTCATTTTGGAGGCAAGAAGGCCGTCTACTAGAAAAGCTTACTCCGCAAAATGGAAACGGTTTTGTGCCTGGAATGAGAAAAAGGGCCAGAATCCTGGAAAACTGAATTTACCTCAAATATTACAGTATCTAGCTGAGCTGCTAAGTAGTGGACTTTCTTTCTCCTCCATCAAAATCCATGCCTCAGCCATTTCTGCAGAATACAACACTGATCCACCTTTATTCTCTCACCTCCTCTTAAGACAGTTCCTCAGAGGGGCTAAGAATATAAAACCCCCAAGGAAACAAACAATACCTGCTTGGGACCTCAATTTAATTCTAGAAAAGCTGACCTTGCCTCCTTTTGAGCCAGCTGCCTCAACAGATTTGCAATATTTGTCCTGGAAAACAGCTTTCCTTCTGGCTATCACCTCAGCTCGTAGGGTATCGGAACTACAAGCCCTCATGGCTGTGCAGCCTTTTGTCATCTTCCATCAGGACAGAGTTTCCTTACAAACCAACCCGTCCTTTATGCCAAAGGTGGTATCCAGGGTAGCTTTGAATCAGGCTATTACACTTACCTACCTTTTTATCCTAATCCTCAAAACAAAGGGGAGAGACTACTACATTCCTTGGACATCCACAGACCGCTGCATTATTATTTGGACAGAACAAAGCCTTTCAGAAAATCAGAACAGCTCTTTGTGTCCTATGCTATAGGAGCTCAAGGGAAGCCAATTTCCAAACAGACAATTTCAAAATGGATAGCCCACTGCATACGCTTTTGTTACTCTTTTCATGGTAAAACTCTACCTGCAGGCATCAGATCTCACTCCACAAGGGCCACAGCTACCTCTGCAGCTTTCCTCAGAGGAGTTCCTATCAAAGATATTTTGGAAGCAGCCACTTGGAGTTCTGTGTATACCTTCTCCAAGCACTACCACCTACCATTATACTGCAAAACTAGAGCAGGCTTTGCCACTGCAGTCTTGCAGGGCATCCTGGCTCCTCCTAGTTCCACCTAGTGCCTACCACCCCTTTCTTAGCTTTGGGATTCTACCCATCTGTTATGACTGCAGCTGTATGCACGATGAACATAGTACAGTTTTGTACCTACCATAAATGTAGATGTTTGAGTGCTAATACAGCTGCAGTCCAGGTTTTCCTCCCTCCTTCCCCTCTTGGGACAGGCCTTTTGGCTAACACCTCCTCATACAACCTGATTGGGGTATTCATTTATGGTGTATTTGCTTGCAACTACTCCATTTTGATTATATGGCATTGCTTTATTACACAAATTTATGTATTGCCTTCCTTCTGGGGGCACCTGACATCTGGGGAAAGAAAAACTGAAGAAAATGGCGTCGGCTGGTTCTTTATACCCCTGTCGCACTGACGTCAGGGAAGAAGCGATGACAACCGATGCCGGACATAGACTTTGGAATTCGGCCGACCGAGGACCCGCCTGACGGCAGGAGAACCCATCTGTTATGACTGCAGCTGTATTAGCACTCGAACATCTACATTTATGGTAGGTACAAAACTGTACTTTTTGTGGTTCGGCTCGGGTTTTGGGGCCGAAAAGCATGATAAGAGGTAAAGCCTGGTAGCGCTGGGGTGCTCTCCAGAGCCTTGAACCAGGTTTCAGTTACTGCGCAGACATCAATGTTCTCCGTACTGAGGAGTGCTTCGAGAGCCTGCATCTTGAGATTTAGACTTCTGGCGTTGAGCAGCATTACCCTTAATTTTTTGTTTTCCTTTGGCGAGACCATCTCAAAGATGAGAGATCACTTTAAATGGGATATCTCTCAAATGCCTGCGGTCCAAAAGAGATATTAAGATGTCCTTTAGGTGTAGACACCTAGTCTTTCTGCTGTACTGGCAGTTATTCCTGCCTTTTTGGATGCCTTCGCCTTTCATGTCGCTACACCCTGACTCACAGCCTTTGGATCCTAAGAAGCCAGATTGATATTGTAAATTGCTTCAGGACTGTAATTTTCTTTTTAAAGCCCCTGTGGCAGGCCCCTCTGTTATCTCTGTCACCTATATCACAAAAAATGTAGTATTCTACTGAAAACAAAAACCAAAGTTCCGTATATACAGACAAAAAACTTCTTTAATCACAAGGTAATAACAATTCCTACTGCATGAGCGCTTTCGTCTGCCCCATTCTGATGAAGTCTGCTTTGGGCAGACGAAAGCGCTCATGCAGTGGGAATTGTTATTACCTTTGTGATTAAAGAAGTTTTTTGTCTGTCTATACGGAACTTTGGTTTTTGATCTCTGTCACCTATGTTAAAGCCTCCAGGTCTCGTAAGTCCACATCTCGTCTCCCCCCAGCTAAGGACAGTAGTCAGCTTGAGAGGCTGGCAAAGAAAATTTACACCTCAGCAACTTTAGCCTTCAGGGCTCTGAATTACCAGACTCACAAGACTAAGTACACTATGCAACTAATGGTTCAATTGTTGAAGATAGTACCTGACATGCCAGACTCTGAAAGTAAACCTTTGGCATCTTCCCTTATTGCTGCATTCTCACAGGTGGCCAGACATGCTCTCCAATGCAGCTACGATGCAGTTGAGGCTACCTCCAGAACTGCAGCATCTTTCTCAACATTAAGAAGGTTCACCTAGTTGAGGCTTGAACCCCTTCCCGAAGATATTAAGGCGAAACTCATGGGTGCTTCCCTTGACTATTCCGCTTTATTTGGTAAACATCTGCTGAACTTTTCAAGTCCCTGAAGGAAAAGATCAAGGAGTTAAAATACCTTAAACATATCCTGGTCTCTCCAGTGCCTAGATATCATAGAAACTACCCTGGAAAATAGGTCTTTGCCCGTAGGCAATCCCGGACACCCCAACCCAAACCCTCCAAATGGAGCAAGAAAACCCCATCAGTTCTGTGCAAATTCAGCTGTTTCTCATGTGGCTAAGTGGCACTTTCCTGATAGAATGGATCTTCCTCCTGACTCCTCAGGGCTACCTTGCAACACCCCCCTCTCCCTATGCCTACCTCTATCCCTATCCCTTTCTGCCTGGGAATCCATAACTCAAGATGCCTAGGAACTCAACATCATCAATCATGGATAGTTCATGGCTTGGCGCACTGTGCTTCCTTTCAAGGGTATCCCTCATCCTCCACAGACTGTAAACCTCTCTTTCTCCAGATGCTAGAAAACCTGATAGAACAGGGTACAATGCAACCTGTGCCCTCCACCCAAAAAGCAAGAGGCTTTTCTTCCCACATGTTTCTGTTTCCCAGAAAATAAGGGCCATAGAGACCCATCCTAGACCTTTCATTTCTCATCACCTTCCTAAAAGTTCCTTCCTTCAAAATGCTAACTATTTAGACCATCTTCCCTCTGGTCCTCCCTCATGCCTTCCTGGCATCCATAGACATCGAAGATGCTTACCTCCATATGCCCATTCACGCCAAATACAGGAAATTTCTGTGATTCTGTATGGGATCCTGGCACTTTCAATTCTCTGCCTTGCCTTTTGGTCTTTCCACATCCCCTAAAATCTTACACAACAAGTTATAACCTCTATATACTCTGAGCTTATCTGGCCCATAATTGAGTATAATCCCCTAATCGTTATGTACCATACTAAGTACCTGCAACAAATAGAGACCTCAGAGGTTTCTAACAAAAAAGATCAAGGGCCTCCAGCATGCGCCTTACACGGACTGACTAAAGTCCATGTCACTATACTATGTATCATATAGAATTCGTAGGGGAAACTTATGCCTGTCCTACAGAGCAACCCAAGACCCAAACCTAATGAACTTCCTGCATAAATGTAAATCAAATGGGTCTAGGGTTTGCGTTCCAGGGACTTAAATATGGCCTGCGACTTAAGTAAGGCATGCTGGAGGGACAGATTTGTCTCCCAGTGAATGCCATGCCTTTGGAACAGGCTACCAATTTATATGAAATAGAGCACCTCTATGACACTGTTCAAGAGGAACACAGACGAGTGGATGAGGCACAGTAAATTATTACCAGGGATAGCACTGACAACCCTCCTGGACATGAGCAGTCATCACTAAATGCAGTCTTAGGTATTGACTAGTTCTTCTATGATATTACATTAGATTGAAATGGCTAGGCTTAAAATTTACCTCTGTGTCGATAGCCTAATGATCTCCTAAGATCCTATGATATGCTTTTTATTATTTTTTTTTTTTTTTTTACTTAGGATGAGTTTAATTTCACTACTTCTACTACTATTATCTTATCTTATTAATACATAGTGATTAACTAGATATACATTAATTGAAAATCTTCCACACAGAGAAGTTTCTTACACTGTTTTCTATTAAGCCTGATTCCAACAACATAATTGTACCTAATATAATACAATGATGTAATGTCAGTGACTAGTGTTACCATGTCAGAGCAAGGGTTTACAATTTTAATTCTTGGTTGTGTTCCCTTCTGTGTGGAGACAATATTTCCTCCTTGTGTCCTGTGGGTTTTCTTTGTGTGCTATAATGTCCTTCAAAATGGATCCTGTAGGTGAATGGACATTCTGCAATTTTCCTGTAGGTGTGTTTACTTAAGTGGGTTGTGTGTTCTTTAATGATATGGTTCTCTTTCCATCCACAATGTTCTTCAGTGCTTTGTGCCTATTTTTTGCTAGGAGAGGCTGTAA
>NC_056744.1:1667963957-1667978819 GCF_019279795.1 Protopterus annectens | reverse complement strand
ATATATATATATATATATATATATATATAATATAATATAAATTTTGGCTACCCTTTAGGGGGCACCTGACATCTGGGGCAAGAAAAACTAAAGAAAATGGCGTCGGCTGTATGTTTTATACCCCTGATGGCCTGACGTCAGGGAAGAGGCACCAGCAACTGACACAGGACCCAAGACTTTGGAATTCAGACCGACTGAGGGCAACCCGCCAGCAGGATTACCCAAATGTAATGACTGCAACAGTGAATACACTCTAACATCTACATTTATGGTAAGTGTACACAACTGTACTTTGCATTGAGGATTGTGCAAACATTATAATATTGAAGTAGCAGAGAAGCACTGGAAACATGAGCCTCTAAGCATTATAGAGAATGATGAAGTTAATATCAACTGGGACCACACATTACCAAGAGTTCAGAAAATGAATATGAGAAACACAAATAGTTATCCATGAAAAGAAGACAAAAGTAGCACTGATCACTGGAATTGCGATATCCAGTGATTACAGTGTCTTACATATAGACACAAAATCATAAAATACCAGTTTTCTCAGGGAGAAATTAGAGCAGTGTGGAAGAAAAGATACCAAGGTGATTCCAGTAGAAGCTGGAGTAATAGGTCTCATAAAAAGCAATTTACAGTGATATTTAGATATGAAACCAATGCATGTAACTTCATATGAACTGCAGGAGGAGTCAATTCAGGGCACATTGCTGGTGCTGCAAAACACACTTTTGGCTAACATCAAAGATTGAAACAATACTAATTTCATGAATTTTAATAATGCCCTGACATAGGAATGGGGTCCATTTCTGTCATGGTATCAGAAACCCAAAAGACTTGGAGAAAATAAAAAAAAAAAATACATACATGTGGTTTACAAAGTCTATTAAAAAAGCAGGAGAAATTAATAAAAGTAAGTTGTATCATACCGAACTAGAAACAGTTGCATACATCATCACTGGTTTCAGTATATGTCCTTCTGTTCATCTGTTGCAGTATTCTTCACATGAGGGAGTTGCCAGACCAGGTGACCCGACATCGGCCAGTGTACCAAAGTCTTTTACTACCATGAGATGCAGAGTAGGTCTGTTGTAGGCTGCTATAGGATGTAGGCCATAAAAGTGATGTACGTGCACTCACCATCTTTAGAATTTCTTTGCCGCCAGTTGGATCCCCAGTCACGGATGTCATTTTGTTGCTGGAATTGTTTTCTTCAATAAAGATAAGTGCCCCATTGGGGAACCTTTTTGTCTTGTGATGAAGTTTGGCTATAGCAGCTGAACGAAAAGCACATCTAATTAAAGAGCTTAACATTTATTTTTATATCTGTTTCACTTCTTCGTGTTCCAGTGGTTATTTTTTGTTTTCCTTACTAGTTTGTCTTTTGCTACTGTTTTCTCTTGGTTGAGCATTAATGTCATCCAAGAAAGCGAAATGAGTGTGGAATGCTGATTACACACAAGGACAGCCACTCCCAGTGCCCTTTTTTATCTCAGCCCCAGCCACGACCATTAAAACTGTTCAATTTGTCAATCCTTCATACCTAAAATCCTTCATGGCCATCTTTCAACCATCGCTATTTACTTGGAGAGCCGACAATGGAAAATTTTAGCTAAAAGCAAAATGGAGGGTTCCTCAGACCCGACGACTGAGCCTACTAAGAAGAAGGCCAAAAGACATGGGCCCGAAACAGATGCTGCACCTGTCCATGCAGATGTGTCTCCAGAGGCACATGATAGCCCGCAGACATGCTCCGTTGCAGATCCAGATCCACAGGCCAAGCTAGTTTTACAGGTCATCTTAGAACCAGATGCCAGCACATCCAGACAGGCCTCACAGACATCAGGTCCTGATGTCCAGGGGGAACCAAGGCTCATCCTGTCATAAGGCCCTAGAGGAATCACTCAGGTTGTAGTGAGGGGGGATGTTGAATTGGATTTGGTAGAGTGTAGGCCTACGTCTGGTCCTCCCTTTTGCATCGGTTGGACACTTCCACAAAGAAAAAGCAGAAAATCAAACATTCCCCTTCTTCCCCAGACCCTCAGAAAGAGTGGCACAATTTTGCCCAGGGCCTGTTCAATGCCTTCATGGCCTTGAGGCCTACCTCTGGCCCACCTCCCCTGGCCAACTTCTCCCCAAAATATGGTCAGAGCACAAGTCACTTCAGAGGAAGATTCTTCCTCTGCTGAGGACAGTGACTGCTTAGATTCCTCTTCTCTTATCCCTTCCCCATTGAACTATACTTCCCCAGTGGAAGACTCCAATGGGACAGAATCTCCTTTGGAGGAGATTTCCTTTGGTGAGACCATCTCAGAGATGAGAGATCACTTTAAATGGGACATCTCACAAATGCCTATGGTCCAAAAGAGATATTAAGATGTCCTTTGGGTGTAGACCCCTAGTCCTTCTGCTGTACCGGCAGTTATTCCTGCCTTTTTGGATGCCTTCACCTCCCATGCCCCTACACCTTGACTCACAGCCTTTGGATCCTAAGAAGCCAGATCGATATTATAAATTGCTTCAGGGCTGTAATTTTCTTTTTAAAGCCCCTGTGGCAGGCCCCTCTGTTATCTCTGTAACATATAGTAAAGCCTCCATATCAAGTCACTTCTCGTCTCCCCTCAGCCAAGGACAGTAGGCAACTTAAGAGGCTGGCAAAGAAAATGTATACCTCAGCAACTTTAGCCTTCAGGGCTCTGAATTACCAGACCCACATGACTAAGTACACCATGCAACTAATGGTTCAGTTGTTGAAGATAGTACCTGACATGCCAGACACTGAAAGTAAAGCCTTGGCATCTTCCCTTATTGCTGCATCCTCACAGGTGGCCAGATATGCTCTCCAATGCAGCTACAATGCAGTTGAGGCTACCTCCAGAGCTACAGCATCTTTCTCAGCATTAAGAAGGTTCACCTAGTTGAAGCTTCAACCCCCCCCGAGGATATTAAGGCGAACCTCATGGATGCTTCCCTTGACAATTCCGCTTTATTTGGTAAACATCTGCTGAACTTTTCAAGTCCCTGAAGGAAAAGAGCAAGGAGTTAAAATACCTTAAACATATCCTGGTCTCTGCAGTGCCTAGATATCATAGAAACTACCCTAGAAAATAGGTCTTTGTCCGTAGGCAATCCCGGACCCCCCCAAATCCAAACCCTCCAAAAGGAGCAAGAAACCCCATCAGTTCTCTGCATCTTCAGCTGTTTCTCATGTGGCTAAGTGGCACTTTCTTGATAGAATGGATCTTCCTCCTGACTCCTCAGGACTACCTTGCAACACCCCCCCTCTCCCTATGCCTACCCCATCCCTTTCTGCCTGGGAATCCATAACTCAAGATGCCTAGGAACTCAACATCATCAAACATGGATACTTCATGGTTTGGCACACTGTGCCTCCTTTCAAGGGTATCCCTCATCCTTCACAGACTATAAACCTCTCTTTCTCCAGATACTAGAAAACCTGATAGAACAGGGTACAATACAACCTGTGCCCTCCAACCAAAAAGCAAGAGGCTTTTCTTCCCACGTTTCTGTTTCCTAGAAAGTAAGGGCCATAGAGACCCATCCTAGACCTTTAATTTCTCAACACCTTCCTAAAAGTTCCTTCCTCCAAAATGCTAACTATTTAGACCCTCTTCTCTCTGGTCCTCCCTCATGCCTTCCTGGCGTCCATAGACATTGAAGATGCTTACCTTCATATGCCCATTCACGCCAAATTCATGAAATTTCTGTGATTCTCTGTGGGATCCTGGCACTTTCATTTCTCTGCCTTGTCTTTTGGTCTTTCTACAGCCCCTAAAATCTTAACAAACTGCCTAGCACCAGTGGTCACTTTCTGCAGACTCCAGGGCATTCAGATCTTCCTTTACCTAGACGATCTCCTGTTCCAAGCCAACAGCCCGGAGGAACTGAGGAACAACCTCCACTCAGCCATGGCCATTTTGCAACACCTAGGATTCACCATCAACTTCAACAAATCTACCCTCATCTCATCACAAGATCATGTCTTTCTAGGGTGCAGATTCCAAACAGGCAAAATGATAGTCTCTCCCACCCCAAAAGGCTCAGGAGCTCTGTCTTGTCTTCTCAGGGACCCTTCCTCTAAAACATTTATCTGCAAGACAGTTTCTCAGAATCCTAGGACTGATGGCCTTTACCATCTCTATGCTACCCATTGCAAGGCGATGCACAAGGAAATTCCAATGGTTCGTGAAATCAGTGTGGACTTAAAATGCCCACCCACTGGAATTTCCTATCGCAGAACTACCTTGTTTGAAGAAGGACTTCCAGTGGTGGATACAGCAACTGTCCACAAATCCAGGCCTCACTATTGATCCATTGCCCCAACTCAGGACCTGTACACAGATGCTTCAGATACAGGTTGGGAAGCAGCTCTGGGTCCACACATGGTTCAAGGACAATGGAACCCCTCCCAGGGAAAGGACCACATTAAACATAAAGGAGATGAATGCACTGATCCTAGCCTTATAGTCCTTCCATGCCCTACTAAGGCCAGGACAGCTGTGAATCTACACACACAATATGACTGTTCTGTGGTATGTACACAAGCGGGGGAGGACAAGATCCTACCTCCTATGCAGATTAGCCTTACAAGTTTGGAAACTAGCACACCAACTTCAAGTATCTCTTCAGGTGGTCTGCATCACTTCCAAACAAGCTCTGTGGCAGACACACCTAGCAGATCCACAATACAGGCCTATGAATGGATTCTTCAAAAGGATGTTCCAGGACATAGTCCACCAGTGGGGTATTCCTCAAGTAGATGTGTTTGCCTCCCCTCTGAACAAACAACTTCCAACATTTTGTGCCAGAGAACCACATCCCCATGCATGGAAAGTGGATCCCCTATCAATTCCGTGGAAGGGGAAGTTTCTTTATGCATTCCCTCCCTTTCCACTCATTCAAAAAGTCCTGCTACAGATTCAACAGGACAGACCGAAAATCTTGCTGGTGACTCCCTACCGGCCAAGACAGCTGGCTTCCCCTTCTGCACCTAGACAAGGGCAGTCACCACAAGTTACCTCAGAGTGCACTTTCTCATACAGAACAAGGGCTCTCTCATCCACCCACACCTGGAAACTCTTCAACTGACCCTGTGGTTGATAGATCCCTGATACCCTTTAGATACCTTTTCACTGAGGATGTGCTTCAAGTCCTGCAGGAAGCCAGAAAATCCAGTACAAGGAAATCTTACCTTTCCAAATGGAAGAGCTTTTCTATTTGGTATCTTGCTAGAAACCTGGACCCACTTACAGTGGAGCTCCCTTTGGTTCTTTCATATCTGTGTGAATTGCTCAATTTTGGCTTGGCTTACTCCTCAGTTAAAGCACATTTATCAGTTACTTCTGCATATCTGCCTCTTTCACCGTCTTTAGCTTCGAGATTTGAGGTCAAACAGTTTCTCAAAGGTGTCGTCCACATTAGACCTCCCAGGAGGCCTGTAGCCCTCCTCTGGATCTTAACTTTGTGCTAGAGAAACTGACTTTTGAGCCAGCTTCCTCTAGCTCCCTCAAACACTGCACCTGGAAAACTGTTCTCCTGGTGGCCATAACCTCTGCCAGGCAGATGTCTGAGCTCTAGGCCCTGATGGCTTCTCCCCCCTTCCTGGTCTTCCACAAAGACAGGGTTTCCCTTTGCACCAACTCTTCTTTCATGCCATAAGTAGTTAATGAGTTGTGCTCAAACAAGGCCATTCATTTGACAAACTTTTTCCCATCATCATAAAACAATAGTGAGAGGATGCTACAGCCACTTGATGTGCACAGACAACTCAGGTTTTGCCGTTACAAAACTAAACCTTTTAGGAAATCAGACCAACTATTTGTGTATTTCCACCCTAGGGCACTGGGATTGTCTGTATTCAATCAGACCATCTCCAACTGGATCTCCAAATCCATCTCTTTCTGCTGTACCTACCATGGAAAAGCCCTTCCTGCTCAATCAAGGCTCACTCTACAAGTGCAGTGTCCTCCTCAGGGTCTTTCCTCAATGGGCTAGACAAGTAACTCCATTCTAAAAGCAGCAACTTGGACCTCAGTCCACACTTTCACCAAACACTGCAAACAGAATTTTATTTCCAGATCCAGGACTGGATTTGCCAGGGTCTTCGTGGTTTCCTGGAAAATTCTTCTGCTACCTCCTCCTCCATTTCTGTATAAGCTTTGGTATTCTCCCTCATGTGAAGAATCCTGCGACAGATGAATAGAAGGACATAGAATAGTTGTGTAAGAACTTACCATAATAATAGATGTCCTTCTCTTCTCTGTTGCAGTATTCTGTCCACCCTCTTTCCCCACTTCCTTCTGTTCTTGGATGCACTGATTCTCTATCCCTTGGACTGTCTGTCCACCTAGCACTTCAGTTCTGAGGATGGGTGTACGCATATGTCACTTTTATGGCCTACGTCCGATAGCAGCCCACATCAGATGTATCGTGCACCTCACGGTAATAAAGACTTTGGTATAATGGTCGACAACTGGTCATCTGGGCAGGCAACTTCATATCCTAACATCGATCATTATGGTAAGTTCTTAGCAACTATTCTGTCTTCATCCTTAAAACATTTTTCATTATTATACATTCCTTCTGCTAAACCACATATACCAGCTGGGTTTTCTTATTTTGAGCCAGCTTTGAAAGAAATTTACACACCTTACTTTAACTTATTTATTTTCTGCGTATAATTTTTACTGCTTTTTTGTATCCTGTCATCTGTCTTGCTCCAGACATCATATAGTTAAGTTCTTTGTATTTTCGTTAAAACGTTATTTTCCCATTCCTCTTCATATATTATTTTCCAGTTCTTTATTAACTTAGTTCAATATCTTTCTTTCTAGCTTTCCTTTTCCATGTTTCTTGTATCTCCATGTCTCCCTACTTCCTTATTACTTGTGTTCATAAACTAGAGACACTGTTACTGTGTCTCCTTAACCCACCTTCATCTCCTTTCTCTAAGCACCCTTCCTGTTTATTAGGTGTATTTGTGGTCACAAATGATTCTTAAGCAGTCTTCTAATTTATCTTTCTTTGATGGCTCTGCTATGTAATAAGCCACTGTAGCATAGCTTTTGATTGCTATTAAGATTGATTCCAACAGTATATAATTTTTTATCTAATGTACAGTCTGATGTAATATAAGTGAGTAGTGTTGCCATGTCAGACCAAGATGTTCATGATTTGAATTCTTGACTGTGTTGCCTTCTGTGTGGAGACTATATTTCCTCCCTGTGTCCTGTGATTTTTATTAATGTACTATATTGTTCTAAAAAATGCATACTGTAGGTCAGCTGTCCTTCTCCAATTTCCCTGTAGGTGAGTTTACATGAGTAGGATTGTGTGTTCCGTAACAGTATGGTTCTCTTTCCAGGATGTTCTTCAGTGCTTTGTGCCTATTGCTTGCTAGAAGAGACTCCAGTCTGCCCATAACTCTGTAAGGATAAAGCAACGTATTGCAAAATGTTTGTGCCAGGGTGCGTGCATGTGTGTACGCATGCATGCGTGTGTGTGTATGCATGTGTGTGTGTGTGTGTGTGTGTGTGTGTGTGTGTGTGTGTGTGTGTGTGTGTGTGTGTGTGTGTATGCATGCATGCATGTGTGTGTGTGTGTGTGTGTGTGTGTGTGCGTATGCGTGTGTGTGTGTGTGTGTGTGTGTGTGTGTGTGTGTGTGTGTGTGTGTGTGTGTGTGTGTGTGTGTGTGCGCGTGTGTGTATAAACAGATATATGCAGATAAATGTATGATCCATGTGTATATCTTAGTATTAAATGACACTACAACCTTAGGTTAGGAGATGGAACTCCAATTACATGAGAATAATATGCATTTTGTATTAGTTTTCTGGATGGCACCCCATACGGAGCTAATTTTGGGAGCTTTTGTTTCCAAAGGAATGCTGCATTTTGCCATCTCTAGTTCATTTTATGTCATTAAGTCACTTATGAGATGCTTACAGCAAAATTATGTTGTCTTGACATCATTGTTAGAGATGGCTCTAGGGTTCAAGATTCTCTGATGTAAGAGTTATGATGTTTGCTATTGGTACGTAACAAAGTTGTTTTTATGATGTTTGAGTTTCTTTGATATCTGTAGTGCCAGTAGTTCTGCCAAAGGAGATACCATTCAAAGGGATATGCAGTTATTTTATGTGTTAGATGGGAATGATTTATATTCTTCATTGACAGTTTTGAAGTTATTATGCAGTGGTTTTCATTTCTGAGTCGGATGCTTATTTGTGGTGTATTAAAACATGTTTTGCTTGTTTTTGATGATAAATGTTTAGGGGTTGTATTCATAGTTATGATGTTTCAATGATTTTGTTATTTTGTGTTTTTTTTCTTTTGATCATTTTACTCATATAGGCCTGCTATATAAATATGCCGTATGAACACGTGCATACATGTAGACTCCCCCCCCCCCACACACACGCATGCATGCATACATGTATATGCACTGTAGTAAATACCTTATTTTATGTACCCTTTGTTGACCAGATTAGTCCCACTAGGCCAATAGCTGCATTCCATGGAAAATCCAAGGTGGTAGTCATACTGAATAGGTAAGATTTGCCCTGGGCACAAGGGAACTTTGCCTACTCATTTTGATAAACACCATGAGATATTTTACATCCATCAGACCTACAAGTAGCTCAGTTTACTGTCTCATTAAAGGACTGTGCACCTAATGCCCTAATGTTGTGTAGCCGTGTCAGTAATGGAAAATAAATCCAGTCATCTGGGGGGAAATAGAACCCACAGCTTTCTCATCTTCCAGCACCAAAAGTGACTTCTGTGTAACTGTTCAGCTACTAACATTGTAAACTACACCAGAGACAGAAATATGTTTGTTGTGCAGTTTATTTTAAGTGCCGATCAGAATAAAGTTCCTTCTTAGAAAGAAAATGAAAGTAAGCATAAAAAATTAAGCATACTTCTTACATAAAATAAACTTAGGATTTTCTTTTAGTTATTAATTATGGAAGTTTGGTCAAGTTGACCCACAGCTGTTACTTCGCAGCAAGTCCAAAAGTAACCTGTTTGTACTACACAGGTAAATTCCAGAAAAGTTTCTGGAATTCCATAGTTAAATTACAGTAAAGTTTCTGGCATTCCACAGGTAAATTCCAGTAAAGTTTCTGGTGTTCCAGAAGTAAATGTGTAGGAAATTTTCTGTTAGTCCACAAATAAGCTCACACCTTTTACTTCAGCAAGTGTTTCAAAATTAACCTCTGCTTTTCTAATTTATACAGTGATGGTATATATACATCATCACTGGGTTCATACGTTACATGTTGTATACGCACCACCATAAAACAGCATTTTGAACCTTTTTGACTAACCACTATCTCATAAAAAACCCTTCCCATCATAGAATCCATGATTATATAGGGAATGACATTGGATGTGAAAACAGGATAACCTGTCTGCCTTCAAGTTCCTAGTGTCAGACCTGTGTCAGTCTAATGGGAATGGCTGTAATGATACACTGATTTTCTTCATGTTTCACTGTTCCAGTCATTTCATTTAGGTAATCTGCTGGCAGGATGCCCTCATTCGGCCTGAATATCAAAGTCTTGGGTCCTGCGTCGGTTGCTGTCTCCTCTTCCATGATGTCAGGGGTATAAAACATGCAGCCAACGCCATTTTCTTTCAGTCTTTCTTGCCGCACGGTGCCCGAAGCAGAAGCAGTTCGCAAGTGCCGGTCAGCCAACTCCTGAAATTTTTGCATTCAAGTTTCAGAATCGAAGTCTTCAGTTAAAGCTAAGTACCCCATTGGGGAAATTTTTTCTTACTCCTTACCGATGTCAGTAAGAGTTAATAATCGCATTACTTTTTTTTCAGTCTTTCTTGCCGCACGGTGCCCAAAGCAGAAGCAGTTCGCAAGTGCCGGTCGGCCAACTCCTGAAATTTTCGCATTCAAGTTTCAGAATCGAAGTCTTCAATTAAAGCTAAGTACCCCGTTGGGGAAATTTTTTCTTACTCCTTACCGATGTCAGTAAGAGTTAATAATCGCATTACTTGTGGGAAGCAAATACCTCATAAGGATTTTCATTTGTACTGTATTCCTTGCCTAGGCCCAGATCATAATGTGCCTTGCTGTCGGTTTTGTGCTAGATTTAACCAACGCACTATTAAGCGTCAGTATATCTTTGCTTCAAAATATTTTGGATCCCGATTTAATTACCCTGAAATGTCGTCGGATAGCAATCCGACTACCGGAGTTGACAAAAAATGCAAAGAAAAGGACAGAGACAGACCGTCGAGGTCCAAAACTGATGACAAAGCTTCTTTTAAGCCAGTCGCTGGTTCGCGGTACTCATTGAGGTGCTATCACAGCCCCTGATACCCGCTACTTTGAGTCACATGCCTCTACCGAGACCCATGCAGAGTCCGGTATGCCACGAGATTCTCAGAGTATTGAACCTGCGGATGTCTCTCCCTCGGATGGGTCCAGAGCCGCTGAGCAGGCACTGGCTTCTGATGGTGTTTTCAGGCCTCAACATTTCTATATAAAACCAACGCCAGCTTCAAAACCAACTTCTAAGTAAAAAAAAAAAACGATGCATGAGCCATGTGCTCAGACCCCTATGCCTAAAAAACAGATGAACAAAATGGCTGAAGACTTAATTACCTTGATCAGGGGTTCCCAAACTCCCCCTGCTAAGAGACCTAGGCAAGACACTGATTATGAATTTTCAGATCAGGTTTCTACTTCGTCTGATTCCTCTTCTGATCAGGAATTTTCTATACCACCCTATGAGGATTCAGATGCTGAAGAATCCATTCCATCTGCATCTCCTCCTGAGCATTATTCTTTTGGAGAAATCTTGCATACTTTAAGGGAACATTTTCATTGGGAGAGTCAGAATATCTCCGAATCAAAAAAGTTTCTTTGGTGGGCAGAGACATGTCACCAGAACAAGAGATGGTCTTTCACTCTACCCCCTGCCACCTAAACCCTAACTACAGACTTATCAGACTATGCTTGGGGGGTCCACCTGGTGGGGAGATGCATTCAGGGCATATGGAGCCCAAAACAAATGAATCTGCATATCAACCAAAAAGAGATGCTAGCTGTTCAGAATGCCCCGACAGCCTTCAAGGATTTACTTCATCCAGGACAACTACTGATAAAGATGGACAACACCACAGTTATGTGGTACATAAACAAGCAGGGGGGTACACATTCCTACCCCCCTTTGTAGACTAGCCATGGCATTGTGGAACACAGCCTTGACCTACCAGGTACATCTTCAAGCTCAGTTCCTGCCAGGAAAACAAAATACTCTGGCAGACGACTTAAGCAGAAATCTTATGGACCCTCACGAGTGGAAAATGGATCCACAAGTCTTCAGCCTGGTAACAGAGAAATGGGGGAGCCCAGACATAGATCTATTTGCATCTCCCCAAAATTATCAACTGGACAAATTCTGCACAAGGACTTATCACAGACAAGCATGGAAAGTGGATGCCCTATCCTTCAGTTGGAAAAACCTATCAGTCTACGCCTTTCCTTTCCTCCTCTGCATCTTCTCCCCAACGTCTTACTAAAGGTCAGACAGGAAAAACCAAAAATGATCCTTATTGCCCCGGACTGGCCTCGCCAGCACTGGTACCCAATTCTAAGGAATATGTTTCAACTCCTTCCTTGGTACTTGCCTCAAATACCTCATCTGCTGTCTCAGCAGAGCAATCAAATTCTGCACGCTCAGCTCCAAACTCTGAACCTGGCAGCATGGCTGATCATGTAATTATTCAAACAACACTTTTCAGTAAATCTGTGATGGATGTCATTTTGGAAGCCAGAAGGCCTAGTACTAGAAAATCTTATGCTGATAAATTGAAGAGATTCTGTACTTGGAACCAAGCACAAGGAACGGACACAACAAAGCCAAATATTCCTCAGATTTTACAATACTTGACTGAGATGCTTGACAAGGGCCTATCTTTTTCTTCAATAAAAATCCATGCCTCTGCCATCTCGGCTCATTACAACACAGAGCCTCTCCTCTTTTCTCATCCTCTGCTTACACAGTATCTTAGAGGGGCCAAAAAGTAAGGCCTCCCAGAAGATCTCCAACTTCTGCATGGGACCTCAATTTCGTGCTGGAAATACTCACCCTGCCTCATTTTGAACCAGCAGCTACTGCGGATTATAAAATTTCTATCTTGGAAAACAGCTTTTCTCTCGGCAGTCATTTCAGCAAGAAGGGTTTCAGAACTACAGGCTATCATGGCAGTGGAGTCTTTTATTATATTTTACCCGGACAGGGTGTCCCTCAGTACCAATCCTTCTTTTATTCCTAAGGTGGTATCCAGTGTGGCTCTTAACCAGACCATTCATCTGCCAATATTTTATCCAAATCCACAGAAAAAGGGGGAGTGGATTCTGCATTCATTGGATGTACACAGACAACTAAGATTCTACTTAAACAGGACCAAATCTCTAAGAAAAATCTGAGCAGCTACTGGTAGTATTTGCTGCAGGATCAGAGGGGAAGGTTATATCAAATCAGACTATTTCTAAGTGGATAAGCCACTGCATTCATTTCTGCTATTTGCACCATGGTAAACCTGTGCCCAAGGGGATCAGATCCCATTCCACCAGGGCTGCCTCTACTTCAGCAGCTTTTCTCAGAGGAGTTCCAACCAAAGACATTCTAGAAGCTGCTACTTGGAGCTCTGTTCATAAATTCACAAAGCATTATCATTTGCCTCTCTTTTTCAAAATCCAGGGCAGGCTTTGCCACTGCAGTCCTGCAGGGCCTTATAGCCTCTCCTAATGCTGTTTAGCTCCATCCTCCCATCCATAGCTTTGGGATTCTACCCAAATGTAATGACTGCAACAGTGAAACGTGAAGAACATACTACAGTTGTGTACACTTACCATAAATGTAGATGTTTGAGTGTATTCACTGTTGCAGTCCGGGTTACCCACACGCCATCCCCCTTTCCATACCTTTCCTTCACTATTCTCAAAAGCCTTTGTGGTGTATTTACTTTTAGATGAAGGTAAAGTTTATGTTTCTAAAAGTGTATATATATATATATATATATATATATATATATATATATATATTTATTTATTTATTTATATACTGTTTATTTTTATATATATTTTTGCTCCCCATTTGGGGGACACCTGACATCTGGGACAAGAAATACTGAATAAAATGGCGTCAGCTACATGTTTTATACCCCTGATGACCTGACGTCATGGATGAGGAGACAGCAACTGATGCAGAACCCAAGACTTTCTTATTCAGGCCGACTGAGGGCAACCTGCCAGCAGATTACCCAAATGTAATGACTGCAACAGTGAATGCACTCAAACATCTACATTTATGGTACGTGTACACAACTGTACTGCCTAGGATATTGTTGCCCCTGGTGGTGGTGTGGATAAGTTGATCCAGGGCACTGGAATTTATGAATTCCAGAAAGCGTTGAGCAAAGGAGTTGGTAGATGAGTAGTTTTCCCAGTTAATGGTGTGGGTTGTTGAAATCGCCCATTATTAGGGTGTTTGGTTGATCCCTAATATTTTCCAGTATATCAAGAAAAGAAGAATGGGAATCCTGTGGCATGGTGGGGTATCTGTAGCAAGCTAAAATTTGGATTGCAGTTTTGCCCAGAGATAGTTGCACTTGGATAACCTTGAATGCATTATGCTGCGCATCTAGCCTGGAGGTGTGGATATCCTTAATGAATATGGACACACCTCCGCCTTTGGTGTTCTGGTCCAGGTTAGATGGCCGAAAAGTGTGGTATAAGTTATAGCCTGGTAATGCAGGGGTGCTCTCTAGAGCCTTAAACCAAGTCTCAGTCACTGCACAGATATCGATGTTCTCCATTTTAAGGAGTGCTTTGAGTGAGTGCATTTTGAGATTTAGACTTCTAGCATTGAGTAGCATTACCCTCAGTTTTTGCTTGCCTGTTCCTGTTACGGTGGTGAATTTGTCATTTGAACTTTGCCTAAAAAGTCCCTATAGGGCAGCAAGACCCTTAGCCAGTGTCCGGAATCCCAGGGGTGACAGGTGCAGGCCATCTCGGGCAAAGTATCATGGTCTGTCGACCATGTCTTCCCAGGCAGACAGACACTGGATCCCCTTAGAATGACACCAAAAGCTTAGCCAGTTGTTGAAGTCAGTCATTTTGTCCTTGTATTGTGGTAACATTCTGGGCGATGGCAGGATGCTGCTCAGGGCTGGGGTCATACCTGCCTGGGCTACAAGATCAGAGAGCTCTTCCATGTCTCTTTTCATGTAGTCCAGGGAGGTATATCTCAGGTCGTTCACATCAACATGGACAATGACAGAGTCATATTTGTACCCGCTGTGGAGTGACCAGAGTGCGTGGGTTATGTGGCGGATCCTGGCGCCCGACATGCAGCTGACAGTAACCTTCTCCTTGTTTAGCCTGGTGAGTGGGACATCAGTGTGCCTGACTATAAAGTCACCTATGACAGGTGTGTTGGGTACGTTGCTTTGCCTTATGGGCTGTGGTTTATTGGCACACTGAGTTTGTGGGCTATGTGTCATTTGGGTTGTGTTTGGGGGGTGGAAGTTGCTTGCGTTTCTGCTTTGGAGGTCTCTGTTGCTTGAGCAGATTATTATTGAGAGCCTCTGCGAATGTATTTGTGTTTTTATGTGTGGATTTTGGTGGTGTATGTTTAGTGGGACTATGTGATGTGTGGTGCAAGTGTTTACCTTCTCCGCTTGACTTTCAAGTTCAGTCTTGGTTGGAGAGAGCTTTACCTCCAGTTTGGCTAGATAAGTGCTTCTCTCACAGGTTGTGGTGTTGGGTGGTAGAAGGAGAATGGTTTCTGTGTACATGAGGCAATTGCT
>NC_056744.1:1667956457-1667958957 GCF_019279795.1 Protopterus annectens | reverse complement strand
TTCTGTCCTTGAGCCAGTTTGCAATCCATGTAGTGACATAGGGGTTTATATTTAAGCTGGTGAGCTTATCTATAATGCCCGAGTGGGGTATTGTATCGAAGGCTTTTGCGAGGTCCAGATAGGCTGTGTGGACCACCTTCCCCTCGTCAGTGGCCTTGGTGACTGTTTCGAAGAAATCAACCAGGTTTAAGAGGCAGGATCTGCCCTTAACAAAGCCGAACTGGGTAGGATCCAGTGTCTGTAGGTCCCCAATATCTTTATTTATGAGGTCCATGATGATCCTTTCCATAACTTTGCAGACCAAGCTAGTCAGGCTTATGGGGCGATAGTTTCCAGGATCCGTTGAGGCACCACCTTTATGGAGAGGGACCACTGTTGCTGTACGCCACTCTTTGGGCACATATCCTGTAGTAAGGCTGAGATTGAACAGTAGTTTTATGTTTGGGTTTAGCTCTTCTTGGAGTTCATGTAGGATCAGCCCGGGACACCGCCTGGTCCCATTGATGCTGTGTTTTTGCTTTGGAGAGGGCGGCTCTTACCTGAGCATCTGAGATGTCAGGGGCAGCACTCTGCTGGGATAGATATTTGCCCTTTGGTGGGAGGGAGGGAGTTTGCGCTGAACCTGTCAGCTAGGATGTTGGCAATGTCTGTGGGTTCGGTGTATTTTTGTCATTTTGGACTAATTCTGAGCATATCTGGGAATTACCACCCAGGTTCCTAACATAACTAAAGAAAGCCTTGTGATTATCCTTAGTGTCCTGTGCAATTTTTCTCTCAAGCTGGCCTTAGACAATTTTATGAGTGCCCATAGTTTTTGCTAATACTGATCAGTGATGCCTTCCTTTGGGATTTTGCTCATCATTTAGTAGCTTCCTCCTTCTATTGTATAGTTTGTTTATGGTTGGGGTCCACCAGACAGGACGCCTGCCTTTGGAGGATTGGGTCTTGGTTTTATTTGGGATCGTGATGATCCATGCATTCCTGAAGGAGTTCATAGAATGCGCTTATAAAGGATTCTGTGGTCTGGGCCGTATTTTCCACAGGCCCGGGGCCTTTGAAGGATTCCACCTCGGTTTTGAGGAGTGTGAAATTTGCTTTAGAGAAGTTTTTCACTGTGGTTTTCTCGTCAGGTGGGGTCGGATGTGAATATCCAGTGAGATTAGTTTATGGTCTGATCTTACCAGTGAGGGATACACTTCTGGTCTGGAGCATAGAGTCCCCATGTTGGTGATGATCAGGTCCAGTATGTTTTCCTCTCTTGTGGGAGTGGTAACAAGTTGTTCCATAGCATTTGAGTTTATGAATTCTAGGAACCTTTGGGCTAGGGTGTTGGAGCTAGAGTAATGCTCCCAGTCTATGTTTGGGTAGTTGAAGTCGCCCAATATAATGGTGTTTGGAGAGACCTTCATATTTTCCATTGTTCTCAGAAAGGCCGAGTGGGGTTCCTGGGTTTGGGAGGGTGGTCTGTAGCAGGCTATAAACTGGAAGGCAGTTTTACCCACTGTTAGTTGCACATGGATAGTCTCTGATGCTTCGTGCTTTGCCACCAACCTGGAGGTGTGGGTATCTTTGATGAATATCGATACTCCCCCTCCTTTTGTGGTGAGCGGGACGTCAGTGTGCCTGACGATAGAGTCACCTATTACAAGTGTATCAGGTGTGTTGTTTAGTCTTAAGGGCTGTGACTGTTCGGCACACTGGCTTTGTGAGATATGTGTTGCACGTGTTTTGTTTTGGGGTAGCGGTTGCTTGGGTGTCTGCTTTGGAGGTCTCTGCTGCTTAGGCAGATCTTTAGAGCCTCCGAGTATGTTTTTGTGTGATTATGTGTTTGGTTTGCTGTCGTGGTAGGTCTATGTGAGACTGGAATTGTAGTGAGTGTGGTTTCCTTCTCCTCCTGACTGGTTATGCCAGTACTGAGTTGACAGAGCTTAGCCTCCAGTTTGGCTATATGGTTGCATCTCTCACATGTGTTGGAATTTGTTGGGAGGAGGAGAGGGTTGTCTTTGTACATGAGGCAGTTGTAACATTGCCTCAAGATTCCCAGATTCACCAGCTGGACTGGAGAGGAGATTGACAACTGACCTTTGGACATGCTAGAATAATATTGGGAATTCCTTAATAATTGAAAACAAGTGCCAGTGGGGAGTGAGGGTGTAGTGCTTTTAATTTTTAGTGCTGACTTATATAATTGCTGTAGCGCACAAGTGCCAGGTAACTTAAGTGCAATGTGTTACAGGTAACTTAAATGCATAAACGACAAACAGTAACTTTCTTTCAAGTGAAACAAGGAAATAAGTACAGTAAGCAATGCAGATATCACTAGTGATCCACAGAAGCGCTGAGAAGCCGCGTATTAGGTGGAATTAGTGTTCCAGGGAAATAACAAGCAAACAAACAACAAGCATATAAACAAAGCTAGATTCCGCAGGCCTGGATCTAGTCTATGCTACAGCAAACAAGGTATACCAATTTCAGTAAGATACAGTTCAAATATTCAAGC
>NC_056744.1:1667950727-1667955957 GCF_019279795.1 Protopterus annectens | reverse complement strand
ATTAAAAATATTAATTACTGCATCATTAAACAAAATAAAAAAATATAAAGCTGCTTTCCCATGTAAAAGCTAAATGGCCTGTCTCTGTATTCAAACCGTGCACTTACTACATGCCAAGACATGACTCTCACCACTAACCTAACAGAGCTGTCCAAATTTCAGCTATACATTTATATATAGCTTCTATAACTGAAATTTGGAGAGCTCACTTAGCTAATGGAGCTGTCCAAATTCCGACTATACATTTGTATATAGCTTCTTCTATAGCTGAAATTTGGTGCTGTTATTTTCACCAACACGTAGGTCTACCGCTTTCACCTTTACCATAAATTCAAATGATTAGCTACTCTAAGAGCAATGTTAAATGATTATACCCCCGAAAATGTAAACTGATGTATAAGGACAAAATAGATACAAATCTTGTTACATTGATGACAAACTTCATGAAAACACTAGCAAAGGCTTATGAGTTCGATTATGGAAAAGTGAACACATCACAGCTCCCCTAAGAGAAGAATGACTGGGTATTTCAGAGCTGTGTTTATTACCACAAAATTGTGCTGGGTTTTAAAATGTTACTTAACATGTTTAATGTTACATCTCCAATTTGATAAGCACAGCAGTGTTTAATATTGTTTAATGGAATTGTTTCAAATTCAAACACAAGCAGATAAACAGTCACAGTAACAGTTGCTTTCTTGTAGATGAGCTCTCAAATATGCATAGTTACTGAGTGTTATCTAGCTATTTCAAACACTACAATATGTGACTTTTTTCATTAGAAATAAACAAGGATTACACTAACCATTTTTAAAGAAAGAGGTTAGCATCTTTCAATTTCACAGGATTGTACAATAAACAAAACTGAGAGTTTCAGAGATTTTTGGCTAAGCACAGAAATGCTATCCAAGGTGCATATTATAAGGAAATAATGGATCTTCTTGGAGTGGGGAACTCCCTTTATCTTCTGTGAGGAACCTGACAACATCCTTGTGCAGTCTGTTATGTCCCCATAATCCTGTCAGGCATTATTGTTAATATTTGTGAGTAAGGTCACTACTGTGGCACAGTTCTTAACATACTGGGATTACCTGCAGGAAGATATGTGCCCAGCCAGCCCACATCCCAAAGCTCTGTAGACACAAACACAGACAGTCTCCTCTTCATGCAAGGATGCATACGTAGATCCTTGATAAGAAGGCAGTCAGCCCTCATCATCTTTCTTCTTTTTTTACCGGTGAAGATGAAAGCTGTGTTTTGTGGATGGAGACTGAACATCATAATTAGACATTTTTTTAAAGTGTTCAAACTGTGGTGCTCTGCCTTAGAAGCTGTGGATTCAGGCAGGTACAGGTGAGGATAAGGCCAGTCTCTATTCCTGATTTATGCTCTTCCCTTCCTCCTATGGATTGAGGCAGGTACAGGTGAGGATAAGGGCAGTCTCTATTCCTGATTTATGCTCCTCCTTCCTCCTATGGATTGAGGCAGGTACAGGTGAGGATAAGGGCAGTCTCTATTCCTGATTTATGCTCCTCCTTTCTCCCAGAATGCAACAGGACTAAAACGACTAAAGGTGTGGAAGCTGAAACTACAAAAGTGATCCTACTCAAACATCTACAGTTATAGTGAATTGATCACATATGTGTAATATCTATATCATATGATACTGATCACTGCTGCTGATGTAAAATTCTTGACACGTTAGACTGTCAAAGTTATATCAGGAAAGAGAGTAGGAAAAAGCAGTATTTCATCCTTTTGAGTTTTAAGCAAAAGTGGGTGGACATAGAGATGATTTGTTATAAAGTTGTGGTTACATATAGCTACTTGACAGGGGATGTACAGTAGTGTAGTTGTCAGTAACACCCATGAAGCTTACTTAACCAAACTGAGGATAATCCAAATTTTACTGAACACAATGGTTATGTGGGATATCAGTTATCCCACCATCAACTGGGAAACCTACTGTAGCCCAAACTTGCTAGCACAAAAGTTCCTTGACTTTGTGAATTCAAATGTTCTGGAGTAAATTGTCCATACCCCGACAAGAGGAACAAATATTCTAGATCGGGTCCTCACCAACATGTCAAAGATGTGGCTGCTGCAACTGTTGAACCCTCATTAGTTAAAACTGACCACAAATCAGCTACCTTCGAACTGACACTAACACCAGAACTCACAAAGGGTGAAATCTGACTAAAAACTTCCAAGAAGGCAAACTATTACCTCCTAGGTGAAGGAATGAATGCATTCCAAGCCCCCACCCCTTGCTGAAAGTGGTAACTATGCTGAAGCTTACACTAAAGCCCTGTACAATTACTTGCATAAGTGTATAAGCTTGGCTGTACCAGATAGAGTCAAAGCGATAGCCCTAAGCAAAATCAAGCTGCCATGGTGGAATTCCAGCATCAGCGAACTCCACAATAAATGCAAAAAGTTGCTATCCAAGAAAAAGACAAGGACCCAACAATGGAAAAGCACCCTCCTTAGTATTAACAGACAAACAAGGCAACTTGTCAAATCCTCAAAGAGCTCAGTTAAGGGAAACCTAGCAAGTACTGCCAAGGACAGCCATAAGGCATTTTTCAGCTATGTATGGTAACCTAAAGGGTAGGACCCAAGAACATGCAGAACTGGTGGCCAATGATGTCACACACACTTGACTCCACAGAGATAGCGAACCTGCTAGTGGATGGGTATGGTGGAAATTTCACTCCCTTATCCCCTAAAACTCCTCCCACCTTACATATCTGAAGAACAGGTCATCAAAGCCCTGTCCAAGGCAAAGAACATGGCTCTGTGGGACCAGATGACATCCCAGGCTTTCTTCTGAACAGGCTAAAACATGATCCAGCATCACTTCTAAGTACCCTTTTCAATCACAGCCTAATCACAGGCTTTGTTCCTGCAGAATGGAGAACAGCTACAGCTGTTTCCCTCTACAAAGGTGGCCTAGCAACAGACCCGGGAAATTACAGACCCACAAGCCTGACCAGCCTCATCTGTAAGGCCATGGAATGTATAATTATGGACCTTATAAATAAAGACGTAGGTGACCTCCAAACCCTGGAACCTACCCAATTTGGCTTCATGAAGGGCAGATCTTGCCTGTTAAATCTGGTGGATTTCCTTGAAAGTAAGACCAAAGGTCATTGGTGAGGGCAGATTTGTGCACACAGCGTACTTCAACTTGGTAAATGCATTTGACACAATCCCACATTCAGGCATTACCGATACACTTAGCAAACTGAATGTAACCCCCTCCTTTGTAAGATGGATTGCCAACTGGCTCACAAACTGGACACACACTGTCAAAGTGGGTGACTCCACATCACCCAGCAGACTTGTTACCAGCGAGGCTCTACAAGGGTCAGTGCAGGGCCCCCTACTGTTTGGTATATACTTCTTAGAAGTTTAGGTCAAAAGGATTGTGGCTGACCAAGTTTGCAGACTGCAAACTTGGTGCAATCATTGAATCCACAGCACACGATAGTCACAAACAAGAAACTTTTAATGAAGCTTTCAGGTTTACACCCTTCATCAGCATACAAAATCACAACACATTAACACATTTAAATAGAGGACCATTATAATCACATGATCAAGCCAGCCATTCAAAGGACCACTATAATTAAATATGCAAATTCAATTTAAAAACATCTAATAAAATTAATTTTCATGCAGTTACTTGTTAAAAGCATAATACACAAGTATAAAAAAGTACAAAAAACTGTTACATATATATATATATATATATATATATATATATATATATAGACAAATAATTACATCTACACATTTAGAAATACTATACACTTTATACTATAAATTTTCTCTCTGCCTCTTGGTCAAAACTGTTTTTAAACTGACTGTCCCATTAAGGCCTGGATACTTATCAGCCTGTAGTCGCACTATCCACTCATACTCTTTTAGCAACAAAAGATTATCAATATCACCCCCTCTAATGCCCAACTGCAGAATAGATATACACCTAAACTTAAATGCATGTGTCTGAAAATCATGCAGATGCCTGTATAGCCCATTTGTCTCAAGCTTTCTTTTTATTTCAGATCTATGTTCTATTATCCTATCCTTCAGCTTCCTAGTGCAGGTAGCAAGGTAAACTAATCTAGTAGAATTACAGTCTGCTCCACAAAAAAAGACAAACCGTTCACCTGTTGTAGGATGCTGAAAGCTACTATTAGTGTCGTATATGTCAGGGCAACAGACACAATTGAATTTGCATATTTAATTATAGTGGTCCTTTGAATGGCTGGCTTGATCATGTGATTATAATGATCCTCTATTTAAATGCGTTAATGTGTTGTGATTTTGTATGCTGATGAAGGGTGTAAACCTGAAAGCTTCATTAAAAGTTTCTTGTTTGTGACTATCGTGTGCTGTGGATGTTTATGGTATATAGTACTTCTGGAGTATTTCTGCAATCATTGAATCCCCAGATGATGTCAGTTTACTCCAGAATGGTCTCCTACAGACCGACTGTTGTATTAGTCACGGTCTCAAATTGAATGCAAAGAAATGCATCATCATTCCCTTTGGCACAAATAGTGTCCATTCATACTATCAAATCAACAACAGTACCTTAAGTACCCATGAAATGGTAAGGGACCTGGGATCACATGTTGTCTGTGACCTTAACTTTGACCAGCGTGTCTGCCGTTGTAAGGAAAGCTTTCTACATAGCTTCCTTGATTACTAAAGGCATTGCCTCAAGAGCAAAAGAAGTTATAACCTCTATATACTCTGCACTTATCTGGCCCATAATTGAGTATAATGCCCCAATCGGTATGTATTGTACTAAGTACCTGTAACAATTAAAGAGACCTCAGAGGTTTCTAACAAAAAAGATCAAGGGCATCCAGCATGTGCCTTACATGGACTGACTAAAGTCTGTGTCACTATACTATGTATTATCATATAGCATTCTTAGGGAAGACGTATGCCTGTCCTACAGAGCAACCCAAGACCCAAACCTAATGAACTTACCGCATATCTGTAAATCAAATGGGTCTAGGGCTATGCATTCCGGGGACTTAAATATGGCCTGCGACTTAAATAAGGCATGCTGGAGGGACAGATTTGTCTCCCAGTGACTGCCACGCCTTTGAAACAGGCTACCAATTTATATGAAACAGAGCACCTCTATGACACTGTTCAAGAGGAACACAGACGAGTGGATGGGTCACAGTAAATTCTTACCAGGGATAGC
>NC_056744.1:1667878227-1667945727 GCF_019279795.1 Protopterus annectens | reverse complement strand
CTTTGACATTGAGCTTGAGGCCATGCCTCTGACCCCAGGCATCTGTCTCAGTGAGGCCCTTCTGTAGCATGTCCACATCATTTGGGGACTCGACTATGGCTCCTAGTTTGCAGTCATCTGCAAACTTCGTTAGCCAGAGGCCTTCTGCTTTAGCCTGTACTTCAGAGAAGTAGACACCAAACAGGAGAGGTCCCAGCATTGAACCCTGTGGTACTTTACTTGTCACTGGTTTGAAAGTCAGATTTGGAGTCTGCAACTTTTACAGTGCGGGTTCTGTCAATGAACCAATTGGCAACCCATCTTGTGATGTAGGGATTTATACCTAGTTTATTGAGTTTAGCTATAATTCCAGAATAGGGGATGGTGTCAAAAGCCTTGGTGAAGTCAAGATAGGCTGTGTGAACTACCTTATCCTCATCTATGGCTTTGGTGACTGCCTCAAAGAAGTCGATCAGGCTCAGAAGGCATTATCTACCTTTCACAAACCCAAACTGGTGGGGTCCAGAGTATGGTGGTTACCAATGTCTTTATTTGAGTTCCATGATGATACATTCCATGGCTTTGCAGACCAGTCTCGTCAGGCTACTAGGGCGATAGTTCCCAGGATCAGTGGTGACTCCCTCTTTGTGGAGTGGGATAACTGTTGCTGTGCATCACTCGGTGGGCACAACGCCTGATGTGAGACTATGATTGAACATGTTGCTTAGGAGGTGAGCCAGTTTATTCTGAATTTCGTGTAAAATGCAGCCTGGGATGTTGTTCGGTCCCATGGATGCTGTGTTTTTGGTTCTAGAGTGTGCAGCTTTTACTTGCATAGATATGATTACAGGGATTCTATATTCTTCCTGTATAGATCTGGGCCCTTTAGGGGGTGAGAGGGGGTAAAGTTAGCACTGAACCTATCTGCCAGGATGTTGGCAGTATCAGTTGATTCTGTAATTTTCGTGCCTTTGTGCTGTAACTCAGAGCAGATCTGAGTGTTGACATTGAGATTCTTGACATAGCTATAGAATGCTTTGTGGTTACCCTTGGAATCAGTGGCAATTTTGTTTTCTTAGCTAGCTTTGGAGGATCTTATAAGGGATCTCAGCTTCTTACTGAGGCTGACCAGGGAGCTACTCCTCATGGGATTTTACTCTCTTTTACAACAGTTTCTTTCATCTATTGTACAGTTTGTTTATGGCAGGGGACCACCAAATTGGCTTCCTTTTTGTGGAGGATAGCGTCTTGGCTCCATTTGGGATAGCACGACCCATGTACTTGTCTAAGTGCTTATAGAGTGCATTTATGTAGGATTCAGCAGTCCTAACTGTATTGTCCATCTGCATGGGTGTCATGAAGTTCACCACTTCTGTCTTAAGAAAGATGAAGTTGGCTTTGGAGAAATTTTTTACGATGGTTTTCTTAATGGTGGGTGGGGGCAGGATGCGGGCAGGATGCGGATATCTAGGGTGATTAGCTTATGGTCGTATTTGATGAACGAGGAGTTGACTTCAGCTGTGGAACACTGGTCACTCATGTTGGTAATGACTAGGTCTGGGATATTGTTGCCCTTGGTGGGGGTTTGGATAAGTTGATCCAGGGCACTGGAATTTATGAATTCCAGAAAGCGTTGATTGAAGGAGTTGGTAGATGAGTAGTTTTCCCAGTTAATGGTGGGGTAGTTGAAATCACCCATTATTAGGGTGTTTGGTTGAACTCTAATATTTTCCAATATATCAAGAAAAGAGGAGTGGGAATCTTGAGGCATGGTGGGGGATCTGTAGCAAGCTACAATTTGGATTGCAGTTTTGCCCAGAGCTAGTTGCACTTGGATAACCTCAGCTGCATTATGCTGCGCAACTTGCCTGGAGGTGTGGATATCCTTAATGAATATGGACACACCTCCACCTTTGGTGTTCAGGTCCAGGTTAGATGGCCGAAAAGTGTGGAATGAGTTATAGCCTGGTAATGCAGGGGTGCTATCTAGAGCTTTGAACCAGGTCTCAGTCACTGCACAGATATCAGTGTTCTCCATTTTAAGGAGTGCCTCGAGTGAGTGCATTTTCAGATTTAGACTTCTAGCATTGAGTAGCATTGCCCTCAGTTTTTGCTTGCCTGTTCCTGTTACGGTGGTGAATTTGTCATTTGAACTTTGCCTAAAAAAGGCCCTATAGGGGTGGCAAGACCCTTAGCCAGTGTCCGGAATCCCAGGGGCGACAGGTGCAGGCCATCTCGGGCAAAGCATCGTGGTCTGTCGACCATGTCGTCCCAGGCAGACAGACACTGGATCCCCTTAGAATGGCAACAGAAGCTTAGCCAATTGTTGAAGTCAGTCATTTTGTCCTTGTATTGCGGTAACATTCTGGGTGATGGGAGGATGCTGCTCAGGGCTAGGGTCATACCTGCCTGGGCTACAAGACTGGAGAGCTCTTCCATGTCTCTTTTCATGTAGTCCAGGGAGGTACATCTCAGGTCGGTCACACCAACATGGACAATGACAGAGTCATATTTGTACTTGTTGTGGAGTGACCTGAGTGCATGGGTTATGTTGCAGATCCTGGCGCCCGACAAGCAGCTGACAGTAACTTTCTCCTTGTTTAGCCTGGTGAGTGGGACATCAGTGTGCCTGACTATTGAGTCACCTATGACTAGTGTGTTGGATACATTGCTTTGCCTTATGGGCTGCGGTTTATTGGCACACTGAGTTTGTGGGCTATGTGTTATTTGGGTCGTGTTGGGGGGGTGGAGGTTGCTTGCGTTTCTGCTTTGGAGGTTTCTTTTGCTTGCGCAGATTATTATTGAGAGCCTCTGCGAATGTTTTTGTGTTTTTATGTGTGGATTTTGGTGGTGTAGGTTTAGTGGGACTATGTGATGAGTGTGGTGTGGTGCAAGTGTTTACCTTCTCAGCTTGACTTTCAAGTTCAGTCTTGGTTGGAGAGAACTTTAACTTCAGTTTGGCTAGATAAGTGCATCTCTCACAGGTTGTGGTGTTGGGTGGTAGGAGGAGAGTGTTGTCTGTGTACATGAGGCAATTGAACACTGGGAGCTGACCCTTGGAAATGCCTGAATAAAAAACTACTTTCCTCTAGACAAGTGAGGAAAGTGAGTGTAAGAGCTGTTTTTCTCTAAGCAAGTGAGGAAAGTAAATACAAAAACTGTTTTCCTCTAGGAAAAGAGTAAGGTTGAGTGCTGTAGTAATTTGTAGCTTATTTAGTGCTAACAACAAGTTCTGAACAAGTGCTGAGCACAAATAAGCAAATTCAAGTGCTAAAACTAAGAATCTGTACCTGGATCTCGTGGTAGATAGGCTACCTAGTGCCTACCACTCCCACTGTGGTGTCTTTTCGGCTTTTCCCGGTTAGGGGTCGCCACAGCGGAACTCCGGTCCGCTAATGATTGGCAGTCGATTTTTATGGTGCCAAGTTGCCAGCCCGACGCCCATCCTTCAGCGAAGGCATGCCCATTCACACATGTCTTTCGGACGCCACTCAACTGTGGGGAGGACATGCAGACTCCACCCACACAGAAGGCACTCCAGCCGAGAATCGAACAGGAGAGCCTCTTGCTGTGATGCAACAACGCTGCCACTTACCACTCCCACTGAGAAGCTAAAATGCTTCCCTCCAACACAGAAAGGCTTGGGGGGCTCAAAAGCTTACAGACAGTCCTGGTTACAACAAATCTGTATCTGTACTAGACTAGTTACAGGAAAGGCAGGAAACAAGCTTAGAAATGTTTTATTTTTTATTTTTTGGAAAGTGGAAAGGGAGAAAGGAGAAACAGAAGATAATTCAAAATTAAGGACCTAAGTGGCTTGCCCTTCACAAATGCTCTCTCTGTATTAGGTAGAATGAGCTAATGACACTAGACTATGAAATTAGATTTTATGGGTTTTAGATGTTTCAAAGTAGACCCACATATGGGTCCCCTTCATAACATCTAAAACCCATAACATCTAATTTCATAACATTGAGACCAGAACATCTAAAGCCTATAACATTGAATTTCATAACATCTAACATTACAAATCACATGATAATAACATCCCCTCCACATATAATGACACCAAACTACCAAAAACACTTTCTACTATGTTTCTGCAGTGGGGGGGGTGCTTGATACAGTGGGGCTAGGAAATTAACTTTTTCCCATGTAGTGCGATCTTGGAGTTGGTATATTTAATTTATGGGAGGAGTGGTGGGTGCAGGGGGGCTTGTCCCCCTGCAGAAACATACTAAAAAGTGTGCTTGGTAGTTTGGTGTCATTATATGTGGAGGGGATGTTATTTTCTTGTGGTTTGTAGTGTTAAATGTTATGAAATTCGATGTTATGGGTTTTAGATGTTCTGGTCTCAATGTTATTAAATTAGATGTTATGGGTTTTAGAGGTTTCAAAGTAGACCCATATAGATATATAATGTGTGTGTGTGTGTGTGTGTGTGTGTGTGTGTGTGTGTGTGTGTGTGTGTGTGTGTGTGTGTGTGTGTGTGTGTGTGTGTATATATATATATATATATATATATATATATATATATATATATATATAGTTATATATAAATTATACACACCCACACACACAAATTATCTTATCAATTGCAAAAATACCAAAATCGACAAATTATAAAAAAAAAATTTTTTATTTCCCAACCAAAAATAAATGGCAGAAGTAAAAGTACACACTAAACTGTTTGGCAGTGCCTTAGTTATAATGTGCAGAACCCACAGTAAGGGCTGGAAATGGAAGCCAAGCTTGCCCATGAATCTCTAGTGACTGGTACAAATTTGTGCAGTTCATAGTTTGCAACTGCTTGACTTTTCTACATGAACTATAATTGTCTGTGCACTGACCGTTTCTTTTTTTCCCTGTATACGGTGCAACCTTGTGTTTAGTATACGGAGTGCAGGTTGAGCATGCACCCCTGCAGAAATACTATTTTTGTTGTTTACTTTTGGATGCTGCTCACATTTTTCACTCATTTGTGATCGTAGTTGTATGAGGTGACCACAAGTGAGTCAAAAGCTTGTCAGGGAGCCACTGCAGACACTTTTCACTGAAATTCAAGTCCAGCAGTTCTTTTAAGTTTAGATACTCAGAAGCAGTGTTCTCCCTTCTTATGTGATTCTCTGGATTCATCTAGTGAAGATGTCCAGCTTTTCTCATATACAGTCATCAGCGTCTCATTGCTTTCTGTACAACTTCACCCCGATCCGGTGATCAAGGTCATAGTTTCCATCACTGAAATGCCAACGTTTCCAATTGGAGGAGCTACAGGCCTCTATCTTTTATGTTGCATAACTGGACATTCAACTAATCTATGCAGGAATCTGGTCTGCTACTACATCAAGTTAGTTAACTTCTTGCATTTTCACACTATTTATATCATGCTTTAAAGCAGAGGTTTTTCATGTTTCTGCACTATATCTATACACCATCCTGGTGATAACCACAACACTGTATTACATTAACCCCCCCCCCAGCTTGATATCATTGGTCTTGGGCCACTAGATGGCTGTGAGCCCTAGATAGGCCTTCTGCATTATGGTGAGTCAAGCCTGGTCTGTGTTTCTTTGAAACATTAAAAGGCTGCAAGGAAAGTGCCCACCTTCAGTGTTTTATGTTCCCATGTTGTTGTCTTTTCAGCAGTAACACATACATGGTTTGTGACAAGTGTAAATTCTCAGGGACAAAGTTAATGCTTCAGTTACACTAGTATCCTCCTGATTGCCTAGTATTACTTTTAGTATCGGAGTAATCATTTGCAATTGTACTCAGTTTTTGATAAAAAAAAAAAAAGGTCTGTGATCATACTGTCTCTAGATCTATCTCTGTGCATCAGTATATACAGTAATAGGCCTGCTAAAATCTGGAGAAACTATGACATGCACTTAACATTAATATTTCTTTCAGCTGCTTAAAGCATTTTTTCCTTTACAGTCCAATTTTAAGGGGCATCTTCCCTTTTGCAAGGTTTATATGAGAATACACTGTTGATGCAAAATGTGTACAGATTTTCAATAATGTTAAAAATGAACCAGATGTCTGTAGCTGTAATGCTTGGCGCTGTACTGAACAAGTGCCAAATCTTGAACTTTTCAGAGTAAAAGCCTTGATTTTGTAATTCTGTGATAAGCATAGTTTATTATGTATTGTATAGCGAGCAGCAACTATAATGAAAATAGCAGCATACACTGGAGGTAGCTGTAGTCATGTATATTACTGAAACCATCTGAAACGACAGTGCTAATGAACTGAAACTAGCTGAAGATTTCTTAGCTCTGAGGATTGCAAACTGAGTACTCGGACTTCAGTAGCTGCGAAGACTAAATTAAACTCCAAAAGCACCTTAGATAAGTAGCCAAAGGATCCAAGGAATCACCAAAATACCTAAAAAAAATCCCAAATCCAAACATCATGCTGTAAAACTGTTTTAATAAATGCTGAAGTAAAAAGAATGTATAAATACAAAGCTTTCAAACCCACAAATCTTTCTCACTGTTTACAGCACCTTGCATTCTCACAGCTTAAATACTTAGAAAACAGTACAACTGATACAAATTTGCCAGCCTAATGACATAATTGAAACATTTCTTAAAAAAAAACAATACATCATACATGCATGAGTTCTGTTTTAACACAGGTTTTATGCTACTTACTGCATTTAAATATCAGCCCTGAAATAGTTAATCCACTTACATTCAGCTAACTCAGTTTTAGTAACTAAGTCACCCCCTCTATCTGCAACATTTATAATTTCCAAAGCTCTAAATTTAAACACATGCTGTTCCCCTGCTTCCTGAATATTCCTATGTAGGGCATTAGTATCTAATTTCCAATGAATTTCTGAGAGATGGGAGGATATCTTTAACTTAAACTTCATATTAGTCTTTCCTCTATAAAAACTCGTACATTTCTCACAGTTAGCTAGGTACACAACATTTTTTGAGTTGCAAGTAGCAAAAGCCTCAAAATAAAAGTTAGTCTGTGTTAACGGATGTATAAAAGAGTTAACCACATTTAAATATTTACAAAATGTACAATTATAACAAGGGGTCTTACATTTACTGGTGATTACAGAATGACTTCTGCCCCTTCTCTTCAAGTCTTTATAACATAATAGCTGCTTAAGATTCCGATCCTTCTTATAAATAAAAAGTGGTCTGTCTCCTACAAATTTGATATTAGTATCAGACTTTAAAATAGGCCAATTCCTCTCTATTATTTCCTTAATACTACTAGTAAACCTATTATACTTAGTCATATAACCCAAAGTCCATCTTGAATAATCATTTGTCTTTTGATTAACTTTGGAAATATTCCCTAGTAAATATGGTTTGCTAATAGAACCCAACAAAGTGACTTCTATTTTAGTCTCTTCTATCATTTTAATACTATAACCCCTCTGAATGAAATCTATTGGCATACTACCCATTTCTCTTTCAGAATCTAAATCAGATGTATTAAGTCCACTGGCTTGTAAAAATTGAATTTTTACTACACCTTTATGAATGCATCTAGGGTGCATGCTATCAGCATGCACATACTTTGTAGCTTGTACATTCTTCTTATGAATAGTAGTGTGCCGTTGACCCTCAATACACATAAGCAAACTTCAGTTCAAACTTAAGAAAATCTGTAGTTTGATTAAGGTGTGCAATAAAATTCTGTAGCTCTGTTGTTTCACCTGCCCATAAAAGGAAGACATCGTTCACAAAGCGTGTATAGAATGCAATTCCATAGCTCCTCCCTGTACTTGATGGTAAGATTCATTGTTGAAAGAAAAAACATTATTTTCTAAAACGTTCTCTTAACATCCTACAGTAAGAACAGTATATATATATATATATATATATATATATATATATATATATATATATATATATATATATATATATATATATCAGTAAATTTATGTGAGGTAGACCATTTTTTTATTTATAAGAAGGAGTGGAATCTTAAGCAAATATGATGTTATAAAGACTTGAAGAGAAGGGGTGGAAGTCATTCTGTAATCACCAGTAAATGTAAGACCCCTTGTTATAATTGTAGTTTTTGTAAATATTTAAATGTGGGTAACTCTTTTATACATCCATTAACACAGAATAACTTTTATTTTAAGGCTTTTGCTACTTGCAACTCAAATAATGTTGTGTACCTAGCTAACTGTTAGAAATGTACGAGTTTTTATCTAAGAAAGACTAATATGAAGTTTAAGGAAAGGATATCCTCCCATCTCATAAATTCATTGGAAATTAGATACTAATGCCCTACATAGGCATATTCAGGAAGCAGGGGAACAGCATGTGTTTAAATTTAGAGCTTTGGAAATTATAAATGTTGCAGATAGAGGGGGTGACTTAGTTACTAAAACTGAGTTAGCTGAGTGTAAGTGAATTAATTATTTCAGAGCTGATATTCACCCTGGTTTAAATGCAGTAAGTGGCATAAAACCTGTGTTAAAACAGAGATCATGTTATGTATGATGTATTGTTTTTTTTTAAGAAATGTTTTAATTATGTAATTAGGCTGGCTAATATGTATCAATTATACTGTTAAGTATTTAAGCTGTGAGAATGCAATGTATTGTGAACATTGAGAAAGAGCTGGGGGCTTGAAAACTTTGTATTTATACATTCTTTTTACTTAAGCATTTAGTAAAAAGTTTTATAGTGTGATGTTTGGATATAAGACTAAATTAAATTGCCCTTTTATAACTCTGAATTGGACTAATGACTATTCTCTGTAGTTTCTGTAACCCTTCTGAACTTCTAAACTGACCTCTGTCTTGAAAGTCTCTCTCTTAATACCAAAATCTTGTAAATTTCCTACCCAGCTTTACATGCATCCTTAACCTTGGATCCAAATTCTTCTACCATCTAAATAAGATATTGTTGCAGATAACATGTTTCCAATCTGTCTTTGTATCTCCTGCAAGGTTTTTGACACACAACAAAATGTTCCACACTCCTCCAAAATGGCATATTATTTCCCTTTTATTGCTTTCTGTTACATAGCTCTTTCCTGTGACTCTGGTATTCAGTGGCAGATATAGGCATGGGCACAGGGGCACGCGTCGGCCCCTTTTTAAACTTTTTTTTTTTTTTTTTTTTAAAGAAGTTGCCTCTTTAATCTTGTCACCAAATGCGCCTATATGGAGATGCGATTGGAGGTTGCAGACAGATGATTTTGTTTTTTTATAACAATCCTCCTCCAACTGCATCTCCGTTGTAATTTAGGCTGGTTGGAGAGAGCTGTAATAGCATTTGGGTAAAGGTTTAGTAACTGTCTGCCGGACAGAAGACAATCCGATTTTAAAATAAAAATAACAGTTGGAAAAACTATTTAGAAAGTGCTGTCGAGTGTGAGCCAGTGATCCCCATCGAGGTAATTTCTTTTTTTATTTTACTGGTCTAATTTTCAAGGTGCCAAGTGGTACATTTGAGAGTGCCGTGTTTGCCTCACTAACTACAACCATACAAATTATGCAGTCTTTGACAAATTGTTCTGGTTTAAAATGCAGCAGTATAGCTTTTTTTATTATCATTGTGTACAAAACAAGTTTGAGTAAAAAATATATTTTATTCTGTGGCTGACAACAGGCATTACTACAATTTCCTACAGAAGGCACATTGAGTATGGCAAAATAATTATATGGGGTAAAGTATGATGACAGAAAGCTGCCCAGTGGAGAGAGGGCTCTATCTCATGTTTTGGAAATGGTACACATATGAAGGCTTCAACTCCCATCACCAATGAATGATTCAATGTAAAGCTGTTCTGTAACAAAAATACTTCCATGGATCTAAGTGATGTCTGCCTCTGAGAATCTCCCGCTCTTGGTTTTGACTGAGCTGTCAAATGATTAAAACCATTAAAGCCTGCCACCGCGTTCCAGCACTTTTACCTTCTGCCAGTACAGTAGCATCAAGTAGCTCCTCCTTGTTTTTTGTTTTATTGTGCTAAAATGTTAGAAAGCCAGCTGCGTAAAACACGTTGCATTTAAACTCCTATCCTTCATCTGATGAGCAACCCTCCAGCTGACCAAGCTAACTCCACCCCAAGACGGCATGAGAGCTGACTTGAGCTCGCTGCCTGTGATGTCATCGGTCTGGCTCTAAACTCGATGCTGCTACGCAGGCACTGTGTCTTACACTCATTGGATCACGAGCCCACACATTTTAAATAACAGGCAATTCCAGGGGTTAAAAGACAAGTGGGAAATAAGCAGGCATGCTTCTCTGTTTCTATAGCAGAGTGAGCCCAGGTTTATCAAAACCTGGTTGCTGGCTAAAATGGAAATCTGAAGACCAACATTCTTTCATGCACATTTTTAACAATTACTCGACCGAGTTTTAACTAAAAATAGAGTTGAGTAAAACAGGCAATTTTCAAACTTCCCCACTTAAAGTTATAAAACAAAACACAATAACAAAATGGTTAAAATAAATGTTATTTGAATTTATCATATCTGTCCCTATTTATCATAAAAATCAAAAACGTTATGAGGTGAACTTCAGTCTTTAATGATTTGCCAGAAAACCAGAATTGTTTGAAAAATGGACCAAAAATATGAGGCATAAAATATGGACATTCTGCAAAAATATGTACAGTTGAGAGGTATGGTGCAGAGGGCTGTAGTGTTTATACAATAGAAGGTGGGAGCATTTCATTTGAAAAAGAAAGCAAGATTATATTTTTTAGCATTTACATTATGACTGTTGTTACCACACCTGGAGATGTCAGAGTCAAGCCCTTGGAAAGTAACTTGACAGTTGTGCCCACTTTGCAACAATCAACACACTTTGATACCCAAGCGTGGAACATCAAATTGGATGTTAGAGAAATAGATGACAAAAAGCAGGAAGTCCAAAACTGAGCCTTGTGGGGCACACCATGTAACACTTTCACATTCCAAGGAAGATCCTTCAACTTTCACTACCCAGGTTCTGTCAGTCACTAGATTTACTGTCCAATGGACAACACAGGAGTTTGCATTAAAGTTTAACAGAGATTGTATTAAAGGCTTTGGAATAGTAGAGCTATGCACTGTGCTGGACTTAGTATTTCTCTGACATTTATGACATTTTTTGAAGAAGTATGCGAAATTAAGTAGACAGGATCCATCCTTGAAAAAGTCAGTTTCCAGTAACAGTTTTTTTCGTGTTTAGCAATGATACAAAAATTAGGATTAAAAGCAAGAGTCACCATACAGTTAACCTACTCCCCATCTTGAAATCAGTGATGATTTGGGGCAGTTGTATCTAAGAAATTCAACAAGTTCTCGCCACAGTGTCCTATACATGTCCTTCGGGTAGAATGGATCTGCAGGTGAGTCTGTAATTGTTTAGCTCCTGTCAATATTACTACATTCGTTTTCACCTGGATTTAACACAGTTGGAACCAGTAATGCACGTTTTAATTACCAAGAACTAGTCATTATGTTTCATACCCCGTACTCACCCTGCCACTACTCTTCTGGGCAGTTGTCCCCAAATAATTCCAAAACCTAGATGTCAGATTGTAATATGGAGACTGCATTTAGTGAAATATTAACAACATGACACTTCCCTATGTGGTACCATCTACCAATATCTAAACGCCAACTGCAAATAGCAAACGTTTCAGCGTGGTTGTCTGTTACCAATGCAACGTAAGTTTCTGCCTCTGACACATTTATGTCATTTCTGTTTGATTTCTCGCTGCTGTTTCCATCTTGCTTTCCTACATTCTCGATTCCTTGTGTTTATTTAATGTAGACGAGCTTTAATAGTTATGTTTTACAATGCAGCATCATTTAGGCAGTTTTATTTGAATACCTCTGTGTTGTCCAACCAAGAAGAAGGGATACTGTACGTTTCTATACATAACCTGCATTCAGTTTAGAAAGTTGGTTGCTTTAAAAATATAATGGTCTCTTGAAAAGGCTCTGATGTGATGTCCGAATAAAATATTCATATTTAAATAGTGATAGCAATCCTATATCATACCCATATGGTATGGCAAAATGGGCCTATTACGACGCTGTTTTTGATGCTTTATTGTATTTTATTTGCTAATTGGTAAAATATGCTGGTCCTGAGACCCTTTTTAGTCACAAAAGTAGTTATATTATATTCAGAGTGTGTAGTGTACAACATAGTTTATAAAAGGTCACATGTCTTGCAAATATAGTAAATACAAATTAAATGTGACCAGTGCATAGCTAATACTGGACACTAACACAGGTTGATAGTAAAATATATAAAATTGCATATAAACATAATATTATACAGTCTTATTAAAATGCACCTGAGTCCAAAATTGACATTAATATACATCAGCATTAGGGGATTATATAGCAAGTAGTATGAAATTTTTGTAGGGTTGAAATTACTCCCCCTCCCCAGCTCTTCTTAGTCTTCCAGCTGTCCTCCATGTTACTGTGCCCACCCACCTCCTAGATCCCCAGCTGCTTCTGCCAGGTAGTCCCAGAGCTGAACCTAGAGTTGGATCGGCCTCCCAAAATTTTTGTGGAGTCAGTCCTTCACTGCTTATTTGTAATGCCTGGAGAAGGTATCCCATAGGGAAACATGAGAAATGAAGCCAGGATCCATCAGGCATATGTCAGTTTATCAACAGATCCTAAACCTATTGTGTGTCCCAGAGAGTCTGGGACAACTCCTTAATTTCAGAAGTTGATGTGAGATATCCCATTTGATAACATCCAAGCCTGGGCAGTTATACCCAAGAGGGTATTATTATCTACTCTAGAATATGTCTCGCCACTCTTCACTGACATACCCTTCTCCACCTACAGCTGACTGCATGTTGTTCCATAAAAATATCTGTAGGTCTCTTGTACAAGCTCTCAATCATGAACACCGCTATGTCTCACTCCCCAAAGCTAAACTTCTCCCAGTCACTTGGGGGGAATCTATCTTGCCATTCCCTAACCTGTAAAAGTTCACCCTCAGCTCTTAAATATTAAACCATTCCATCTCTAGCTCACTAACTATGCAAACACAAATGCCACTGCAGTCCTTTAGAATGTTACACCATGTCCTGCTCAGCTTGTGATCTAATAGTTTGGAATTCACTGCCAGTTGATATTAGAAACGTATCCTCAAATCTAAGTCTAACCTTGGCAAATTCTGTTTTAATCAGCTGAAGTGCAGCTGTTCTTACTGCTCAGTTAACAGAATAAGATTGTTATTGATGTCAGTTGTTTCTTGACTCTGCCTTTACTTGTATTACACCATTGGGACTGGTTTACATTTACAAGACTGCAACTAATGTTATATACTTTATTTACTAGTTATACTTCTAGTTGTCTGCTACTGGCAGCCCTGTGTATTAGCTTATTTTACATTATAACCAATCATGAAAAATGACCTTGGGTCCAGTCCACTCATAATATTTGAACAAATAAATTATAAAATAAAACAGTACAGTTTTGCTTAACTTAATATGAACTTGCAGTATTTCACTATTCCACTGTAGTGTCTCTTTAAGATGTCAGGTTGCAGGATGTGTTATGAATAATTATGGCTTTATGGTTAAAGTAACTTGCTGCTGATAAATAGTGCTTTAAAGGCCTGAATTTGATAGCCCATATGTATACCAAGTTAAGTTACTTAATCACAATAATGTCCCAGTGTCTTCTCACGTAAGAACCATTTGCCCCTTCTGGGTCTTAGCCAGTTATATAAATAAATGCAACCATGTCTGCACTGTCTTATTCCAATCTTGAGTGAGCTACAACAGAGCGTAAAGCACTTCATGTTGCAGAAAAAGTTGACAGGCGGCAAGCTCACTTAAGTATACAAAACTGGATATAAAACTGGAGGGGTCTAGAAACAGAAAGGAGGAAAACAAATTAATTTCTTAAAACTATGCTGTGTCAATTCCCTTCATAGTAACCAGTACTGCCATAAGTACTATGCTTCATTTACCACCTTTAATGTGACGTTGTTCTAATTTAAGCATCATACAAGTTACCATATATAATATCATAAGCACAGTGCAACAGTCCCTCTTTTTAATTTAAATCTGTAATTGATTGTCAGTGTTCTACATCAATTGATTCTTCTAATATGAAGCTATGATGACTTATGAACTGCATTAATTGGTGGAAAGCTCCAGTGCCTCACACCTTCCAGCACATTTGCCTTCTTTTATTTAAAGTTATAGTGTTCCTCCTATCCCTCACACCCACTGCTTTCTAATTTAATTCTCTAGTTGCACTCCCTCTTAACTGTACAGCCTTCTTGGTACCATGGCAAAGAATACAATTCTTGTTATTGACAGTGAACACTTAACTGCAATTATTGCTCAACCTCTTTGAGCTGATGTCAAGACACCAATCCTTCTGTATACATCAGCAAAAGTATTGTAGACAAACCATTTGCAACTGCTATATAGTTTATATATGCAAGCAAAGGACAAAAGAAGGAAACCAGAGATGTTTTAATGAACTTATATACCAGTCAAATACCTTCATGTTCTCACTTAATATTGTTCTGTGGAGAAATGCACTTAAAAATGTGTTGCATTTTAGCACTAGGTTGTACATCCAACATGATGAATAATTCCAGTAAGCTACTTTTTCTTAAAGATTTCCTCATTTTTTACTGTTTTACAGTTGCAGAAACAGAACAGTAAAGCTGAAAAGTAACAAAGAACCTGTTTTTCACTCCGCTTTAGCTTCCTTCCTTTACTCGCCATCTTGATTCTGTCCTAGCCACTAAGCTGATGCATGCATTTCCCCTTGCTGAAAGCCCTATGGCTCATTCATTCCTTGGAGGTGAGTGGACCAGGAGCAGGCATGCCATCCATGTACTGCATTCATTTCCCCTTGCAGAAAGCCCTAAGGCTCATTCATACATTGGAGGTGAGGTGTGAGTGGACCAGGAGCAAGCATGTCATCCATGCACTGGCAAATGATTTTATTTTTTGATCCTCAGACCACAGCTCTTGCCTGGTAACTTGCTCACTGTTTGGCTTGAAATGGGCATTGCCAGGGATATGTAACTTGCTTCAAATGGTGATGTAATGCCTCAGGGCTGTCCCCCCTTTGAAGCCATTTCTCCCATGTGGTCCATAGTTATCACCAAGGAATGTAATGTGGGGCTGTGCACCATGGTTGTACACTCCTTGTATCCCCCTGCAGAGAGTTGAGCTGGCAAAACAGTCACCCCTTCCATGCATTAGTTGCAAAAAGCACCTGAGCTGCTAACTGAACTTCAATTGCCTGGGTTGTAGCCAGGGCTTTTTTCTTGTATGCCATTACATCTGGCTGGTTTTATGATCTTGAATTTACAAAAGTACTCCATTTTAAGACTTGGTACAAGCCATATCAGAGACGTAACACTGAAATGGCTGGTTCCGACAGTGTAGATGAGTTAATTTAAAGTTGCATAATTCAGACTATACAGAGAATCCAAGTGGAGAGAGGATAAATTCAACAAGCAAAGGAGTGCAGTATAGCTGGAATTGAATTCATCAGTCTTGGTGTCAACCTTCTTTACAAAATCTCAGCAAGATGACACTGGTATAGAGACTGTGTTTTATTTAGCATATATCATGGACGGAAATATTTTAACGTTAATATATTTTTTTTGTACCTATCTTTTGACTATAAGTATTAACATGATGTCATAGCTTCTTAAGGTAATCTTTTCACAACCACTAAACCCAATATCCGACTTTCCCGCTTCCGTCCCAGTAGTCAACTAACCAGACTGTGCCCCCCCCCTTTGCAAAGTCCTGGATCCACCACTGTATTCTGTCAGATTGTAAGCTGGTCTGCTCATCTGGAATGCTGTCAGTATTATTCTGAGTTATGTCTGTTATGCCAGGTAGCTCTGAACACATTTTCTCAGCAGAAGCTCTTGTATGTGTTGCTTTGACTTGGTCAGTGTGTTATCTGCCTGAATGGCTGGCATAGGGGTCGGTTTTTCTTTTTTAATCAGTCCTATTTACCTCTGCCTTTAAATTACAAATGTATGTGCTCTGTGGTATCAGAACATTCATGTGGTATGCTTTTTCTGGTCTTCTCCTACGAGTCTCTAACTTTGTAATTTACATTGCTTACTTTTTTCTGCAAGTAGGGTCTGCCACTCAGATAAAAAATGTATTTTCTGAGAATGGAATTAAAACTAATACTTGTCCCCAGCTTTGCATTCCATGGTCCTTGCAGTCCTGTTATCCACTCCTTGTTTTACTTCTGTAATAGCAAATGGAAAGTTTGGCAGTAAAAGGTCCCTGTTCTTACTGTCTTCTGTCATAACTCTTCTTAGCATGGATTTCACTGTTATGTTAAAAAGCTCCAGTAACTCGTGTGTTTGGGACTGGTATACTGAGATTTTCAACTGTTTCACCTCAGAGCCCTGGTGCAGTTGGTTCATTATTCTGGACAGAAATGGAGTCCCATGTTCAGTGAGTATTTGCTGTGGTAATCCTTCCCTGGAAAATAAAAGCACTGTCTTCTTAACTATGGGTTTAGCATTAGTCTAGTACATATAGTAGGATGCTGTCCTCAGAATACGTGACATAAAATTTAACTTAACAAGTAACATCAAATCACATCTCATTGTCCAAAATATGCTGAAGCCCATTGTTGGATTTTACAGAGAATCAACAAATTCCATAGCAGTATGTTCAAATGGCACCTCTATATTATGGGCTGGAATCGGAGGACTTCTGAAACTTGGGTGTTGTCTACAATTCAGGCCATCCACAATTAGAGTTCTCACTTTTTCATTATTCATTGGCCAGTTAAACTTTGCTGTGATTCTTGCTTTGGTCTTGTCCATTCCTAGATCTCTCATTATTACAGGACTATATTCTAACTTCGTCATTAAGGTTCTGAATGGTTTGAGCAGCGACATTTGGTGTATTATGTCCAGTCAGTCATTTTTGACTCTGTACATTACATCATTTGAAAATTGAAGTAGTTAGGAAGCCAGGACATCTTATTCATCTTCCCCCCCTGCAGCCTTAGCTATATTATCTCATTGCTGTGCTTTCTTATTGCTGTGTCTTTTTACAGTTCATCTGGCTTACCTGAAGGTCAGTAGTAGAAAAATCCAAAGCCTGGAAACACTGAGGTAAAATGCAGTGTTTATTGCAAAAATCACAAAGCTTTCAAGATCAACTCTTTATCAGTATGGCCTGTTTGGAATAAATGCTGCATTTTACCTCAATGTTTCCAGGCTTTGGATTTTTTACTACTGTTGCATTTTGTATCCTACGTGGATTACCTCTGTGCTGTTCTTGTTTCTTTGGACTTTTCAGTCAACTGCAGAGTTTCTTCAGGGTCCGTCTGTTGTGAGGTAGAAGGCAGTACCAGTACCGGTGTTGGGGTATCAGTGTCATCTGCAGCAGCTCATACTGATATTGTCTATTGTTTGTTTCAGTCTCTGCTATGATCAGGTTTTCCTCATCTGTCTTCTTCATAAACCTGATGTATAGAACCCTCTTTGCTCTGTGTAGGGTTTCTGTATTTTGATTCAACAGGAATATCATTAGGGTTCTGTTCAAGGTTATTGTGTCAGTGTTACACTTCTGTTTCTTTCTTTTTCTAGGTTGTTCTCCCTATGTAAAGGATATCTCAGTAAAAAAATATTTTCAGTTTCACTTTGTCCTGCTTACATATATGTGTTACCTAGAGGCTACCCTTACCTGAGTTTTCATAAACAGAAGTGGAACTCTAACTGGGCACTGTTTCCTTCCTCCTGTTTTTGGTTTAAGGTATGGGGTTACATACAGAGGCCAGTCTACTCCTAAATGTTTTGGAAATGAGGGCAGGCCTCACTCTGCAGGTATTTCATGATTCCCTGCAGTCTATAGCAACAAGTAGAGAGGAAGTCACTCTTACCTACTTTGTCAAAAGACCATTGGAGTTTGGGAATAAGCTATGTCCACAAATTGCCTTCTAACAGCTAGTCACATTCCATGAGAAGACATTGTCTCATTTGATTTCTGTTGAAACCACACATGTCATCTGTCCAGTAAAAGTTGTTTCATATCTGGGGAATGTCCTCCTATGATTTGTTTGCATCCCCAACATGTAACACCTTCTTTTCTATTATTCCTACATCTGGAAAGCATCTCTGAGGTGGATTCATCCAGATGTGGTCCATGCACTTTTCTACACTTTTTGTTCTTTTCTTTGATCACAAACCTTAACTGCAGTGGTGGTGCTGCGCTAGCGTTGTCGCCTCACAGTTAGACGTTGCCCGTTCGATTCTCAGAGCGTCTTCTGTGTAGCGACATGCGTGAATGGGCGATCCTTCGTTGAAGGTTGTGCGTTAGGCCCGGCAAGCCAGTACATAAAAATCTACTGCCAATCATTAGCGGACCGGAGTTCCGCTGTGGCGACCCCTAACCGGGAAAAGCCGAAAGACAGAAAAAAAATTTGATCACAAACCTTTTAGAGAAAGCTGGAATGGACAAAGCCGTGGTCATTCTTATAGTTCCATTTTGGTGTTAAGTATGGCTTCAATTTCTTGAGCAGCCTCTGCATCTGATGTCCATCAGAACACTCCTGACACATCTGTCCAGTAAATCTCACCTGGACCTTGGTATGCTATGACAGACAAGCATGTTTCTTTTCAGTTCTACTGATAGTCGGGGACCCTTCTTACCTGGAAAGGATGGTCCTAACTTCATAAACCAACTATCAAAAAGTCATGAAAAAGTGAATGAACTTGTTTTCAGTTCATACATTTACTAGAAGCTTGGACCTGTTAACTGCTCATATTCCTGCTTATTTTTCAAATATATTTTTCTGAGGTTTCAGTTATTATCCTATTGAAGTTCATTTGGCAGCCATAATTAAATTCCCATCAGGGTGCTAACATTTTATCTTTGCTTTCTCTAAACCTTTGAAAGTTGGAGGATCTAAAACTGTTCCCGGTGAAGACCTTCGCGTGTATTTGCATGAACTCATGCGTGTGTGTGTGTGTGTGTGTGTGTGTGTGTGTGTGTGTGTGTGTGTGTGTGTGTGTGCGCGCGCTGTGGAAGAATATGCCTACAAATATATTATAAAAACATAATAATCAAATGCTTTGTGTTCTACCTAACACACTGTCAAGATTCCCATAGCTGGTGTGTGTCCTATCCCATTCTGCCAGGATGCTTCACCCCCTCCTGTCTGCAGAAGCTTAGTACATTGGGATATTTGTATTCGCTTAACTTTTCTGGCTGGCAGTGAGCAGCAGGGACGATGACTTGCTCATTTTACATCTTTTTGTTAGCCAACAGTGTTAGGAAGCATTTCTTTATTGACTGTAGAATTTCTGTTCTTCCTGGCTTCTTAACAAGCAGTAGGATTTTTTCAATTGGTTTCCAAGCTACATATAGCAATACACTTACATGGAGGAAATCGGTCTGGAGCAGCATTACTGCATTGAGCCAGAAGGACTGTATTTCTCTACCAGCTGAAGTAATATTAAAGGGAACTTTAATCTTAAATTAAGGAGATGGAACTCAAATTACTTGAGAATGATATGCATTTTCTATTATACAACGACCCCCCCCCATTAATATTCCAAAACGTGCACGCTGATTGGTCAGCATGCATGTTGTAAATCAGAGTTATGGTAATGGAAAAAGGTCCGGTCGCCCGGACTTTTTCCATTAGTATAACTCTTTCTTTTTTTACACCAATGGAGAACGCAAGATCTCCGTTGCTTTTTACACACTGTCTCACTATGTTAAACGAGTTTAACATAGCGAGACAGCTTTAAAAAAAGTAATGGAGATCTTCCTATCTCCGTTGCTTTTTTTAAAGGTGCCTCGCTATGTTAAATGGGTTTAACATAGTGAGACAGCTTTAAAATAAGCAACGGAGATTCTCCGTTGCTTTTTTTTAAAGTTGTCTCGCTATGTTAAACTCCTTTAACATAGCGAGACACTTTGTAAAAAGCAACGGAGATCTTGCTTTCTCCGTTGCTTTTTTCAAAACTGTCCCGCTATGTTAAATGGTTTTAACATAGCGAGACAGCTTTAAAAACAGCAACGGAGATTCTCCGTTAATTTTTTAAAGCTGTCTCGCTATGTTAAAGTCCTTTAACATAGCAAGACAGTTTGTAAAAAGCAACGGAGATCTTGTTTTCTCCGTTGCTTTTGCCCACAGCTCTGATGTACTGCGTAAGCATATGCATGCACAGTACATCAGAACTGCCCACAGAATACCAGGCAGCTGCAGAAAGGCAGCAAGGAGGCATTATACAATGCCATTATTTAAGAAAAGTAATTTTTTTTTTCTTAAATAATGTCATTGTATAATAGCAATAACCCACGTCTGGGTGTGGATAATGCTGGATTTACCCACGATTGTCTTTGTTTGGCCACTCGGGCTTCATCCTCGTGACCAAACCACACCAACCGTGGGTAAATCCAGCATTACCCACACCCAGGCATGGGTTATTGCTATAATAAACCATTCTGGATGGCACCCCATACAGATTTAATGTTAAGAGCGTTTGCTTTCAACAGGCATACTGTATTTAGCCTCTCTAGTTAATTATATGTAATCAAGTCATATTGCTATAATAAACCATTCTGGATGGCACCCCATACAGATTTAATGTTAAGAGCGTTTGCTTTCAACAGGCATACTGTATTTAGCCTCTCTAGTTAATTATATGTAATCAAGTCATCTGTGAGATGCTTAAAGCAAAATTATGCTGAGTCTTGGTATCATTTTTAGAGATGTCTTTTAGGTTCAAGATTTCTGATGCAAGAGATAGGATGTTTGTTTTTGTTACACAACAAAGTTGTGTTTGTGAAATTCGAGCTCAGATGAGGTCTGAAGTGCCAATGATCTGCCAAAGGAGGATACTGCTTAAAGGAATATAAAGTTATGTTGTATGTTAGAGATGTGAGAAGGACTTGTATTCTTCATTGGAAGGTTTGAAAGCATGTAGTTGTTTTAAATTTTGATTTGGATGTTTATTCATTGATGTGTTGAAGTATGTTTTGCTTGTTTTTGAAATAAGTGCTTAGTGGTTGTATTGGTATTGATACTGCTACAGTTATTTTGTTCTTTTATGTGTGTGTGTGTGTGTGTGTGTGTGTGTGTGTGTGTGTGTGTGTGTGTGTGTGTGTGTGTGTGTGTGTGCACGCCTTCTTAAAACTCCACTCCCAGTTGTTGTATGGACTGTTGCTGTGCTGTGGTGACCCCTAATGGGAAAAGCTGTTTGGAGAAGAAGAATATTTGTGTTTCATTTATTTTGATGGTCATTTTACTCATGTTGACCTGATGTGTAAACATATCTCTCATATCTATCTATAGATACACACAAACACACACACACACACACACACACACACACACACCTCGACTCCTGTATTCACATTACACATAAATGCACACACATACTTAATACATGTACAATTTAGTAAACAGTTTTACCATTTTTGTCCAGGTTAGTCCCACTAGGGCATTGACCCCATTCCAGGGGAGACTCAAGGTGGTATTCATACTGATTAGGTAAGATTTGTCCAGGGCACAGAAGAATTCTCCTAACACCAGAGGATCTCTTTCATCTACCTGACCTATAAACAGTTCAGGAAGATGGGACCTCAGTTTAATGTCTCATCCAAAGGATGGCACACGTAGGGGGCAGCAACCCCCACTGTTTGCTGCAGTGTCAGTAATGTAAAATGAATCTGGGCATCTGCTGTGGAAATAGAACCCACATCCTTCTGATGTCCTGACTGAGTCACTGTTGCAGTAGTCTTAACAGATGGTTGTAGCTTGATAAAGTCCAGCTGGGGTACAGAGCTTTACCTTCCTAAAATGTACATCCAGATAATGACCCTAGTTCATCAGCATAAGTATGTAAAACTGGATGTATGTGTGAGATCTTAAGAACATCTTTCTGTCACGTCTCTATGTCTGATCAGATAAGTGCCCCCTTTGGGAACCTTCCTTTTCTAAACTTTTTACTGTTTTGCGTGCTGTTATTAGTTGTCAGCTTGGAGGGGTAAGTGCAAGTGCAGTAGACAGATTCCATATAAAAATTTGCACAAGTGTCTGTTCTGCCAAGGCCCTGAACAGGACTATAAAACATGCTGCAGCTGTCAGTCATTGTTCCTAAAACCCTACAGTCTAGGCTTTCCACACATAATACCGTACTCAAGACCCAACACCTGAAATGCTTTTCTTACTCCACCATGACTGAAGACCCAAATGTCAGCCTCCTGCCCAAGAATAAGCTTAAAAGGCCTAGAGAGGAGTCTCCTTCTGTCATCTCAGTGGGACATACCCACGGTATACCAGTCGTCTTCTCATGAGCCCTCTACCACAAATCTGCCAGTGGGCGGTATGACATCCAAAACCTTGTAGATGACTAAATCCACTGATGAACCACAACTCATTAATACAGAGGGTCCTTCAGGAGTCTCACAGATTTTTGTGTGGGAGGGGATTCCCAGTACTGTGATAGAAATGTACCAAGGCTCAGAACCCCCTAAGCTGCTTCTGATGAATATCTCCCCTAAGAAGCAAAAAACAAAAACTTAAGCATTAGATGCCCGCAGCTGTGGTCATGGAGAAAGAATGGATCAGTTTTTTTCTCAAGGGTTATTCATGACAATCATGTCTCTGAAGTCTCCTTAACCTTGTGAACCAGCATTTTCAGATCACACCAAAAAACATGTTTACATTCTTATTCCTCTGAGGAGGAACCAGATTGGGATTCTGAACATTTTAGACTGCTCTTACCAGTTGCATTCTCCAGAACATATATCCTCAGATGAGGGAGATTCACTTTCTCCAGATTCTGCTTTGGAAGACGCTTCCTTTGACGAAACCTTACTAAGCACAATGAAGCATTTGGAATGGCAATCTAAAGAGGTGTCTGAGGTGCAAAATGTATACTACAACTTATTACAGATGGGCATCCATGCACCTCCTCCAGTTCCCCCAATGTTAGATGCCTACCTAGACACACTTCAAGCCAACTTTCTACATTTGATTCTCATAAGGCAACAGGTGTTCCAATGAATCAAAGGATTAGAGTGAGTTAAAGTCAGTAATAAAAAAACAGTCTGCTGATTTTATACTGTTTATGTCCTAAGCATCATATCAAATTGTATATTGAATGGTGGATTTGGGCTGTTTTTTCTTGCTGACTACATTTGATTCTCAACCTCCTGGCATACAGGTTCTACAAGATTCCTGATGAACAAAAGTACCTCTAAAAAAAAACTTTGGCAGACCCGATTGCAATATCCCTGGCCCTGAGCAAACCTTCCAAGCTGATTTCTGAAACTTGTGTCTTACCCAGTGGAAAGGACAGTCGAGCAGTGGACCAATGAGGAAAAAAAGTGTATACTTTAGCCTTCAGAGCTATTAGCTACCAAGTTGAAATAACTAAATACTTATTCTCTGTATTCAGTTTTTAAACACCATCGGTGAGCCCCAGACACTGGGATCAGAGCAGCATATGTAGTTTTCAGTGGCCCAGGCCTCACAAATAGCCGGGCACAGTATAAAATGCAGCTATGATAGTATGGATGTCTATTACAGGGTGGTTGCTACTGGCTCAGTGGTCAGTGGTATGCCTGGCTGAGAGGTCAACCTATTATTTCAAGTTAAAGATTCTAGATTCTCCCTTAGATAACAACCTGCTTTTTGGTTCACAAGCTGCCAGCCTTTTCAAGACTTTGCAGCAAGAGGGCAAGACAAGGAAAGATTGCCATAAAATTTTGCTTTCTACAGTTCCCAGATACCATAGAAATTATCCAGCAAAATCTATCCCCTTTACCAGAAGAGATCCTAGAATACCTCACAGGCAAAGCAAAATTCCTAAGAAAAGTTTCCCATAGGAAAAAAAAAACTTTGGGAAAGTTCAATTCCATAACCACTGAATCCTTAACACTTTCCAGAAATGAGCAATGTTTGGCCAGACAAGCCCTCAGGGCCCTGGGACTCATGGCTGTAACCATCCCTATGTTGCCCCTCACCACACTACAAATTGGGACAATGCAGTGGTATCTGAAATTAATGTGGTCCCAGCACTCTTGCCCTCTAGATGTCCGCACTCCTGTCTTTCCTTGCATCAAGAAGAAATTCCCTTGTTGGAGCAGCTAAGTTCCTCTCAACTCGGGTCTTTCATTCACTCCAGTCCCAAACAACCAGGTCCCATTTACAGATGCTTCAAACAGAGCAAGGAGGCTTTGACAGGAGACCACAGAGTTGAAGTAGGGCGACCTGACACTTTATTAAAAGAGCACATAAGCATAAAATAAATGAGGGGATTATTACTAGTCCTACAGACCTTCTCACATCTTTGGAAACCAGGCACCCTGCTTGTGTAAAAAATAAAACATGGAAAAAGCACCACGCTAGGAAGCAAAAACTGTATGTTAGCGCTTTCAATTACTAAAAATATGTAAACTTCTTCAGACAATTCACAAACAAAAAGTCAACCCTTAAATACTTAAAAAAAAAAAAAAAAAACATGACATAATTTCCTGAAACATCATTTCCTGAAGCATCATTTCCTGGAACAACCTTACCTCAATTTAAAGTAAAAGAACATAAAATGTAAAGTGTAAACTATGTAAATCTATTCATAGTTACTATATTAAATTACTTTCTTGTGAAATTCAGTATGTTTATCATCTTAATAAAGCTTTAAGTTTTAGAATGCTCCTGATAGAGATTACATCATTTAAACCTGGTGGGACTAAAGCATTTAATTTCAACTGCCATAAAGCTTCTTTTTCTTCAAGTTTTAGGCTAGTCGGTCCCCCTCTTTCATTCTCAGATACTTTTTCAATAGCCATGAATAAAAATTCCTGCTCAGGGAATGATAAAATGTGCCTAGCTAGGGCATTGGTAGTGTTCCCTTTATTAATTGCATAGTAGTGTTCATAAAATCTCTCCAAGTGACTCTAATTTTATTGTTTCTAAAGAAATTGAACAAAATAATTTATGTATTTTTTGCAATAGTTCTAATGATTTCAAAATTTATAATTATTCCTCTTTTGTTCCTGATTCTGCACTTATAGAGATCTTAGCTAGAGGGCTTTCTTTTGTTCCCACTTTTAGGAGTAATTTGGAAAGAACATTGATTGACTTGAAAATTTTTACAAGGAAACTGAATTTAAATGTTCTTTTAGTTAGTAATTCGAGTCTCACGAAAGAATTGAGTCGCCAGCATCTTTAACCCTGTGTTGCACTCCACTATTGCCCTTTTTGAAAAAAATATATGTGAAAACGACTGTAGGTCACTCATGGGTACATACTGTTCTAGTAACATTTTTAACAACAACTTTACCCAAACTGAGAAAGATGCATTACAGGGGTTGAAATTTGCAAACATTCGTATCATGAAACGAGATAAAAGGGGTGGGTTGGTCTTCATGAACAGGGAAGATTATGTATTGAACATGGAGTCATTACTTGACAGTGAAGCTTACATGCAAGTGTCTCTTAATGAGATGAATGGAGCTTACCATAAGATCACTGGGTTCATCAAAGATTTGTTCATTGAAGGCCGTATTGACTTGGACCTTATGAATTATTTGGAAATCATTTATCCAATTACCCCGACCCTTTTTGGGTTACCAAAAATACACAAAAATTTGCAAAAACCACCCTTTCATCCCATCATTGATGGGAGACCATCTATCACATATGGGTGTGCCAAATTTGTTGATTGTAAACTTAAGGAGGCCTTGAAAAATGAGGTGCAGATTTGCAAAGACTCATGGGATTTTTTGCAAACGATTAATAACTTCCCTTTTGACGAGGCCCTTAATTTTTTTACAGTGGATGTTTGCGACCTTTATTCATCTATTCCACAAGAACTTGGATGTGAATGGGTGAGAGACTTCCTTTTAGAAAAACAGGTAGAAGGACAAAGTATTGATTTTAATTATATACTTATTGGAACTAGTCCTCAGTAATAATTACTTTTTGTTCAACAAACAATTTTACCTCCAGAAAACGGGTGTAGCCATGGGGTCCCCCTGTGGAGCAACTTTTGCTAATGCTGTTATGGCTTTTTGGGAAAAGCATTACTTGTTCGTTGACACCACCTTTCAGGAGAGGACCGCATGGTACACCCGTTACTTGGATGGTATATTCATTTTATGGAGAGGAGATATCGCCTCTGCCACTACCTTTGTTGAACAAATTACTAAATACACCAATTGTTTGAAATTTACATGGGAATTCAAAACAGAACGGATTTCATTCTTGGATGTGGAACTAACAAAGAATATTAAGAAAAATAGTTTTACTTCCAAGATTTTTAGGAAATCCACATATTCTAATGCATTTCTGCACTTCTCCAGTTGCCATCCTTACCACCAGAAAAGGGGTGTGGTGAAAGGACAACTCGTTAGGGCTGCCAGGATGGTGACTTTGGAGGATGACTTTTTTCAAGAATGTATGTTGTTAAGACATGTTCATGAAACGTGGGTACCCACCTAGATTGGTGGGTGAACTCATTGAAGAGGTGAAAAATAAAAGGGCAAGTGGTTTATTTAAACCAATTTTACAGTTAAAAGAGAATGAAACAACTATTGAACCTAGAGTGGACGTCAGATGATTTGACCACCTCTTTTGATTGCCCACTTTTACATGATTTTAATAATGTAAAGAGCTTTGAGAAAGAGGGTTCATTTGCATCTAGTTTTATTACCACGTTTTCTTTGGATGCTCCATCTTTAAAACTATTATTTTCAAAAATTAGTGTTATTTATCAGAAGATCAATCAGTCAGTAAACACATTAATGAACATCCTCAAGTGGTTTTTTGTAAGGGATGTCATTTGAAAGCACTTTTGGAAAATAATAATTCCAATGTGCACCGCCCATATAAAGGGATGTTCAAATGTGAAAATTGTCATTGGTGCAAGTATATAAAAGTGAGTAGCTCATTTACAGTAAAAGGAAAAATGTTTTACATCAATGGAAAGTTTAATTGTAACACTAGGGGGGGTGGTCTATCTTAGTTTGTGCTCTAAATGGCAGGCTTTTTATATAGGGAAAACTGATAGACCACTGAAAAACAGAATTTATGAACACTACTATGCAATTAATAAAGGGAACACTACCAGTGCCCTAGCTAGGCACATTTTATCATTCCCTGAGCATGAATTTTTATTCATGGCTATTGAAAAAGTATCTGAGAATGAAAGAGGGGGACCGACTAGCCTAAAACTTGAAGAAAAAGAAGCTTTATGGCAGTTGAAATTAAATGCTTTAGTCCCACCAGGTTTAAATGATGTAATCTCTATCAGGAGCATTCTAAAACTTAAAGCTTTATTAAGATAATAAACATACTGAATTTCACGAGAAAGTAATTTAATATAGTAACTATGAATAGATTTACATAGTTTACACTTTACATTTTATGTTCTTTTTCTTTAAATTGAGGTAAGGTTGTTCCAGGAAATGATGCTTCAGGAAATGAAATTTCAGGAAATGATGTTTCAGGAAATGATGTCATGTTTTTTTAAAGTATTTAAGGGTTGACTTTTTGTTTGTGAATTGTCTGAAGAAGTTTACATATTTTTAGTAAACGAAAGTGCTAACATACAGTTTTTGCTTCCTAGCGTGGTGCTTTTTCCATGTTTTATTTTTTATTAGTTTGTTGAATCATTTAGTTTGTTTACCCTGCTTGTGTAGACAGATGACACCACATTGATGTGGTACCTCTTTATGGCACAGTGGTACAGTGGTATCATTGTCAGCTCACAGCAAGAGGCTCTCCGGTTCGATTCTCAGCTGGAGTGCCTTCTGCGTGGAGTCTGCATGTCCTCCCTGCATTTGTGTGGGTTTTCTCTGGGTACTCTGGTTTCCTCCCACCTTACAAATACATGTGTCTGGAGCATTTCTCCCCAGGCCTCTGTTGAAAATTGGCTTTGTTCCAAGATGGACTTTCCAGGTAAACAAATGTTAAATAAATAAGTAAAAAAATAAGCAAGCAGGGAGGTACAAGATCCGACCACCTGGGCAGGCTGTCACAGGAAGTCTGGCACGTGGACTCTCATCTGAATCCTAAACTTACAGTGATGTATATTCCCTCTCACTAGAATGCATTGGCAGACTGCCTAAGCAGGGACATAGGGGACCATTAGGAATGGTCCCTGAACACAGAACCTTTGAAATCCATAACTCTCAGATGGTGGACTCAGATAGATTTCTTTGCTCCCCCCAAGCATCACCGACTCATGCATTCTGCTCAAGGAACACATCACCTCTAGTCTGGGGTACATATGCCTTCTCTTTTCGATTGGCTGGGAAGTTCCTTTATGCACATCCCCCTCTGCCTGTGCTTCCAAGGCTCCTACTCAGGACCTAGAGTGAATCTTCAAAACTCCGGCTTCTGGCACCTTTCTGGCCAAGACAACAATGGTTCCTGCCTGTTTCACTTATCATAGAGAAATTACCAGAGAATCCCTCCAAAACCAGATCTAGTCAATCATCAGAAAGGGTGCTCCTTCATCCAAATTTGACTTCAGTCATTCTAAACATTCCAAATGATTGGATTCTAATTCTACAAGACCCACCTTTTCTGAAGAGCAGGTTTGAGTCCTACAAGAAGCCAGGAAACCTAACACTAGGAAATATTACACAGCCAAGTGGAAGAGGTTCTTAGTCTGTTATCTTAAGCAAAACTCCATCCTCTTCTATTGGATACCGTCCACAGTACTTATGTGAATTATTACATTCAGGGTAGGCCTACTTGCCCATAAAGGCTCACTTTTCTACCATTAATATTTGCTTACCTTTGGAGCCCCCTCTCATGAACAGAACAGATGTTAATATTTTTCTGAAAGGTGTTCTGCACCCTAAACCCTCAAGGAAGCCTATTGTCACACCTTGGAACTTTTTTTTTCTTTTTTGGAAAAACATACTTTACCCCATTTGAACCGGCTGTTTTGGCTATTCTTAAATTCTTGGAAAATAGTGCTCCTCCTGGCATTGACTTCAGCCTGCAAAATTTCAGAACTCCATGCTATCATGGCTGTTCCACCTTTCCCTATCTTCCACAGAAATAGGGTGAACTTCAGGGCCAGTCCTTCCTTCATGCCAAAGTGGTGAACGAGCTAACCCTTAACCCGACAATCAATCTACCTACATTCTCCCACAATCTCCAAAATGTGGGGAAGGATTCTTACACTCCTTAAATATTCACAGACAATTGAGGTTTTACCTGGGTAAAACTAAGGATATCAGAAAAACAGACAAGTTGTTCATCTCATTTATGGATTCCATGTTAAGATAGCCAGTTTCCAGACAAACTGTTGCTTCTTGGATCTGAAAGTCTATTTCCTTCTGCTACTCTCACCATGGGAAGGCTTTACCCATGTGGCCAAAACCACATTCCACTCAAGCAGTGGCCTCATCTGGGGCTTTGTACAACTGGGTGATGTCAGGTCCATTCTCGAAGCAGCTACATGGTCATCTGTCCACACTTCCACAAAATACTATATGCCATATGCCTTATCCAGGTGAAGAGCACTGTTTACCAGACTGTTTTGTGTGGCCTCCTGGAGTCTTCTCTTTTCTTTTCCTTCTCTTTAAGCCTGCCACCCTTCTCTCTCTCTACAGCTCTGGGAATCCTCTACCTGTTAAGAAAACTGCAACAGTGACTTAGTCAGGACATAGTGCAGTTGTGTAAGAACTTACTGTAACAGCAAATGTCCTACTGATCACTGTAGCTGTAGTCCTTCCCTGCCACTTTATACCCTTTTTTCTTATTTTTCTCTCTGTATTAGCAGAAACCTATGGCTTATATTCAGAGACACACAAGCATTAGCCTAGGATATTGCAGCTTTTATGAGGGGGAACTTGCTTATCCATTTCAAGCTGACCAGTCTCCTTCCTAGATTTTCTTCAGGCCACTGCTGGCTTGGATCTCGGATGTATGTCTGATTTTTATATCCATACACTAACTAGCTCAGGTCATTGTCCGGGCATACATCATAGGAAGGTAAAGCTTTGGTACCCCAGATGGACATCAGTAAGCTACAACCCATGTGTTAAGAATATTGCAGCAGCGATCAGTAGAACATCTACTGTTGTGGTAAGTTCCATCTGTCAGCAGTAAAGGTGAGTGCTCTGTGCATTCACTTAATGCACTGGAGACGGTTATTTATTTTTGTGCAGTTTATTTAGTAGATCAAAATAGCTTATTCTTAGAAAGAAAAAAAAATAAGCTTACAAAAATAAACCTTCTTTCTGTATCAATAAAATTGAAAAGGTTTCTTTTTGTTCTTGATTGTGGTAGCTTTGGTAAAGCTGTCACACACCTGGTACTTCACAGTAAGTTCAGAAGTGAGATCCCAATACTACACACGTAAATCCTCTTTAAAGTTTCTGGTATTCCACAAGTAAATGCACATGAAAGCTTCTGGTATTCCACTAGTAAATGCATAGGAGAGCTTCTGGTATTCCGCAAATAAATTCACAACTTCTGCTTAAAATTTCTAGAAAAGTTTTCACTCTTAGTCTTGCAAATTCCCTCTCTGACACAGCCAAATGTCTTTACCATCTTAGACTGTAGCCTTTAATTTTAACATTGGTTCAACAAGTATATCAAAATGAACCTCTACTGTCCTAATTTATACAGTTATGGCATATATGCACCATCACTGGATTCATACCACATTATGTGGTATATATGCACCACCTTAAAACAGCATTTCTAACAGTTTTGACTGCCACTATCCCATAAAAAAAATCTTCCCAGCATAGAATCCATGGTTTTGTAGGGAATTAAATCACCAGGATAACCCATCTGCATTCAAGTGGCTACTGCCAGGCCTGTATCAGATAGTGATATTGAATGGCTGTAATGATACACCCTCTCTATTCAGATTTATGTTGACATCCTGTTGTTTATGCAACCACTGCAGGAGTGCACGGTCAGTTACCAGAGTGAAGCTACATTCTATTAAGTAATGTTGTAGGTACGTAAGTCCCCACTTAAAACTGAGACATTCCCTGTCTGTTGCAGAATATCTTTTTCTCAGACATACTTATTTTGTCTACTACTCAAGGAGAAAGTTATTTCTCACCACCTACTTTCTGAGGTAACAGCATCTAACTCAATGCGAGATGCATCAGTGTATACAACAAAAAGTTTAGTAATGGTGGGGCAGTCAGGACTGGTTCTGAACACAGAATAGTTTTCAAGTTGTCAAAAGCACCTTACAATGCTGGGTACAAACGTTTGTAAGCAGCAAGTTAATTAAAAAAAAAATAGTTTCATTTTCATTTGGTACTGAGTATTGCCCAGTTTTTGATAGTTTCTATTTTATCTGTTTGAAGTCTAGTTACCCGTCTCACAGTCCCATAGTCTAGGGTGCTGCTGTTTGAAGTCTAGTTCACCCTCTCGCAATCCCATAGCCTAGTTTTTTGTTTGAGATCTAATCACCCCTGTTGCAGTCCCATAGGTTGTTGTTTGAGATCTAATTACCCCTCTCGCAGTCCCATAGCCTAGGTTGTTGTCTTCAGTCATGCAAAGCATACTTGTGGCAACTTTAAGTGCAAGTCCTCCCTGTTTTAGAGAGTCCAGCACAGTTTACACATTGTCTAACTGTTATCCCACTGTTTGAATAAATAGCTGTGTCATCAAGGGACATGCATGAGGTTTCAGAGCTTTATCCATGAGCTTTTGAAAGGTGATAGGAGTTCTGTGAGGTGTAAAAGGTAAGACAGCATAATGAAAATAACCTGTTGGGTGGAGAATGCCATCTTCTCCTTCTGGCATTATGGGTGAGATAAATATGCAGATATCCTTTTCTGAAGTCTGAGGTGGTTAAAAACCTTGCTTTGCCTAGCCTCTCAATGAGATAATCTACTACAGATATTGGGTAAGTGTTAAATTTGGATATGTCATTTAGCTTTCAGAAATTATTCAAAAATATGGAGTACAAAAGGCAAACCATGATACAAAAAATAAAACGTGAAAACACGCTGCACAGTCAAGCTTCCAAAGCTTTAATATAATTAAGTAATTTGCTCCTCAAAATAAATGGACTTCTAATCTAAATTATATAATGTAAACACTGCATTTAAAGCACCATGAAATCACATGATCCAAAGCAACCATTTGCAAACAATTAGACCTAACTAGTTGCAATACAAAAATGCAACAATAAATTCCAAATATTTGTTATTAAAAACTGTGATACAGGTAAATAACATCACAATAATGCAAAAACACATTTGTAAAGGACAGATCTGCATGGAATCTGTTGTTTAGGAGCTCTAAGTTTAAACAAACTGTTAAATGGTTCCTTGTCATTCTCATTTATTCCAGGAATTCTGCAAACATTCAGTTTTATCTGCCATAACAGCTCACTGTATTTAACTGTTTCCTCCCAGACACCCCCCAAGAAAGTTTAAATTGAAGTTAGGTGACTGTATTGGACAAAACATGTATAAACCTTTTTTATGATGGCAACAAACTTTATGATAATCAAAGCAACATGTTTGTGAATTTGATTCTGGAAAAGTGAACATGTAACAGCTCCACATATTGAAGAATGACTGGGTATTTACGGTAGTGTTTATTATCACAGAATTGTGCTGGGTTTTAAAATGTATTTTTTTAGATAACATTTAGCATTACTTCTACAAAGTGAAAAGTACCACAATGAATGTGTAATATTTTTTAGTTGCAAAATTCAAATGTAAATGGACACACTTCACACAGTAACAGGTGCTTTCTTGCAGATAAACAGTATGCATATCTACTGAGAACTACCTAGCTGTTTCTGACTACAATATGTAAAGTTTTCCATTAGAAATATACAAGGAATGGACTAATCTTTCTTAAAAACAAAGAAAAATGTCCTTCAGAATGCCAGGACAATAAAAAAACACTTGAGAGACATACAGAAGTTGTTTGCTAAGCACAGTAATGCAGCTTAGTGGTGGGTATTATAAGGAAATACATCTTTCTAGAGTGGGGGAGTCCACATTTTTGCTGTTGAAGCTAACAATGCTCTTGTACAGTATGTTTTCGTCCTATAATGCTGCCAAGAACTATTGTTTATATTTGTATGTAAGATAAGTACTGTGGCACAATTCTTAACATATTGGGATTACCTGCAGGAAGGTATGTGCCCAGCCATCTCACGTCCCAAAGCTCTGTAAACATATGAACACAGATTCCTCTTTATGTAAGGACACATACCTAATCCTTGATAAGGAGGCAGTCAGCCCTCATCATCTTTTTTTTTTCTACCATTGAAGATGAAAGCTGTGTTCTGTCAATGGAGAGCTTACATCATAAATCATTTTTGTAGCATTGAAACTGTAGTGCCCTGCCCTTCAAAGCTATGGATTAAGACAGATACATGTAAGTATAAGAGCAGGCTCCATGCCTGATTTATGTACATGTAAGTGTAAGGGCAGTCTCCATGCCTGATTTATGTACATGTAAGTATAAGGGTAGTCTCCATGCCTGATTTATGTACATGTAAGTATAAGGGCAGTCTCCATGCCTGATTTATGTACATGTAAGTATAAGGGTAGTCTCCATGCCTGATTTATGTACATGTAAGTATAAGGGCAGTCTCCATGCCTGATTTATGTACATGTAAGTATAAGGGCAGTCTCCATGCCTGATTTATGTACATGTAAGTATAAGTGCAGGCTCCATGCCTGATTTATGTACATGTAAGTATAAGGGCAGTCTCCATGCCTGATTTATGTACATGTAAGTATAAGGGCAGTCTCCATGTCGGATTTATGTACATGTAAGTATAAGGGCAGGCTCCATGCCTGATTTATGTACATGTAAGTATAAGGGCAGTCTCCATGCCTGATTTATGTACATGTAAGTATAAGGGCAGTCTCCATGTCGGATTTATGTACATGTAAGTATAAGGGCAGGCTATCCATGCCTGATTTATGTTCGTGTAAGTATAAGGGCAGTCTCCATGCCGGATTTATGTACATGTAAGTATAAGGGCAGTGCCCATGCCTGATTTATGTATGTGTAAGTATAAGGGCAGGCTCCATGCCTGATTTATTTACATGTAAGTATAAGGGCAGGCTCCATGCCTGATTTATGTACGTGTAAGTATATGGGCAGTCTCCAGGCTGGATTTATGTACATGTAAGTATAAGTGCAGTCTCCATGCTTGATTTATGTACATGTAAGTATAAGGGCACTGCCCATGACTGATTTATGTACATGTAAGATGTAAGTATAAGGGCAGGCTCCATGCCTGATTTATGCTTTCCCTGTCCTTCTAGGATGCAACAGGACTAAACCTGCTAAAGGTGTTGAAGCTGAAACCACAAAAGTGATCTACTTAAAGTTCTACAGTTATAGTGAGTTGTTCAGACAACTGTAAAATGTAGATTTTATCATGGATCACTCTTGTAGTAAAATTCTTGACATATGGGAAGACTTCCAAAGCTGTATCAGGAAAGAGAGGTGGAAAAGCAGTATTATGTCCCTTTGGCTCTTAATCAAGACTGGGTGATGTTGGAGAGGGTTTGTTGTAGACAGTGTGATTACAAATAGTTACTTGATAGGGTATGAACAATATTGTTGTAGACAGTACATTAAAAAAAGGGAGGTGAATGGGGACACAACAGAGACCAAACTGTGAAGTGTGTATCTGAAATTACGTAAAACTGAATGCCGGAAGTTAGATGTGAGGACAATGGTTATTGAGGAGGGAAGAGTAAACAGGACCAAAAAGGTTAGAAGACGACCATATGTCAGTATTACAGAACTGTAAAGCAGTAGTTAAGTTTGTGATTTAGGCTGCCTGATATGAAAGAGCAGTTGACAGAAATAAATTAAACAGCTTCTCACAGTGAACAAATTCTGATAAAAGATGGAACTGAACTACCTAACCTTATTTTATTAGTGATGTTAGTAATAACAGAATAAAATAGTTATGAACAAAAACAAATCCAATTTTTTTTAAATTACTTAACTGTACACACGTCATTGTGATGGAATACATTGCATATTTCTTTTGTTCTTGCAATAAAATGCTTTCAAATAATCTGTTCTAGGTATAAAGAGTACAGACTGCAATGCGAATTGCAGTCAACAGCCAACACTTGTGACATCACAGTTCCATGACCCTACAATTAACCTCCAGGAAAGGTATCAGCCTGCAAAGGACATTGACAAGGTTTATCTCACTGATGTACCACAGGTTCCATCAGAGTATCAGTGCCGCCAAACCCCTGAATGTGACAATGGAACACCTGCAACACTTCACCTGACGGAGCATCTACAGCCACGTGCTCAGCCGGTGAAGGTGTATGATGAGCTGTCTCTCACTCCTTATCCAACACTTCACTCAGGACATGGCTGCAGCAAGAGCTCTGAACTTGGCACAGTTGAGAGATTTCATACAAAGAAAAAAACACACAAGTGTGTTGAATGCAATAAGTCTTTCACACGTGCCAGTAGCCTGAAACAGCATCAAGTCATTCACACAGGATTGAAACCATATAAATGTACTGAATGCAATAAGTGTTTCACATGGCAAAGCAATCTTCAACAGCATTATGCTATTCACACAGGAGTGAAGCGATATAAATGTACTGAATGCAATAAGTCTTTCACAAAGCTAAGCAATCTTCAACAGCATTATGCCATTCACACAGGAGTGAAGCGATATAAATGTACTGAATGCAGTAAGTGTTTCACACAACTAAGCAGTCTTCATCAGCATTATGCCATTCACACAGGAGTGAAGCGATATAAATGTACTGAATGCTGTAAGTGCTTCACACATCTCACCAGTCTTCAGTCACATCGTGCCACTCACACAGGCATGAAACAACATAAATGTACGGAATGCAGTAAGTCTTTCACATGTGCCACTAGCCTAAAAAGGCATCAAGCCATTCATACAGGATTGAAACCATATAAATGTACTGAATGCAATAAGTGTTTCACACAGCTAAAGTATCTTCGACAGCATTATGCCATTCACACAGGATTGAAACCATATAAATGTACTGAATGCAATAAGTGTTTCACATGGCTAGGCAATCTTCAACAGCATTATGCCATTCACACAGGATTGAAACCGTATAAATGTACTGAATGCAGTAAGTGTTTCACACGGCTAGGCAATCTTCGACAGCATTATACCATTCACACAGGATTGAAGCCATATAAATGTACTGAATGCTATAAGTCTTTCCAGTGTGCCAGAGGCCTGAAAAAGCATCAAGCCCATTCACACAGGCTTGAGCATTGAGCTCCTAATGCAGAGATAAAAAGTCAGCAAGCAAAGGAGCGTAATAGTGCTGAAGTTTAATTCATCCTCAAGTCTTGGTGAGTACCTTCATGAGGTGGACCCTGTTTTTTTTTTTTTTTTTTTTACAAAATCTTACCAAGGATACACTGATATATAGACTGTATTTGTATAGCACATATCATGGACAGAAGTAAGTCAAAAACAAAAAAGATAGCTGGCTGCACAAATCCCAGGATAAAAAAGTGCCCACTCCTGGTAAGCACACTGGTGCCAGGACTGGAAAAAATGACAGTGTAGAATCCTCAAAATCTGGAAATATTCCTACAATGGGGCCAGGCCAGGCCCAGAGGAAGGATGGCCCCCCTTGTTGTAGAAGGAAGTCACAGTCCACAAAAATCACAAAAACTGATGGGCCAAAGAAGAGCCATAAAGACAATAGAGTGGACTGTTGAGAATAAGAAAGAAATTGTGTATTGTTACTATTATGCAAAAACCCAGAATTTTCAGACAGAAGACATATAAAAAGAGATTAAAGTAGAAATTAGAGAAAAGAAAAGAAAAATACTTTTACAGGAAAAACTGTCAGAAGCCTCAAAAATTTGCGTTCATTAATAAAACAGATTTTTGAAAAACAGTATATTTAGAAAAAGAAGCATCTGAGGAAGTGCAAAAATGTAAACAGACCGTAGACATTTTTGAAAAGTATAAAAAAGAAAAATGGACATGGGAAAGAGAGAGAGATTTGAAATGGTGCAATAGTTATGCAAAGGAGAAAGACAAGTTAACTAATATAGAGAAGGCAGCCACAAAGATATTCGAAGAGAAATACTGGCAAAAGCATCCCGATATGGAACATTTCACAATAAAAAATTAATATCACAAAGATGGAATGTGGAAAAAAGATTAGTAAGGCAGAAGTTAAAGAAATGGAAGTTGAAGTTGTGGACTGTCTGCGAAGTGAAGGATGTAATGTCGAAAGTCTACCACAGGCTACTTCACAGCATGATGGAGTAGTTCCCCAAAGTAAGGAGAAGCAGGAAGATCAGGAGACATCTGAAGAAGAAATATGGACATGGGAAAGAAAAAGAGATTTAATATGATGTAATATTTATAAAAAGGAGAAAGCTAAACTAACCAATACAAAAAGAACAGCACCAAAGATATTTGAAGAGAAATACAGGCAAAGGAATCCGGATATGGAAAACTTTACAATACAAAAAATAAGACAAAGAGGAAAAGGAGATCAGTAACGGAGAAGTTAAAGAAATAGAAACTGAGGTTATGGAGCAGCTGCAAAGTAAAGGATTCAGTGTACAAAATCTAATGCAGAAAGCACTACAACAGGATAGAACAATGGATATCCAAATTAAGGGGACGCCAGTGGAACAGGAAGCAATTGGTCTGATGCAATATCAAGATATATTGGAGCTTTCCACAGGAAACCAGTATAAACATTCACTTGTAGCTGGACAGCAAGGGCAGGAACAGGAGACTGTGGAAACTCTGATGCAGTCAGTGTCAAGGAGTGATAGGCCAGTGAGTTCCCATATGACAGAGGAACAGATAGCACAGGACAAAATTGAAGAGAAGGTGCCACAATAAGGTGCTATAGAACTTTCTATAGAATGCCCACAGGAAGTGGAAAACAAAGAATGTGCCCTCAGTCTGGAAGAAAATGAACTAAGGGAAGAGTTGCTTGATCTAATGGATCAGATAGATATAGTAAAATCAGTGAAAGAAATAGACTGCAGAAGGTCAATAAAACCCTAAAAGTCAGAAGTCTGATAAAACAAATGAACACAGTAATTAGGACTGTCCATAGAGAACCATGAGATGGAACAGAAGTAAACAGGATATGTTAATGTGCAGCTAAATTAATAACTGATAAAAGTTCAACCACAAGAGCACAGGGTAGTGAGGTAAAGGAAGGGGAGAAATCAAATACCATCATGGAAGTATCGAATAGAGAGAATATAAAGCAATTAAGACAAGAAGTGTCACTGTTAGAAGACTATAGAAGAGGGAATAGATCAACAAAAAATACTAAGAAAGATAGATGTGATAAAAGCAGTGCACAGTATTAGAACAGACGAGGATCTGTCTTGCACTATTACAAATATCAAATTAAAAATTTCAGCGCAGGTGGAAAAACTTAGAAGATACACAGATAAATAAATAAAAAGGAAAAGTACAAAATAAGCAATTTAGTAATGACCCAAAAAGGTTTTATAGAGAATTGTAAATAAGGTAAAAGGAATTGAAAGCCCACCAAAAAGAAGAAAAAGATGCATTTTGGAGAAGTATCTGTGAAGATCCTGTGGAACACAACAAAGATAATAAATGGATAAAAGAAGTAAAAGAAAGACTAAGAAGTTTAAAGGTACAGGATATGAAATGGGATGAAGTAACAGTCAGAGAGATTGAAACAAAGTTAAGAAAAGCCTCTAATTGGAAAACCCCAGGCCCAGATGGAGTGCCCAACTTTTGGTTAAAAGTATTAACATCTTTGCATGAAGCCCTAGCCATGCTTAAAAACTATTTATATGATCACCCTGAACAGACACCAGTCTGGCTAACAAGAGGTGAAACAATACTCCTACTTAAGAGTGAACCTGCAAGCTACCCCAAAAATGATAGACCAGTAACTTGCCTTCCAAAGAGATGTAAACTATACATGGGAATTGATACTGACAGAGTTTATAGTCATTTAGAAGAAAACTCAATTTTGTCAGTAGAACAAAAGGGCAATAAAAGAAAGTCATATGGAAAAAAGGATCATTTGTTGTTAAAGCCATAGTGGAGAACTGTAAAAAGGGGAAGAATCTAAGTATGGCATGGATTGACTACAAAAAACTATTTGACATTATCCCACATTCATGAGTAAAAGATTGCTTAAAAATGTGAAAGATACACCCTACACTGATCAATTACATTACAGTGACCATGAAACAGTGGCAAACCACTTTGCAGTTAAGTCTTGATAAAGGACAAATTATTCCAGGGATAAAAATTCAAAAGAGGATATTCAAGGGTGACTGTCACCGCTGCTCTTTTTTTCTTGCCCTTAAGCTATCAACTTAATAGGCTATAATGTGGTTCACAGAAAATAACAAAGTGAAAAGAATTCTCGGCATCTTTCTGTAGATGATTTAAAACTGTATAGTTCATCAGATGAGGAACTGAAAGCACAACTGCAAGTGGTTAAAGCTTTTTCAGATAATAAAAGACTGTCGTTTAGTCTTGATAAACATGCAAAAGCAACCTATAAAGCAAATAAGCAGCAGCACCAAGAAAACATCCGTTTGGGACAGGAATGTGATGTAATAGAAGTTGAGTAAGAGGGAGTGTGTAAATAGTTAGGGATTCATGAAGGATCAACAGTACAACATGAACAAATGTAAAGCTATAACAAGAAAACGTCAGTTTGGGACATGAATGTGATATAATAGAACTTGAGTAAGAGGGAGTGTGTAAATAGTGAGGAATTTATGAAGGATCAACAGTACCAACATGAACAAATGTGACGCTATAACAAGAAAACATCAGGTTGGGACAGGAATGTGATGTAATAGAACTTGAGTAAGAGGTAGTGTATAAATAGTGAGGAATTCATGAAGGATCAACAGTACAACATGAACAAATGAGAAGCTATAACAAGAAAACATCAGTTTCGGACAAGAATGTGATATAATAGAACTTGAGTAAGAGGGAGTGTGTAAATAGTTAGGAATTCATGAAGGATCAACAGTACAACATGAACAAATGTGAAGCTGTAACAAGAAAACATCAGTTTGGGAAAGGAATGTGATGTTCTAGAACTTGAGTAAGAGGGAGTGTGTAAATAGTTAGGAATTTATGAGTGATCAACAGTACACCATGAACAAAACTATAACAAGAAAACATCAGTTTGGGAAATTAATGTGATATAATAGAAATTGAGTAAGAGGGAGTGTGTAAATAGTTGGGAATTCTGAAAATTCATGAAGGATCACCACAAATGTGAAGCTATAACCAGAAGACATCAGTTTGGGACAGGAATGTGATATAATAGAACTTGAGTAAGAGGGAGTGTATAAATAGTTAGGAATTCATGGAGGATCATCAGTACAACATGAACAAATGAGAAGCTATAACAAGAAAACATCATATTGGGACAGGAATGTGGTATAATAGAACTTGAGTAAGAGGGAGTGTGTGTAAATAGTGAGGAATTCATGAAGGATCACCAGTACAACATGAACCAATGAGAAGCTATAACAGGAAAACATCAGTTTCGGACAGGAATGTGATGTAATCGAACTTAAGTAAGAGGGAGTGTGTAAATAGTTAGGAATTCATGAGTGATCAACAGTACAACATGAATAAAAATGAGAAATTATAACAAGAAAGCATCAGTTTGGGAAAGGAATGTGGTATAATAGAACTTGAGTAAGAGGGAGTGTGTAAATAGTGAGGAACTCATGAGGATCAACAGTACAACATGAACAAATGAGAAGCCATAACAAGAAAACAACAGTTTGGGACAGCAATGTGATACACTAGAACTTGATTAAGAGGGAGTGTGTAAATAGTGAGTAATTCATGAACAATCAACAGTACAACATGAACAAATGTGAAGCTATAACAAGAAAACATCAGTTTGGGACAGGAATGTGATATAATAGAACTTGTGTAAGAGGGAGTGTATAAATAGTTAGGAATTCATGATCTACAGTACAACATGAAAAAATGTAAAGCTATAACAAGAAAACGTCAGTTTGGGACATGAATGTGATATAATAGAACTTGAGTAAGAGGGAGTGTGTAAATAGTGAGGAATTTATGAAGGATCAACAGTACCAACATGAACAAATGTGACACTATAACAAGAAAACATCAGTTTGGGACAGGAATGTGATGTAATAGAACTTGAGTAAGAGGTAGTGTATAAATAGTGAGGAATTCATGAAGGATCAACAGTACAACATGAACAAATGAGAAGCTATAACAAGAAAACATCAGTTTCGGACAAGAATGTGATATAATAGAACTTGAGTAAGAGGGAGTGTGTAAATAGTTAGGAATTCATGAAGGATCAACAGTACAACATGAACAAATGTGAAGCTGTAACAAGAAAACATCAGTTTGGGACAGGAATGTGATGTTCTAGAACTTGAGTAAGAGGGAGTGTGTAAATAGTTAGGAATTTATGAGTGATCAACAGTACACCATGAACAAAACTATAACAAGAAAACATCAGTTTGGGAAATTAATGTGATATAATAGAACGTGAGTAAGAGGGAGTGTGTAAATAGTGAGGAATTCATGAAGGATCACCAGTACAACATGAACAAATGTGAAGCTATAACAAGAAAACATCAGTTTGGGACAGGAATGTGATGTAATAGAACTTGAGTAAAAGGGAGTGTGTAAATAGTGAGGAATTCATGAAGGATCAACAGTACAACATGAATAAATGAGAAGCTATAACAAAAAAACATCAGTTTGGGACAGGAATGTGATATAATAGAAATTAAGTAAGAGGGAGTGTGTAAATAGTTGGGAATTCTGAAAATTCATGAAGGATCACCAGTACAACATGAACAAATGTGAAGCTATAACCAGAAGACATCAGTTTGGGACAGGAATGTGGTATAATAGAACTTGAGTAAGAGGGAGTGTGTGTAAATTGTGAGAAATTCATGAAGGATCACCAGTACAACATGAACAAATGAAAAGCTATAACAGGAAAACATCAGTTTGGGACAGGAATGTGATGTAATCAAACTTAAGTAAGAGGGAGTGTGTAAATAGTTAGGAATTCATGAGTGATCAACAGTACAACATGAATAAAAATGAGAAATTATAACAAGAAAGCATCAGTTTGGGAAAGGAATGTGGTATAATAGAACTTGAGTAAGAGGGAGTGTGTAAATAGTGAGGAACACATGAGGATCAACAGTACAACATAAACAAATGAGAAGCCATAACAAGAAAACAACAGTTTGGGACAGCAATGTGATATACTAGAACTTGAGTAAGAGGGAATGTGTAAATAGTGAGTAATTCATGAACAATCAACAGTACAACATGAACAAATGAGAAGCCATAAGAAGACAACATCAATTTGGGACAGGAATGTGATATAATAGAACTTGAGTAAGAGGGAGTGTATAAATAGTTAGGAATTCATGAAGGATCACCATTACAACATGAACAAATGTGAAGCTATAACAAGAAAACATCAGTTTGGGACAGGAATGTGTAAATAGTGAGGAATTCATGAAACCTCAACAGTACAACATGAATAAAAATGAGAAACTATAACAAGAAAACATCAGTTTGCAACAGAAATGTGATAAAATAGAACATGAATAAGAGGGAGTGTGTAAATAATGAGGAATTCATGAAGGATCAACAGTACAACATGAACTAATGAGAAGCTATAACAAGAAAACATCCGTTTGGGACAGGAATGTGATATAATAGAACTTGAGCAAGAGGGAGTGTATAAATAGGAATTCATGAAGGATCAACAGTACAACATGAACAAATGAGAAGGTATAACAAGAAAACATCAGTCTGGGATGGGAATGTGATATAATAGAACTTGAATAAGAGGGAGTGTGTAAATAGTGAGGAATTTGTGAAGGATTTTCAGTACAACATGAAATAATGTGAAGATATAACAAGGAAACAACAGTTTGGGACAGGAAAGTGATGTAATAGAACTTGAGTAAGAGGGAATGTATAAATAGTTAGGAATTCATGAAGGATCAACAGTACAACATGAACAAATGTGAAGCTATACCAGGAAAACATCAGTTTGTGACAGGAATGTGATATAATAGAACTTGAGTAAGAGGGAGTGTATAAATAATTAGGAATTCATGAAGGATCAACAGTACAACATGAACAAATGAGAAGCTCTAACAAGAAAACATCAGTTTGGGACAGGAATGTGTAAGAGGGAGTGTGTAAATAGTGAGGAATTCATGAAGGACCACCAGTACAACTTGAACAAATTTGAAGCTATAACAAGAAAACGTCAGTTTGGGACAGGAAGGTGATATAATAAAACTTGAGTAAGAGGGAGAGTGTGTAAATAGTGAGGAATTCATGAAGGATCAACAGTACAACATGAACAAATAAGAAGCCATAACAAGAAAACATCAGTTTGGGACAGGAATGTGATGTTATAGAACTTAAGTAAGAGGGAGTGTGTAAATAGTTAGGAATTCATGAGTGATCAACAGTACAACATGAATAAAAATGAGAAACTATAGCAAGAAACCATCCGTTTCGGACAGGAATGTGATCTAATAGAACTTGAGCAAGAGGGAGTGTGTAAATAGTGAGGAATTCATGAAGGATCAACAGTACAACATGAACAAATGAGAAGGTATAACAAGAAAACAACAGTTTGGGACAGGAATGTGTAAATAGTGAGGAATTCATGATGGATCAACAGTACAACATGAACAAATGAGAAGCCATAACAAGAAAACACCAGTTTGGGACTGGAATGTGATATAATAGAACTTGAGTAAGAGGCAGTTTGTAAATAGTTAGGAATTCATGAAGGATCAACAGTACAACATGAACAAATGTGAAGCTATAACAAGAAAACATCAGTTTGGGACAGGAATGTGATGTTATAGGTTCATAGGTTCATACTAGGCTATCTGCCCTGGGGCAATTATAAGCCTAGCCCGATTCTGTATGGCTTACGCCACCCCTTGATTTGAGTATACTGTGCCCTTTTTAAGGTTTAGTTTACTGTGCTTCTGTCTAATAGTGACACGGGAGTAATCCCTGGGACAAACCTACGATCCCCCATCCACTTATCGAGATTCTTCTTGAAGAGATTCAGTGAGGTGCTCTGCCTCACATGAACTGGAATTCTATTCCAGAGCGAAGGGAGCCTCTGGGTTATGAACCTGTCCCTCCAGCAAGTTCTATTTATTTCTGTGCTGAGGTTCAAGTCCCTCAGCGTGTGGCTCTAAGGGATTTAGATTTACTGAGGTGGAGCATGTCCATTAATTCTGGATTTGACATAGCTTTGTATCTCAGGCATAGATCACCTCAGTAGGCGGTATGCAACTGAGTAGAGCTGGAGTTTTTAACCGAGCAGCATATGGCATCTGTTTGAGACCCTTGATCCTCTTGGTGAGATACTTTTGGGGTCTTTCTAATTGCTGCAGGTGTCGGGTAAGGTACATCCCAAAAGGGCATTGTATTCTATGATGGGCCTGATAAGGGATGAATAAAGGGCACGATTACCTCTCTTGATCTAGATGTGAAACCCTTCGTGATGAGGTGGGCTATGTAGAAGGTCTTTCTAACCACTTTGGCAATGTGGTTTTCAAAGGAGAGATTGCTATCAACTTGGGTCCCCAGGTCCCTAATAACTTTCTCTGTACTTAATGGGTTTCCGCCTATGTGGTAATTTGTGGGCACATTGTTTTGGCAAAGGGTTTTGACTAAACATTTTTGGCATTTAGCTTTAAACCATGGCACTGGCACCAGTTATCTGTCTCTGTGAGACCTTTTGAAGGATGTTTGTGTCAGCTGGAGAGTTGATTATGGCGCCCAGTTTGCAGTCATCTGCGAACTTGGTGAGCCATAGTCCTCCCACATTTGCCTGTACCTCGGAAAAGTATATACTGAACAAGAGTGGTCCCAGGACAGAACCCTGTGGGATGCCACTTGTCGCCGGTTTCGAGTCTGACATGGCTCCAGCAACTCTCACTCTGTGGGTTCTGTCTTTGAGCCAGTTTGCGACCCATCTTGTGACATAGGGGTTTATATTTAAGCTGGATAGCTTATCTATGATGCCCGAGTGGGGTATAGTGTCAAATGCCTTTGCAAGGTCCAGATAGGCTGTGTGGACTACCTTCCCTTCATCTATGGCTTTGGTGACTGTTTCAAAGAAGTCAACCAGGTTCAAAAGGCAGGATCTGCCCTTGACAAAGCCGAACCGGGTAGGATCTAGTGTCTGTAAGTCCCCAATGTCTTTGTTTATGAGCTCCATGATGATCCTCTCCATTGCCTTGCAGACTAAGCTAGTCAGGCTTCTGGGGCGATAGTTTCCAGGGTCCGTAGAGGCTCCACTTTTATGGAGTGGGACCACTTTTATGTACGCCATTCTGTGGGCACATATCCTGTAGTGAGGCTGAGATTGTATAGCTGTTTTATTTGAGGGATTAGTTCCTCTTGTAGTTCATGTAGGACGCAACCTGGGATGCCATCTGGTCCCATGGAAGCAGTGTGTTTTGGTTTGGAGAGGGCAGCCTTCACCTGAGCATCTGAGATGTTTGGGAGGCAGCCCTCTGCTGGGATAGATACTTGCTCTTTTGGGGGGGGGGGGGAATTTGCACTGAACCTGTCTGCCAGGATATTGGCGATGTCTGTGGGTTCAGTGTATTTTTTGTCGTTTAGAATCAACTCAGAACAAGTCTCGGAGTTGCATCCCAGGTTTCTAACATAACTGAAAAAAGCCTTATGATTGTCTTTGGTGTCCTGTGCAATTTTTCTTTCGAAGCTGGCCTTGGAGGATTTTATGAGGGATCGTAATTTTTTGCTAGTACTGATCAGAGATGCCTTCCCTATTAAGGATTTTGCTCTGTCATGTAGTAGCTTCCTCCTTCTGTTGTACAGTTTATTTATGGCATGGGTCCACCAGACTGGATGCCTGCCTTTGGATAATTGGGTCTTGGTTTTGTTTGGGATAGTATGATCCATGCATTCCTGGAGATGTCCGTAGAATGCATTTATATAGGATTCTGCAGTTTGGGCTGTAGTTTCCACTTGCTCTGGGGCCTTGAAGGATTCCACTTCAGTTTTGAGAAGTGAGAAGTTCGCTTTTGAGAAGTTTTTCACTGTGGTTTTCTGGGCTGGGGGTGGGGTCGGGATGGGGACATCCAGTGAAATTAATTTATGGTCTGATCTTACCAATGAGGGATATACTTCTGGTGTGGAGCATAGAGTCCCCATGTTGGTAATAATCAGGTCTAGTATGTTGTCCCCTCTTGTGGGAGTGGTGACTAGTTGTTCCATAGCATTTGAGTTTATAATTTCCAGGAATCTTTGGGCTAAGATGCTGGGGCTTGAGTAGTGCTTCCAGTCAATGTTTGGGTAGTAGACGTCACCCAATATAATGGTGTTCGGAGAGATCTTCATGTTCTCCAATGTTTTCAGGAAAGCAGAATGGGATTCCTGACTTTGAGAGGGTGGTCTGTAGGATGCTATAAACTGAAAAGCAGACTTGCCCACTGTTAGTTTCACATGGATGGTCTCCGATACTTCGTGCAATGCCACTAACCTGGAGGTGTGGATATCCTTGATAAATATGTAAACTCCCCCTCCTTTTGTGGTTCGGTCCGGGTTTTGGGGCCGCAAAGCATGATATGAGGTATAGCCTGGTAGTGCTGGGGTGCTCTCTGGAGCCTTGAACCAGGTTTCTGTCACTGCACAGATATCGATGTTCTCCATACTGAGGAGAGCTTCGAGTGCATGCATCTTGAGGTTAAGACTTCTGGCATTTAGCAGCATTACCCTTAGTTTCTTGTTCCTTGTGCTGTCTATGGGGGTTATAGAACTTAAGTAAGAGGCAGTGTGTAAATAGTTAGGAATTCATGAGTGATCAACAGTACAACATGAATAAAAATGAGAAACTATAACAAGAAAACAGTTTGGGAATGGAATGTGATATAATAGAACTTTAGTACGAGAGACTGTGTAAAGAGTGAGGAATTCATTAGGGATCAACAGTACAACATGAACAAATGCAAAGCTATAACAAGAAAACATAGGTTTGGGACAGGAATGTGATATAATAGAAGTTGAGTAAGAGGGAGTGTATAAACAGTGAGGAATTCATGAAGGATCACCAGTACAACATGAACAAATGTGAAGCTATAACAAGAAAACATCAGTTTGGGACAGGAATGTGATATAATAGAACTTGAATAAGAGGGAGTGTGTACATAGTGAGGAATTCATGAAGGATCAACAGTATAACATGAACAAATGAGAAGCTATAACAATAAAACATCCGTTTGGGACAGGAATGTAATATAATAGAAATTGAGCAAGAGGGAGTGTGTAAATAGTGAAGAATTCATGAAGGATCAACAGCACAACATGAACAAATGAGAGGTATAACAAGAAAACAACAGTTTGGGACAGGAATGTGATATAATAGAACTTGAGTAAGAGGGAGTGTGTAAATAGTGAGTAATTCATGAACGATCAACAGTACAACATGAACAAATGAGAAGCTATAACAAGAAAACATCAGTTTGGGACAGGAATGTGATATAATAGAACTTGAGTAAGAGGGAATGTATAAATAGTTAGGAATTCATGAAGGATCAACAGTACACCATGAACAGATGAGAAGCTATAACAAGAAAACATCAGTTTGGGACAGGAATGTGATATAATAGAACTTGAGTAAGAGGGAGTGTGTAAATAGTGAGGAATTCATGAAGGATCACCAGTACAACATGAAGAAATGTGAAGCTATAACAAGAAGACATCAGTTTGGGACAGGAATGTGATATAATAGAACTTGAGTAAGAGGGAGTGTGTAAATACTGATGAATTCATGAAGGATCAACAGTACAACATGAACAAATGAGAAGCTATAACAAGAAAACATCAGTTTGGGACAGGAATGTGATATCATAGAACTTGAGTAAGAGGGAGATTACAAATAGTGAGGAATTCATGAAGGCTCAACAGTACAACATGAATAAATGTGAAGCTATAACAAGAAAACATCAGTTTGGGACAGGAATGTGGTATAACAGAACTTGAGTAAGGGGGAGTGTGTGTAAATAGTGAGGAACTCATGAAGGATTACCAGTACAACATGCACAAATGTGAAGCTATAACAAGAAAACATCAGTTTGGGACAGGAATGTGATATAATAGAACTTGAGTAAGAGGGAGTGTTTAAGTAGTGAGGAATTCATAAAGGATCACCAGTACAACATGAACAAATGAGAAGCTATAATAAGAAAACATCAGTTTGGGACAGGAATGTGATATAATAGAACTTGAGTAAGAGGGAGTGTATAAATAGTTAGGAATTCATGAAGGATCACCAGTACAACATGAACAAATGTGAAGCTATAACAAGAAAAAATCAGTTTGGGACAGGAATGTGATATAATAGAACTTGAGTAAGAGGGAGTGTATAAATAGTCAGGAATTCATGAAGGATCAACAGTACAACATGAATAAATTTGAAGCTATAACAAGAAAACATCAGTTTGGGACAGGAATGTGATATAATAGAACTTGAGTAAGAGGGAGTGTATAAATAGTTAGGAATTCATGAAGGATCACCAGTACAACATGAACAAATGTGAAGCTATAACAAGAAAAAATCAGTTTGGGACAGGAATGTGATATAATAGAACTTGAGTAAGAGGGAGTGTATAAATAGTTAGGAATTCATGAAGGATCAACAGTACAACATCAACAAATGTGAAGCTATAACAAGAAAACATCAGTTTGGGACAGGAATGTGATATAATAGAACTTGAGTAAGAGGGGGTGTATAAATAGTTAGGAATTCATGAAGGATCAACAGTACACCATGAACAGATGAGAAGCTATAACAAGAAAACATCAGTTTGGGACAGGAATGTGATATAATAGAACTTGAGTAAGAGGGAGTGTGTGTAAATAGTGAGGAATTCATGAAGGATCACCAGTACAACATGAAGAAATGTGAAAATATAACAAGAAGACATCAGTTTGGGACAGGAATGTGATATAATAGAACTTGAGTAAGAGGGAGTGTGTAAATACTGAGGAATTCATGAAGGATCAACAGTACAACATGAACAAATGAGAAGCTATAACAAGAAAACATCAGTTTGGGACAGGAATGTGATATCATAGAACTTGAGTAAGAGGGAGTGTACAAATAGTGAAGAATTCATGAAGGCTCAACAGTACAACATGAACAAATGTGAAGCTGTAACAAGAAAACATCAGTTTGGGACAGGAATGTGGTATAACAGAACTTGAGTAAGGGGGAGTGTGTGTAAATAGTGAGGAACTCTTGAAGGATTACCAGTACAACATGCACAAATGTGAAGCTATAACAAGAAAACATCAGTTTGGGACAGGAATGTGATATAATAGAACTTGAGTAAGAGGGAGTGTTTAAGTAGTGAGGAATTCATAAAGGATCACCAGCACAACATGAACAAATGAGAAGCTATAATAAGAAAACATCAGTTTGGGACAGGAATATGATATAATAGAACTTGAGTAAGAGGGAGTGTATAAATAGTTAGGAATTCATGAAGGATCACCAATACAACATGAACAAATGTGAAGCTATAACAAGAAAAAATCAGTTTGGGACAGGAATGTGATATAATAGAACTTGAGTAAGAGGGAGTGTATAAATAGTTAGGAATTCATGAAGGATCAACAGTACAACATGAATAAATTTGAAGCTATAACAAGAAAACATCAGTTTGGGACAGGAATGTGATATAATAGAACTTGAGTAAGGGGGAGTGTATACATAACTAGGAATTCATGAAGGATCACCAGTACAACATGAACAAATGTGAAGCTATAACAAGAAAACATCAGTTTTGGACAGGAATGTGTAAATAGTGAGGAATTCATGAAGGATCAAGAGTACAACATGAAGAAATGAGAAGCCATAACAAGAAAACATCAGTTTGGGACTGGAATGTGATATAATAGAACTTGAGTAAGAGGCAGTTTGTAAATAGTTAAGAATTCATGAAGGATCACCAGTACAACATGAACAAATGTGAAGCTATAACAAAAAATCATCAGTTTGGGACAGGAATGTGATGTTATAGAACTTAAGTAAGAGTGAGTGTATAAATAGGAATTCATGAAGGATCACGAGTACACCATTAACAAATATGAAGCTATAACAAGAAAACATCCGTTTGGGACAGGAATGTGATATAATAGAACTTGAGTAAGAGGGAGTGTATAAGTAGTTTAGAATTCAAGAAGGATCACCACTACAACATGAACAAATGTGAAGCTATAACAAGAAAACATCAGTTTGGGACAGGAATGTGATATAATCGAACTTGACTAAGAGGGAGTGTGGAAGTAATGAGGAATTCATGAAGGATTATCAGTACAACATGAACAAATGTGAAGCTATAACAAGAAAACATCAGTTTTGCCAGGAATGTGATATATTAGAACTTGAGTAAGAGGGAGTGTGTGTGCTAATAGTGAGGAATTTGTGAATGATCTTCAGTACAACATTAACAAATCTGAAGCTATAACAAGGAAACATCAGTTTGGGACGGGAATGTGATATAATAGAACTTGAGTAAGAGGGAGTGTATAAATAGTTAGGAATTCATGAAGGATCAATAGTACAACAGGAACAAATGTGAAGCTATAACAAGAAAACATCAGTTTGGGAAAGGAATGTGATATAATAGAACTTGAGTCAGAGGGAATGTATAAATAGTAATTCATGAAGGATCAACAGTACAACATGAACAAATGTGAAGCTATAACAAGAAAACGTCAGTTTGGGACAGGAATGTGATATAATAGAACTTGAGCAAGAGGAAGTGTGTAAATAGTGAGGAATTCATGAAGGATCAACAGTACAACATGAGCAAATGAGAAGGTGTAACAAGAAAACAACAGTTTGGGACAAGAATGTGATATAATAGAACTTGAGTAAGAGGGAGTATGTAAATAGTGAGTAATTCATGAAGAATAAACAGTACAACATGAACGAATGAGAAGCCATAACAAGAAAACATCAGTTTGGGACCGGAATGTGATATAATAGAACTTGAGTAAGAGGGAGTGTGTAAATAGTGAGGAATTTGTGAAGGATTTTCAGTCCAATATGAAATAATGTGAAGATATAACAAGGAAACATCAGTTTGGGACAGGAAAATGATGTAATAGAACTTGATAAGAGGGAATGTATAAATAGTTAGGAATTCATGAAGGATCAACAGTACAACATGAACAAATGTGAAGCTATACCAAGAAAACATCAGTTTGGGACAGGAATGTGATATAATAGAACTTGAGTAAGAGGGAGTGTATAAATAATTAGGAATTCATGAAGGATCACCAGTACAAAATGAACAAATGTGAAGCTATAACAAGAAAATGTCAGTTTGGGACAGGAATGTGATATAATAGAACTTGAGCAAGAGGGAGTGTGTAAATAGTGAGGAATTCATGAAGGATCAACAGTACAACATGAACAAGTGAGACGCTATAACAAGAAAACATCAGTTTGGGACAAGAATGTGATATAATAGAATGTGAGTAAGAGGGAGTGTAAATAGTTAGGAATTCTAAAAATTCATGAAGGATCACCAGTACAACATGAACAAATGAGAAGCTATAACAAGAAAACATCCGATGTTATGTGATCCTATCTCGCCTACATTCTGTACTGATGGGCTCGGAGCCGATCCCTCGGCTCCGACTCGGCACGCTATGCTATAGAGCGAAGCCTCTTATTGGCTGAGCTATTTTCTATCCCAGGATGCACCACCACTAATCCCCCAGATCTCGTTTGCCGCTTACAAGCTAAGATGTGGTCTCAACTTGGCTGAGCTAAGTACTGTTTCCTTTCTAAAGTTTCCTGTCAGGAAATCTCTTATTATTACCCAAAAAGCTGTTTTAACAGCTATTTTTGTCGTACGAGTGTGTTTTGGTACTTTTTGTTGTGAAAAATTGTGTGTTTGATTAAGGGAAAGGTTTCCCGTTTAAGTTAGAGGGGCCTTCCCCTATTATTCAGCTAGTATCTTTATTTTTTCAAGGAGGTCAAGTATCCGTTTAAGTTAGAGGGTCTTGGCCCTCCTTTTCAGTATTCTGTTCTTGTCTGATATTACATTGTATTGTGTCTTTTAAATAAAAAAAAAAAAAAAAAAAAAAAAAAAAGTTCTTGTTTAAAATTTTTTGTATTGTGGTAAAATCTTCATATAGATAGTGCTACTTTTACTAGTTTTAGTCTTTGATAATACATTGTCGAAAGAACATAGACCCTCCGGGTTCAAAAAGTGCGCGAGGTGTGGTTATAAAATGTCTATAACCGATGACCACTCCTCGTGCGTATATTGTTTAGGCGCCAAGCACCTACAGGAGTCCTGTAGCGTGTGTCACGCCTTTTCATCTAGAGTCCTCCAAGAGAGGAAGAATAAATTAATATTGAAAGGGCTGATTAAACCCTCCTTCGAGGAGGCCTTATCTTCCTCTTCCTCTCCTACCAAAAAGAAGAAAAAAGCGTCGTCTCCGACCAGCCCGTCGGAACCGACTGCTAAGAAACCTAGGCAGGCTTCTCCATCGGCTCCACGGACTTCGGAGCCGAGGGCGGAATGGTCTGCCTCGATGCCTCCAGTCTCGACTCCTATGGTTTAGGAGCCGAGGACTGGGGCGTCGAGAGGCGGGTCACCTTCATCAGCTCCACTGATTTTGGAGCCGATGAGGGTTGCCGGCTCAGACTCTTCCCCTTCGGCACCGAAGCCCTCCTCAGCACCGAGGGAAATTGTTTTGGGATCTCCCTCGGAACCGATATTGGTCGAGTCCATTCGGAGCCGGTCCCCCAGTCCTTTGGAGCCGATGGAGAAGTCGGTTCGGACCCGATCGGTCTCATCTAGATCCTCCAAGATGTCTGGTTCGGACATCGACAGGGTGCTCCTAAGACTTTTCCACTCTCCTGTGTTCCAAAAGTTAGTTTCGGCTCCAGCCCATTCGGCTTCAGAGCCGATGGTCCACCCTGTAGTTATGGTTCCTCCTCCAACAGCCTCGGCACCGTTGGAGCCGGTGCTGGTGGAGCCGATGGAGGTTTTCAGGTCGGGCCCGACCCTTACTCCAACTCCGGCTCTCGAGTCGGAGTTCGGTACGCGGACCTCCTCTGTCGGCCCGGGCGCCGACTGATGTTTTCGGTCCCAAGCCTTCCTCTCGGTGCGTCGGCTGCGAGGGTACCGTCTACTGTTATGGCCACGGAGGTGGGACCTTCCCAGGATTCTGGTGGTCCGGCCTTCAGGGCCATGAGGTGTGCTTTAGCCAAATCCTCTTTGGCTACCTCCACGGTCTCTCCAGCACCTTCCCTGCATACGGAGACTGGGTCTTTGGCAGTCCCCCTGTCCTTAGACAGCGGATCCCCGGGGCCTGAGGTCACCCCCACTGGGGGTTCCCCCCCTCCTGGAGGTCCCTCTGAAGCTTCTTCGGAGGAACCTTCAAGGAAAAGATCGTGCAAGAGGAAGCACGTTGACTCCCCCGATGAGTCTCTCACACTGATCTTGATGATGCAGAGGGGTCCCTTAAGTCGTCCTCAGATGATGTCTCCTTTGCAGACATCCTGGAAGCCCTCAAACAACGAGGCGGCTGGCAATCCAAACCCCCTTCTGCTGATGAGTCGGTGTTCCTTAAGGCCTTCGGGGCTCAGCCCTCCACCTCCTGGGTGTCTCCACCCTTCGACGAGCTCCTAGATTTGATCTGTCGAAGGGCGTGGGAACACCCAGACTCTGTGGAACCGGTGCCTGCTCGCCCAAACAAGTTCCTGTCAGCACCCCCAGAAAAGGAGTTTTTGACGAAAGGTGTGGCTGTAGATGCCTTGGTGGTGGCATCTGCTACCCAGCAAGATGTAGCAGAGGCTTTGACGTCCGTCCATCCTCCTAATAAGGAGTCTAGGAGCATGGATCGGTACGGTAAGCGCACCCTACGTTCAGCGGCCTTTACTTTAAGGTCCCTGAACTATCTAACGCACTTCACCAGGTTTCAGAGGGATCTGATCAAGGAGCTTTCAGATACCCTCTTGGGTAACCTACCTGAGCAGCTGGCTCAGACGGTTGGCTCTCAGTTGGCTACGCTGTCATCCATATCAAACTCATCCATGAGGCTCATTTCTTATGCGGCCGAAGGGGTGAGTAGAGCGGCGGGTACAGGTATTGGTCTACGGAGGCAAGTCTGGCTCCGCCTGTGTCATTTTGCGGAAGCCTTCAAGTCTTCCTTTGTCGATGCCCTCTTTGATGGGTCCTCTTTGTTTGGACCCAAGGTAAAGGACACATTGACCCGCTGCGAGCAAGAAGGTAAGACTTTGACTGCCGTAGGGGCACGATTTTCCACTCCCTTTCGGCCTTACCCCAAGGCTAAAAGAGGAGGGAAAATGTGGTTCCGTAGATCTCAGAAGTCTTATCCCTCACAGCAGGACGATCCCCCTTCTAGAGGCAGAGGAGGGGGAAATTCTTCTGGAAGACGCTATCCCAGAGGCAGCAGAGGCCCCCACAACACTGGAGACCGCGAGTCCTTTCGTGGCTCTTCAGCCTTTCACAGTCCCTGAGGGATTGCCCGACTGTGCAGCTCCGGAGCCAGTCGGGGGTCATTTTTCGAGGCACCTAAAAGCCTGGGAAGGTATCACTCAGGACCGATGGGTGCTTCGAATTATCGCCGGAGGTTACGCCATCCCCTTTTCTCACTCCCCACCTCAGTCCAAAAAAATCCCGGACCCGCCACCCAGTCAACGGGAAATTGCAGCCCTAGAAGTTTCAAAGCTGCTTCAAAAAGGAGTCATCCAACCGGTCCCCACAGACCAGATTGGATTAGGGACTTACTCAAGATTCTTTTTGGTTCCAAAAAAGACCGGGGACTTGAGGCCCATTTTGGATCTCAGCATTCTAAATCGTTCAGTCAAAAAGTCCAAGTTCTGAATGGTCACCCTACAATCCATTCTCCCACTGCTGGAGAAAGGTGTTTGGATGTGCTCCATAGATCTCAAGGACACTTATTACCATATCATGGTACATCAAGCGTCCAGGAGACATCTGCGCTTCAGCCTAGGAGACAGTCATTTTCAGTTCTGCGCGCTGCCCTTTGGTCTCACCACAGCCCCCAGGGTGTTCACCAAATGTTTGGCGGTCGTGACTGCTCACCTGAGAAGTCTAGGATTCCAGGTGTTTCCGTATCTAGACGACTGGCTCCTAACTACCACCTCCAAGCATCTACTATTGCGGAGCCTACAAGCCACAATACCACTGGGCACTTCCCTTGGAATCACCTTCTGTTGGCCAAAGTCTGTGTTGCTGCCATTTCAACGCATAAGATTCATCGGAGTAGAGATAGACTCAAACCGAATGCGGGTCTATCTACCTACAGAAAGGATGCAAACCATACAGGCTCAAGTTTGAGCCTTACTTCCCAGATCCAAAGCCCCAGCCAGAATGGTCCTGCAGCTATTGGGATCTATGTCCGCCATGGTTCTTCTAGTTCCCCTAGCAAGGTTGCACATGAGAATTCTCCAGTGGCTTCTTTCAACACAGTGGTCCTTTCAGGATCTCCCTCTCAGTCACCTCATATGGATCACGGAAACCTGCAAACGGGACCTTCGCTGGTGGCTGGTGCCCTCCAATCTGGATCAGGGACGACCCTTTGTTCCACCTCCTCCTGTGGCCACTTTGACTACGGACGCCCCAGATGGGGTGGGGGGGCATTCCCTGGGCAGGTCAGTCCAAGGCAAATGGCATTCGGAAGAGTCCCTACTTCATATCAACATCTTAGAAATGAGGGCGGTGTTTCTGTCCCTACAAGCCCTTCACGATTACCTCCCTCAGGGCGTAATTGCCGTTCACTCCGACAACATGTCAGTAGTCTGGTACCTGAACAAGCAGGGAGGGACCAGATCCTACCCCCTTTGCAGAGAGGCCATGAGAGTTTGGGAATGGGCAGTGTCGACCAAACGATTTCTAGTGGCGACTCATATCCCTGGCAAGCCAATGTGATAGCCGACAGACTTGAGCAGAACTATCCTCTCTCCACACGAGTGGTCTCTGAACATTACGGTTACAAATCAGATTTTCAGCGAATGGGGAATTCCTTGTTGCGACCTCTTCGCAACCCCGCTGAATGCGAAGTGCAAAAAGTTCTTCTCCCTCACTCCGGCTACAGGGGAGAGCCCTATGGATGCACTAGCCCATCCGTGGCCCACCGGCTTGCTATATGCTTTTCCCCCAGTTCCCCTCCTTCGCAGAGTGATCCAAAAGGTGTCTCACTTGGGGAGCAAAATGATCTTAGTTGCTCCTTACTGGCCTCGTCAGGTATGGTTCCCCTATCTTCGGAAATATGCACTGGACGGTCCATGGTTCCTGGATCAGATCCCAGACCTATTAGTTTATCAGTCGGGACTACTCCACCTGTCCCTCCACACCTTGAAATTAACAGCTTGGCTCCTCCTCTTCCGACTATAGTCAGGAATCATACCTTAGACCCGGAAGTTGTACATATCTTATCTTCGGCCCACAAGTCTGCCACTAAGAAATTGTATTCTAGCAAATGGAAGAGATTTGCTATTTGGGCTCAACTCCGGGGTCTGGATCCCATCACTATTCCCGTATCAGAAGTCCTGAAATTTCTAACTTCCCTATTCAATCAAGGTTCTTCAGTCTCTACCATCAAGGTTCAATTGGCAGCTATTTGCAATTTTCACGAGTCTATAAACCCACCTTTAATGAGCAACAGATTGTGTAAGACCTTCATGAAAGGTGCTGCGCTTTTACGACCTCCGATTTCTCATCCTGCTCCTCCATGGGATCTCGATGTGGTGTTACGTGCCTTAACTTCCTCCCCCTTCGAACCGGCAGCAACATGCAATTTGAAATTTCTATCGTGGAAAACTGCCTTTCTGGTTGCGATTACTTCTGCCAGAAGGGTTTCAGAGCTTCAAGCTTTGTCTGTAAAACCTCCGTACCTGGTTTTTCACAAAGATAGAGTATCTCTCAGGCCAAATCCATCCTTTGTCCCTAAGGTTTGTTCCAGTTTTTGCCTACAACAGTCATTAGAACTTCCAGTTTTCTTTCCAAAGTACTCAAAGCGGAATACATATTCCACACATTAGATGTCCACAGGCAATTGCATTTTTATTTAGATAGGACCAAACAAACAAGGAAAACAGATAAATTGTTTGTATCCTTTTCGGATAATAAATTGGGCAAAGCCGTCACAAAGGTCACTATTGCCAAATGGATCAGGGACTGTATTACTCAAGCTTATTCCTCTTCTAATAAAGAGCTTACGACCTCTGTCAAAGCTCATTCTACAAGAGCTTTGGCTACTTCAATAGCATTCCATTCTAAGCTTGCCATTAGTGACATTTGTGCTGCGGCTACGTGGTCTTCCCCGCACACTTTCATTTCTCACTACAAATTGGATGTGGCATCTCGGGAGCGAGCTTCATTTGGTTCCACAGTGCTCAGGAGTGTTTGCCAGTGAGCCACCCAGGATTTAGGTGCTAGGGACGCTGTCCTATCAGTACAGAATGTAGGCGAGATAGGATCACATAACATCTTTTAGTTATGCACTTACCATAACTTTAGATGTTTGGGATCCATCTCGCCTGCATTCCTAATAACCCACCCTCCTTCCCCCTTCCTTGGAGATCAGAAGAGATCAGAAGGTCCGAATCCTGTTGTTTCATCTTGAAACATCTGGCAATGTTATATAAACAAATTATGTATGTGTGCATGAATGCGGACAAACAAGATCTGGGGGATTAGTGGTGGCGCATCCTGGGATAGAAAATAGCTCAGCCAATAAGAGGCTTCGCTCTATAGCATAGCGTGCCGAGTCGGAGTCGAGGAATCTGCTCCGAGCCCATCAGTACAGAATGTAGGCGAGATGGATCCCAAACATCTAAAGTTATGGTAAGTACATAACTAAAAGTTTGGGACAGGAATGTGATATAATAGAACTTGAGTAAGAGAGAGTGTATAAATAGTTAGTAATTCATGAAGGATCACCAGTACATCATGAACAAATGAGAAGCTATAACAAGAAAACATCAGTTTGGGACAGGAATGTGATATTAAAGAACTTGAGTAAGAGGGAGTGTATAAATAGTGAGGAATTCATGAAGGATCACCAGTACAACATGAACAAATATGAAGCTATAACAAGAAAACATCAGTTTGGGACAGGAATGTGATGTAATAGAACTTGAGTGAGAGGGAGTGTATAAATAGTTAGGAATTCCTGAAGGATCTCCAGTACAACATGAACAAATGTGAAGCTATAACAAGAAAACATCCGTTTGGGAAAGGAATGTGATATAATAGAACTTGAGTAAGAGGGACTGTATAAATAATTAGGAATTCATGAAGGATCACCAGTACAACATGAGCAAATGTGAAGCTATAACAAGAAAACATCAGTTTGGGACAGGAATGTGATATAATAGAACTTGAGTAAGAGGGAGTGTATAAATAATTAGGAATTCATGAAGGATCACCAGTACGACTTGAACAAATGTGAAGCTATAACAAGAAAACATCAGTTTGGGACAGGAATGTGACATAATAGAACTTGAGTAAGAGGGAGTGTGTAAATAGTTAGGAATTCATGAACGATCAACATTACAACATGAACAAATGAATAGCTATAATAAGAAAACATCAGTTTGGGACAGAAATGTGATATAATAGAACTTGAGTAAGAGGAAGTGCGTAAATAGTTAGGAATTCTGAAAATTCATGAAGGATCACCAGTACAACATGAACAAATGAGAAGCTATAACAAGAAAACATCAGTTTGGGACAGGAATCTGATATAATCGAACTTGACTAAGAGGGAGTGTGGAAATAATGAGGAATTCATGAAGGATCATCAGTACAACATGAACAAATGTGAAGCTATAACAAGAAAACATCAGTTTGGGACAGGAATGTGATATAATAGAACTTGAGTAAGAGGGAGTGTATAAATAATTAGGAATTCATGAAGGATCACCAGTACGACATGAACAAATGTGAAGCTATAACAAGAAAACATCAGTTTGGGACAGGAATGTGATATAATAGAATTTGAGTAAGAGGGAGTGTATAAATAATTAAGAATTCATGAAGGATCACCAGTACGACATGAACAAATGTGAAGCTATAACAAGAAAAGATCAGTTTGGGACAGGAATGTGATGTAATAGAACCTGAGTAAGAGGGAATGTATAAATAGTTAGGAATTCATTTAGGATCACCAGTACAACATCAACAAATGAGAAGCTATAACAAGAAAACATCAGTTTGGGACAGGATTGTGATATAATAGAACTTGAGTAAGAGGGAGTGTGTAAATAGTGAGGAATTCATGAAGGATCAACAGAACAACATGAACAAATGTGAAGCTTTAACAAGAAAACATCAGTTTGGGACAGGATGTGATGTTATAAAACTTTAGTAAGAGGGAGTGGGTAAATAGTTAGGAATTCATGAAGGATGAACAGTACAACATGAACAAATCAGAAGCTATAACAAGAAAACCTCCATTTGGGACAGGAATGTGATATAATAGAACTTGAGTAAGAGGGAGTGTATAAATAGTTAGGAATTCATGAAGGATCACCAGTGCAACATGAACAAATGTGAAGCTATAACAAGAAAACATCAGTTTGGGACAGGAATGTGATATAATAGAACTTGAGTAAGAGGGAGTGTATAAATAATTAGGAATTCATGAAGGATCACCAGTACGACATGAACAAATGTGAAGCTATAACAAGAAAACATCAGTTTGGGACAGGAATGTGATATAATAGAAATTGAGTAAGAGGGAGTGTATAAATAGTTAGAAATTCGTGAAGGATCAACAGTACAACATGCACAAATTTGAAGCTATAACAAGAAAACATCAGTTTGGGACAGGAATGTGATATAATAGAATTTGAGTAAGAGGGAGTGTATAAATAATTAAGAATTCATGAAGGATCACCAGTACGACATGAACAAATGTGAAGCTATAACAAGAAAACATCAGTTTGGGACAGGAATGTGATATAATAGAACTTGAGAAGGAGGGAGTATGTAAATAGTTAGGAGTTCATGAAGGATCAACAGTACAACATGAACAAATGTGAAGCTATAACAAGAAAACATCAGTTTGGGACAGGAATGTGATGTTATAGAACTTAAGTAAGAGGGAGTGTGTAAATAGTTAGGAATTCATGAATGATCAACAGTACAACATGAACAAATGTGAAGCTATTACAATAAAATGTCCGTTTGGGACAGGAATGTGATATAATAGAACTTGAGTAAGAGGGAGTGTATAAATAGTGAGGAATTCAAGAAGGATCAACAGCACAACATAAACGAATTTGAAGCTATAACAAGAAAACATCAGTTTGGGACAGGATTGTGATATAATAAAACTGGAGTAAGAGGGAGTGTGTAAATAGTGAAAAATTCAAGAAGGATCAACAGTATAACATGAACAAATCTGAAGCTATAACAAGAAAACATCAGTTTGGGACAGGAATGTGATATAATAGAACTTGAGTAAGAGGGAGTGTATAAATAATTAAAAATTCATGAAGGATCACCAGTACGATATAAACAAATGTGAAGCTATAACAAGAAAACATCAGTTTGGGACAGGAATGTGATATAACAGAACTTGAGTAAGAGGGAGTATGTAAATAGTTAGGAATTCATGAAGTATCAACAGTACAACATGAACAAATCTGAAGCTATAAGAAGAAAACATCAGTTTGGGACAGGAATGTGATGTTATAGAACTTAAGTAAGAGGGAGTGTGTAAATAGTATAGAATTCATGAACGATCAACAGTACAACATGAACAAATGAGACGCTATTACAAGAAAACATCAGTTTGGGACAGGAATGTGATATAATAGAACTTGAGTAAGAGGGAATCTATAAATAGTTAGGAATTCATGAAGGATCACCAGTACAACATGAACAAATGAGAAGTTATAACAAGAAAACATCAGTTTGGGACAGGAATGTGATATAATAGAACTTGAGTAAGAGGGAGTGTATAAATAGTTAGGAATTCATGAAGCATCAACAGTACAACATGAACAAATGTGAAGCTATAAAAAGAAAACATCAGTTTGGGACAGGAATGTGATATAATAGAACTTGAGTAAGAGGGAGTGTGTAAATAGTGAGAAATTCATGAAGGATCGCCAGTACAACATGAACAAATGTGACGCTATAACAAGAAACACATTCGTTTCGGACAGGAATGTTATATAATAGAACTTAAGTAAGAGGGAGTGTGTAAATAGTGAGGAATTCATGAAGGGTCAACAGTACAACATGAACAAATGTGAAGTTATAACAAGAAAACTTCAGTTTGGGACAGGAATGTGATATAATAGAACTTGAGTAAGAGGGAGTGTATAAATAGTTAGGAATTCATGAAGGATCACCAGTACGACATGAACAAATTTGAAGCTATAACAAGAAAACATCAGTTTGGGACAGGAATGTGATATAATAGAACTTGAGTAAGAGGGAGTGTATAAATAGTTAGGAATTCGTGAAGGATCAACAGTATAACATGAACAAATTTAAAGCTATAACAAGAAAACATCAGTTTGGGACAGGAATGTGATATAACGGAACTTGAGTAAGAGGGAGTATGTAAATAGTTAGGAATTTGTGAAGGATCAACAGTACAACATGAACAAATGTGAAGCTATAACAAGAAAACATCAGTTTGGGACAGGAATGTGATGTTATAGAACTTAAGTAAGAGGGAGTGTGTAAATAGTATGGAATTCATGAACGAACAACAGTACAACATGAACAAATGAGAAGCTATAACAAGAAAACATCAGTTTGGGACAGGAATGTGATATAATAGAACTTGAGTAAGAGGGAGTGTATAAATAATTAAGAATTCATGAAGGATCACCAGTACGACATGAACAAATGTGAAGCTATAACAAGAAAACATCAGTTTGGGACAGGAATGTGATATAATAGAACTTGAGTAAGAGGGAGTGTGTAAATAGTTAGGAATTCATGAAGGATCAACAGTACAACATGAACAAATGTGAAGCTATAACAAGAAAACATCAGTTTGGGACAGGAATGTGATGTTATAGAACTTAAGTAAGAGGGAGTGTGTAAATAGTTAGGAATTCATGAACGATCAACAGTACAACATGAACAAATGTGAAGCTATAACAAGAAAATGTCCGTTTGGGACAGGAATGTGATATAATAGAACTTGAGTAAGAGGGAGTGTATAAATAGTGAGGAATTCAAGAAGGATCAACAGCACAACATAAACGAATTTGAAGCTATAACAAGAAAACATCAGTTTGGGACAGGATTGTGATATAATAAAACTGGAGTAAGAGGGAGTGTGTAAATAGTGAGGAATTCAAGAAGGATCAACAGTACAACATGAACAAATGTGAAGCTATAACAAGAAAACATCAGTTTGGGACAGGAATGTGATATAATAGAACTTGAGTAAGAGGGAGTGTATAAATAGTTGGGAATTCATGAAGGATTACCAGTACAACATGAAGAAATGAGAAGCTATAACAAGAAAACATCAGTTTGGGACAGGAATGTGATATAATAGAACTTGAGTAAGAGGGAGTGTATAAATAGTTAGGAATTCATGAAGGATCACCAGTGCAACAAGAACAAATGTGAAGCTATAACAAGAAAACATCAGTTTGGGACAGGAATGTGATATAATAGAACTTGTGTAAGAGGGAGTGTATAAATAATTAGGAATTCATGAAGGATCACCAGTACGACATGAACAAATGTGAAGCTATAACAAGAAAACATCAGTTTGGGACAGGAATGTGATATAATAGAAATTAAGTAAGAGGGAGTGTATGAATAGTTAGGAATTCGTAAAGGATCAACCGTATAACATGAACAAATCTGAAGCTATAACAAGAAAACATCAGTTTGGGACAGGAATGTGATGTTATAGAACTTAAGTAAGAGGGAGTGTGTAAATAGCATATAATTCATGAACGATCAACAGGACAACATGAACAAATGAGAAGCTATAACAAGAAAACATCAGTTTGGGACAGGAATGTGATATAATAGAACTTGAGTAAGAGGGAGTGTGTAAATAGTGAGAAATTCATGAAGGATCGCCAGTACAACATGAACAAATGTGACGCTATAACAAGAAACACATCCGTTTCGGACAGGAATGTTATATAATAGAACTTAAGTAAGAGGGAGTGTGTAAATAATGAGGAATTCATGAAGGATCAACAGTACAACATGAACAAATGTGAAGTTATAACAAGAAAACTTCAGTTTGGGACAGGAATGTGATATAATAGAACTTGAGTAAGAGGGAGTGTATAAATAGTTAGGAATTCATGAAGGATCACCAGTACGACATGAACAAATTTGAAGCTATAACAAGAAAACATCAGTTTGGGACAGGAATGTGATATAATAGAACTTGAGTAAGAGGGAGTGTATAAATAGTTAGGAATTCGTGAAGGATCAACAGTATAACATGAACAAATTTAAAGCTATAACAAGAAAACATCAGTTTGGGACAGGAATGTGATATAACGGAACTTGAGTAAGAGGGAGTATGTAAATAGTTAGGAATTCGTGAAGGATCAACAGTACAACATGAACAAATGTGAAGCTATAACAAGAAAACATCAGTTTGGGACAGGAATGTGATGTTATAGAACTTAAGTAAGAGGGAGTGTGTAAATAGTATGGAATTCATGAACGAACAACAGTACAACATGAACAAATGAGAAGCTATAACAAGAAAACATCAGTTTGGGACAGGAATGTGATATAATAGAACTTGAGTAAGAGGGCGTCTATAAATAGTTAGGAATTCATGAAGGATCACCAGTACAACATGAACAAATGAGAAGCTATAACAAGAAAACATCAGTTTGGGACAGGAATGTGATATAATAGAACTTGAGTAAGAGGGAGTGTGTAAATAGTGAGAAATTCATGAAGGATCGCCAGTACAACATGAACAAATGTGACGCTATATCAAGAAACACATCCGTTTCGGACAGGAATGTGATATAATAGAACTTGAGTAAGAGGGAGTGTTTAAATAGTGAGGAATTCATGAAGGATCAACAGTTCAATATGAACAAATGTGACGCTATAACAATAAAAACATCAGTTTCGGACAGGAATGTTATATAATAGAACTTGAGTAAGAGGGAGTGTGTAAATTGTGAGGAATTCATGAAGGATCAACAGTACAACATGAACAAATGTGAAGCTATAACAAGAAAACATCAGTTTGGGACAGGAATGTGATGTTATAGAACGTAAGTAAGTGGGAGTGTGTAAATAGTTAGGAATTCATGAAGGATCAACAGTACAACATGAACAAATGAGAAGCTATAACAAGAAAACATCAGTTTGGGACAGGAATGTGATATAATAGAACTTGAGTAAGAGGGAGTGTATAAATAGTGAGGAATTTATGAAGGATTACCACTACAACATGAACAAATGAGAAGCTTTAACAAGAAAACATAAGTTTGCGACAGGAATGTGATATAATAGAACTTGAGTAAGAGGGAGTGTATAAATAGTGAGGAATTTATGAAGGATCACCACTACAACATGAACAAATGAGATGCTTTAACAAGAAAACATAAGTTTGCGACAGGAATGTGATATAATCGAACTTGAGTAAGAGGGAGTGTGGAAATAATATGGAATTCATGAAGGATCTTCAGTACAACATGAACAAATGTGAAGCTGTAACAAGCAAACATCAGTCTGGGACAGGAATGTGATATAATAGAACTTGAGTAAGAGGGAACTTCACAAAGGTGGTGCCTCCACCGACCCTGGAAATTACCGTCCCATCAGCTTGACAAGCCTGATCTGCAAGGCCATGGAGAGGATCATAATGGAACTCATAAATAAAGACATAGGGAACTTGCAGTCTTTGGATCCAATCCAGTTTGGCTTTGTCAAAGGCAGATCATGCCTTTTAAACTTGGTTGACTTTTTCGAAACAGTCACCAAGGCCATTGATGAGGGAAAGGCAGTCCATGCAGCCTACCTCGACCTGGCAAAGGCTTTCGACACAATACCCCACTCAGGTATCATTGAAAAACTCATCAGCTTAAATGTAAACCCATACATCACAAGATGGGTTGCAAACTGGCTAAGTGACAGAACCCACAGGGTCAGAGTTGCTGGCGCCATGTCAGACTCAAAGCCTGTCACAAGTGGTGTCCCACAGGGCTCAGTCCTGGGCCCACTCTTGTTCCGCATCTACTTTTCTGAAGTACAAGCAAATGCAGGAGGGTTATGGCTGACAAAGTTTGCAGATGACTGTAAACTGGGCGCCATAGTCGAAAACACATCTGACACAGATATCCTTCAGAAGGGTCTCACAGAAACGGATAACTGGTGCCAGAGCCATGGCCTAAAGTTAAACGCCAAGAAATGCATAGTCATACCCTTCGGGAAAAACAAGGTTACCCCTAGCTACCATATAGGTGGCAATCCACTGAGCACAGAAGAAGTGATCAGGGATCTGGGGACCCAGGTTGACAGTAACCTGTCGTTTGACACTCACGTTGCTAAAGTAGTTAGGAAGACCTTCTACATTGCCCACCTGATCATGAAGGGATTCACATCTAGATCAAGGGAGGTCATCATGCCCCTGTACTCATCACTCATCAGACCAATAACGGAAATGAGCGAAATGGATCCACAGATAGGTACAACAAAAGTAGCAATACCAAAACGCTAGCTGCTAAATCCCACAGTCTGAATCAGCTTCGAGATATTTCAGTAAACCAAAATGAACACTACTGTTCATAAACCTGAACAAATACAACATACAACATGAACAAATTTGAAGTTATAACAAGAAAACATCAGTTTGGGACAGGAATGTGATATAATAGAACTTGAGTAAGAGGGAGTGTATAAATAATTAGGAATTCATGAAGGATCACAATTACGACATGAACAAATGTGAAGCTATAACAAGAAAACATCAGTTTGGGGCAGGTATGTTATATAATAGAACTTGAGTAATAGGGAGTGTGTAAATAGTGAGGAATTCATGAAGGATCAACAGTACAACATAAACGAATGTGAAGCTATAACAAGAAAACATTAGTTTGGGACAGGAATCTGATATAATAGAACTTGAGTAAGAGGGAGTGTGTAAATAGTGAGGAATTCATGAAGGATCAACAGTACAACATGAACAAATGTGAAGGAAAGATGAGGTTAAATCAAAAGATGAAAGGTTAATGTTGGCGACCCAAGATAATGGACTACATACACATTGGTTTACAAAATCCATTGAATATGTGGGACAATCAGAAAAATGTAGGTTTTGTAAAACAGAATTTGAAACAGTTGCACATCTTGTTGCTAGCTGTGATATACTAATCGCAGAAGGACTCTATACTGAAAGGCATAGTAATGTCGTAGGACTGTTGCACTGCGGATTGTGGAAACATAATAATATTGAAGTAGCTGAAAAACACTGGAAACATGAGCCACAAAGCATTGTAGAAAATGATGAGGTGTATATCACATGGGATTACCCAACAGTTCAAATAATAGATGCGAGAAAAACAGATGTTGTAGGCCATAAAAAGAAGACAAAACCAGCATTTATCATTGAAATTGGTGTACCCTGTGACTACAGTGTCTTACGTACAGAGGGACACAAAGTCATAAAATACCAGGATTTGCAGACAGAAATGAGGGAAGTGTGGAGGAAGAATACCCAGATAGTTCCAATAGTAGTAGGAGCAATGGGTCTTATAAAGAATTTACAATCATACTTAGATATGTTACTGATATATGTGACTCTGTACGATTTGCAGGGGTCATTACTGTGCAAATAGTGGTGCTGTGAAGAGCATTTCTGGCTAACATCAATGTTTGAAACAATACTAATTTCTTAAACTTTAATCATGTTTGTACTCAGGAGTGGGGTACATTTCCATCATGGTATTAGAAACCCAAAAGACTTGGAGACATTAAAAAAAGAGCAAAATCATATAAATCTACCGAATGCAGTAAGTTGTTCAGAAACCTCAGCAATCTTTAGTATTATGTCATTCACAGGGGATTGAAGCAGTATGACTCTACTGAGTTCGTTAAGTGTATCACACATCTCAACAATCTGCAACAGCATCATGCCACTCAGAGGGAATAAACCAAGTAAATGTATGAAATGCATTAAGTGCTTCATGCATCTTAGCAATCTTGGACAGAATCATGACACAAGTACTCTTAGACGTAATTGACTCTTCAATTTTCATTTGCTGGCTGGTATTTTAAATTATATGTATTGATAGGATTGTAACAGTTGCTCCTTTTTTACACTGAGGAAGTGTCCTGTGAGACTTAAGCTTTGTGTTTTATTCAGTTTTATTAAAGGATTTGGAGACATTTGAATTGCTGTTTTTTTCTTTTTGCCTACTGTTTGACTTTTCCTCACAAACTGTTATTGCCTTTGTACTGAGCATTTCTTCCTTTCCCCATGGTGGTGTTGCAACCTC
>NC_056744.1:1667815202-1667877727 GCF_019279795.1 Protopterus annectens | reverse complement strand
AAGAAAGGAGGGGTATCCATATTCATCAAGGACACCCACACCTCAAGACTGGTAACCACATTTGATGCATCGGAGACCATCCAGGTGCAATTAACCATAGGCAAGACTGCTCTGCAAATTTTAGCATGTTACAGGCCACCCTCACAAACTCAGGAACCTCACATGGCCTTCCTGAAAACACTAGAGGGATAAATGTATCACCAAACACCATCATACTAGGTGACTTCAATTACCCTAATATAGACTGGGAACACTACTCAAGCCCAAACACCCTAGCCCAAAAGTTCCTGGAATTCATAAACTCAAATGCCATGGAACAACTAGTCACCATCCCCACAAGAGGAGAAAACATACTTGATCTCATCATCACGAACATGGGAGCACAATGTTCAACACGAGTATACCCCTCACTGGTGAGATCGGATCACAAACTAATCTCGCTGGAGGTCCTCATCCCACCCCCACCTGAAATAAAAAGACCACAGTAAAGAACTTCTCGAAAGCCGACTTCACACTTCTAAAGACTAGTGTGGTCTCCTTTAAGGCCCCGAGCCGGGCGGAAAACAGTACTCAAGCCGCTGAATCACTTACAAATGCCTTCTACCAGCACCTGCAGGACTGCATGGATAAGGCAATCCCAAGCAAAACAAAGACTCTTTGTACCAAAGGCAAGCGTCCAGTCTGGTGGACCCCAGCCATAAACAAACTCTACAACAAAAGGAGGAAGCTACTACAAGATAGAGCAAAATCCTTAAAAGGTAAGACACCCTTGATCACTATAAGTAAAAAACTAAGAGCTCTCATAAAATCATCCAAAGCAAATTTTGAGAGAAAAATAGCTAAAGACTCAAAAGACAATCATAAGGCCTTCTTTAGCTATATTAGAAACCTGGGAGGAAACTCCCAGATATGCTCAGAACTAGTTCAAAATGATGTGAAGATTACTGATCCTACAGACATTGCCAACATACTGGCTGACAGGTTCAGTGAAAACATCTCTCCCCCCTCCCCCCCAAAAGGAGAGATATCTATACCAAGCGATTGCAGCCCCCCAAACATCTCCAACGCCCAAGTGAGAACTGCTCTCTCCAAAGCAAAAAACACAGCATCCATGGGACCTGATGGTGTCCCCGGCTGTGTGCTCCACGAACTCAACGAGGAATTAAACCCACAGCTAGGACAGCTGTTTAATCATAGTCTTACCTCTGGATACGCACTCCAGGAGTGGCGCACTGCAACTGTGGTCCCACTTCACAAAGGCGGTGCCTCCACCGACCCTGGAAATTACCGCCCATTAGCTTGACAAGCCTTATCTGCAAAGCCATGGAGAGGATCATAATGGACCTCATAAATAAAGACATAGGAATTTGCAGACTTTGGATCCATCCCAGTTTGGCTTTGTCAAAGGCAGATCATGCCTTCTAAACTTGGTTGACTTTTGAAACAGTCACCAAAGCCATTGATGAGGAAAGGCAGTCCATACAGCCTACCTCGATCTGGCTAAGGCCTTCGATACAATACCCCACTCGGGTATCATTGAAAAACTCATCAGCTTAAATGTTAACCCATACATCACAAGATGGGTTGCAAACTGGCTGAGTGACAGAACCCACAGGGTCAGAGTTGCTGGCGCCATGTCAGACTCAAAGCCTGTCACAAGTGGTGTACCACAGGGCTCAGTCCTGGGCCCACTCTTGTTTGGCATCTACTTTTCCGAAGTACAAGCAAACACAGGAGGGTTATGGCTGACAAAGTTTGCAGATGACTGCAAACTGGGCGCCATAGTAGAAAACACATCTGACACAGATATCCTTCAGAAGGGTCTCACAGAAACTGATAACTGGTAACTGGTGCCAGAGCCATGGCCTAAAGTTAAATGCCAAAAAAATGCATAGTCATACCCTTCGGGAAAAACAAGGTTACCCCTAGCTACCAAATAGGTGGCAATCCACTGAGCACAGAAGAAGTTATCAGGGACCTGGGGACCCAGGTTGATAGTAGTCTGTCATTCAACACCCATGTAGCTAAAGTAGTTAGGAAGACCTTCTACATTGCCCACCTTATCATGAAGGGATTCTCATCTAGATCAAGGGAGGTCATAGTCTCCCTATACTCATCACTCATCAGACCAATGATTGAGTACAATGCCCCATTCGGAATGTATCTGACCCGACACTTGCAGCAGCTGGAGAGGCCACAAAAGTTCCTCACCAAAAGGATAAAGGGTCTCAAACATCTGTCCTATGCTGCCCCACTGAAAGAACTCCAGCTCTATTCAGTCGCCACCGCTTGCTCAGAGGTGACCTTTGCTCAACATACAAGGCCATGTCAAACCCAGATTTGATGAATATGCTTCACCTCAAAAAATCTAGATCCGTCAGAGCCACAAGGGCGGGAGACTTAAACCTCGACACGGCTATTAATAGGACGTGCTGGAGGGATAGATTCATCACCCAAAGACTCCCTATGCTGTGGAATAAAATCCCGGTATATGTGAGGCAGAGCACCTCGCTGGCCTTGTTCAAGACAAATCTTGACCAATGGATGGGAGATCGCAGATATACCCCAGGGATTACCTCAGTGTCACTGCTCGACAGAGGCACAGCAAAATAATGGGTATAGTTCCCCATACTAAAGGGGTGGCGTAAGCCACAAAACTATGGGCTAGGCTTGTAAATGCCCTCGGGCAGATAGCCTAGTATGAACCTATGAAACCTATGAAACCTATGACATTCTCTATAACTATCATGATATTTTGGTCATTGACAACAGTTCTATTTGATATATGGTAGAGACGCATACTGATTGTATTTTTTACTACATATTCTGGTTTCTAATACAACAATGGGTCTTGCCACATGTGGTTTATAATTATTAATACCTCTTCTTAATATATCCCTTTTTTTGCTTCCAGTTCACTTAGGTTTGTTTTAAGTTGAACTAGTTTTCTCATCCATAACTGACCTTTGTCATTTTATGGCAACCAAAACCAAGTGGTAGAGACGAATGTCGACTACATATTTAAGTTTGCAGGAACTTGTTGTTCATGATAATTAGGGGCCATTGTTCTGATTGTGATTTACACATGAGTTGGCACCTATACTATTCCTAGCGGCTGAGATGAATGTCGGCTGCCAGTGGGATTTAACAGCTATCTAAATTAATGTAATGATTAGCCTGCTATATTCCGCTTAGTACCGAAGCTGCTTAGGCTTATCCTGAGTGAACACTCTTTGGTTTGGTATGAACATATGTGACCCTGAATAAAAGGTATTTGCGCACTCTTGTTATAATAATATACAGACAGAATTCAAACATTTTTATCCATTTGGGGGTATTTTTGCCCATATAGATTTCTCTGTGTTTATCCAATTTGCATGTGGCTACTTGTTTTGACATTTAAGACACATCCTCTGTTTCTGTTTTTTTAGATTTGTTAATTTTTGCTATATGAACAATAACATGGACCTCAGAGGTATATTGCAGGGGCTAGTAGCAGACAAGGACAATTTGGAAGCCTTTGGCTTAAATTTTGTTGATTCTTGGAACCCCAACATACAGGCAGGGGACACCAAATATATTTGTGGCAATTTGTTCCACAAAACAACTAAAAACATGAGGGCCCTAAGAGCCAATGCTTGGCACTTGAAGCTCTTTAAAGCTTACAAACTTAAAAATATAACCCCTCGGGGACTCAGAATTCGAACTCAACCATTAGTCAGTGTGGTTGATGAACAACTAACTAAAGATTGGGCTAAGACCCAACATGATGCATCCATGTTATTTGTAGATACATTAGTATCATACTATGAACATATGGTTGAGCAACAGACAACTGAGGTATACAATAATTGCATGAAAGCTCAAGCTTTTGAACATCAGGATTTTTATCCTAATCATGTCAGGGAATTAGCTAAAGAACTTGCTAATTTGGAGACACAGTTACTTAAAAAGAAAACGCAGAAATGTCAGCGTGATCTGACCGATTATGAAAAGGGCAAACCATTCATGGTTCAGAGAAATGTTAGATTTTTTGATACATCCAGCAGAATAAACCACAAAAAGAGGCCGAGATCAATATTGAAGAAAAATACTTTTTCCACTAGTAGTGTTACAGATGAGGATACATCTTCAGCCACCGATCCTGAATGCCCTTCCAATCAGGGGTCCCCAGTAGCTAAACGTAAACCCTCAGCAGACCCTTTAGACATGGGAAATGGAGGAGGGGGCAGGAAACATAGGGGACGGGGCTTACAGTTTGCAACAGCTACTACAGAAGATAGTCAAATAATTGATAATGTGCACAACATATCTTCCATTGAATTATCCTCTGACCAAAATAAAGTTCTTAACAAGGGTTTGAATTTTGTGCCTTCCTCTTTTGTTTCGGAACAGACTTTTGTTAATTAATTAAATGAATTTTGTTGATTGATTAATCTGAAAATATTTTTTGCAGATAGTGATCTCTCTCAAGGTTCATCTGGTTTTCATTTTGGGAAATCGACATTTCAACCACCCATGGATAAGCATGTGGCCATATTCAGGGAGTGTGTGCTCAAAGATCTACACTTCTCACCCGGATATCAGCCTACTAAATATAATTTGACCCCTTTGGAGCGTAAGGGGTTACAAGAACTAAGTTCCAATCATGACATCATCATTTTGCCAGCAGACAAAGAGGGTGGTATTGTGGTTATGGATCGGGTTATGTATATTGACGAAGCCTATAAACAGTTATCTGATGCTAGGTTTTATATGCATATGGTTATAGACCCGACACCTAATTTCAAATCACTAATTGACTCCTTCCTGGATATGGCCACTGAAGAAGGGATCATAGATCAATGTACATGTAAACAGCTCAAGGTCACCAATCCTATTCCCCAATATTTGAATTTGTTGCCCAAAATACATAAACATCCCACGTGTCCTCCGGGCCGACCTATTGTTTCTGGCAGAGGCTCTCTAACCGAGCCTCTGTCTGTTTTTCTTACATATTATCTCAAGCCATTATTGACTATGGTCAGGTCTAGGCTCAAGGACACAACTGAATTTTTGAACATTTTTCATGACAGCCAGTTGGAATCGGATTGGTGGCTCTGCACAATAGATGTTGCTTCTTTATATACTAGTATCCCACACCAGGCTGGTTTATCAGCAATAGCATTTTGGTTAGAGGAATCCAAGCTCTATTCTACTGGATTTAATAATTTTCTTATCAATATGACCGAATATGTACTAACTAAAAATGTCTTTTTCTTTGATGGTCAGATATATTGGCAAACCAGGGGAACAGCCATGGGGGCTTCGTTTGCCCCGATATATGCTGACCTATTTATGGGATATTTTGAAAAAATTTATATCTACGACACTGGCAATAACCAATTTATGGCAGAACTAGACATTTGGAGGAGATACCTGGATGATTGTTGGATGGTGTGGTGGGAAGATATACTTCTGGCTAAAGAGTTTGTTCAATATTTGAACAATAATGCATGGGGTATTAAGTTCACTTTGGAAACTCAATATCATGAAATTGTTTTTTTGGATGTCAAGGTTATCAGACAACATGATCACACTCTGGCGACGAGTGTACACAGAAAGTTTCCACAGTATAATTCTCTTTTACATGCCTCTAGTAATCACCCCCGCCACATCATCAACAACATTCCCAAGTCACAATTCACACGTATGAAACGTATTTGTTCCTCTACTAAATCTTATGTAGAATGTGAACAAGATCTTTGTGACAGATTTATTCAGAGGGGGTATAACAGATGTCGACTTCATAAAACCATCCAGGAGGTCAGACATATGCCACGGTCCCAATTACTAACATATAAACATGAACATGAGGTGGTTACTGATTCCAAAGCACAACTTATCAGATTCACAGTTACTTATGGTAATAATACCCCTTCATTTAGAAATATTGTTGATAATCATTGGGGTATTTTGAGAGCACGAGTCATTATCTGATATATTACCTGAGACATGCTCTTTTTCATACCGTAGGGGTAGAACGTTGAATTCACATTTCACATATTATAAAAAATTTCACTCTACAACAACCACACAAATGACTTTGTTTGGGGATCCACTCATTGGTTCCTTTCCCTGTGGTCACTGCAGTGCGTGCAGGTATATCAGCAAAATGAAAGAATTTTCAAGTGCCAACACTTCACGAGTATTCAACATTAGGATTTTTGGTAACTGTAGCTCTGATTGGGTGGTATATTTGGCCACCTGTACATGTACTTCATTTTATGTCGGCCAAACCTCTCGTCCATTAAGATTTCGCATTAGTGAGCACCTTAGTGCTATCAGAACTAAAAAATTAACAAATGCCCTATACAAGCATACTTTGATTCACCAAACTGCCCAATTTCAATTCACTATCATTGATAGGATTCAGCTGCCGAGGTTCACCAAGGCAGGCTGGCATGATAAACTCAATAATATGGAAGCATTGTGAATTACAAAACTGGGTGCTTTGTTCAAACCTGGGGTAAATGAATATGGATAAAGCAATATTTTGATACTATATATTTATACACTTATTGCTGTACTTTTGGGTTTGAACTGAGCTTATTTTTCCCATTTTGCTGGGGATTAATGTGATCAATAATATGTGATATTATTACATTTATTTTTGTCATTTTTTTCTGTATTGCAGAAATGTTTATACTAAACAAAATTTTTTTTCTTTTTTTGGTCACATATCCCTTTAAATCATTTAGTATATAAGGAACATCAGTATGCATCATTTCAACTTTTTCTTTCTGCACTGAAGAAGGCCATTACATTGGCCGAAACCGGTTTGCAGTTTCTCTGTTCTTTTATTTCGTTTTTCAACATGCCACAATAAAGTAGTTATTTGCTTGCCTAAACCTTTGTGCTGGCTCGTTTTGTGCGTTTTTACTGCTGTGATGCTGCCATAGTCCAAGTTGGTGTGAACGACTTGAGACATACCTCACTGGACTATATGAAGAGGGACATGACTGAGCTCTCGGATTATGTGTCCTAGGCAAGTGTGTCCTTAAACAGCATTCTACCTTCACCTAGGATGGTGCCTCAATACAGACAAAAAATGACTGAATTCAACAGTTGGCTTAGTTTCTGGTGTTATTCTAAGGGGATTTAGTACCTGTCAGCCTGCGATGATATGGCTGATAGACCTCGATGCTTTGCCACAGATGCCTCCACCTGTCACCTCTGGGCTTTTGGCTACTGGCTAAGGCTCTTGCCTCTCCATAGTGCCTTTTTAGGTAATGTCACAAAAACAAAATTCCTATCATAAAAATATCCTCAAAAAAAACAACCTTAGGGTTATGCTGCTAAATGACAGGAGTCTAAATTGAAACTGCACTCACTGGAAGCACTCCTCACCTAGGAAGATGTGGACATCTGTGTAGTCACATTCAGACCATAAAATGAACACTTGAAAACTAAAGGAGGAGGAGTATCAATATTCAAAGATAAATACACCTCCAGATTGGCTAAACAGAATGATTCCATAAAGATACTCCATGTGCAAATAACTATAGGAAAGACCCCTCTCCAAGTTATCGCCAGCTATAGTTCCCTCTCCATGAACCATGATATCCACACTGTCTACTTGGATCTACTTGAGTCACTCAAAATGCAACCAAATACCCTGGTTATGGGTGACTACCCATCCACAGACTGGGTAAATTCTACATGTACAAACACACTTGCCCAAGGGTTCTTGGACTTTGTTAACTCAAATGACTTGGAGCAAATTGTTGGCAACTTCATAAGGGGCCCAAACTTTCTAGACTTGGCACTCACCAACATGTAGAATGGTGCACCACCACAAGTGTGCAGCCCTACCAGGTGAAGTTTGATCATAAATCAGTCTCTTTCAAAGTAACAACAGCAACAGACACCCTCCAGGAGCAATTAGGCTAAAAATGTCTGCAAAGGCAACTAGAGCCTCTTACGAGAAGGCATTAATAGCTTCAAAGCTCCTGTCCCCACTGACAGCAAGGACAACTATACAGGGATATACAACCATGCATTTTATAAACTTCTATACAGTTGTATTGACTCAGCTATCCTCAAGAAAAAACAAGCCTGCCTGGTGGACATCCACTATAAACAGGTTATACAATCAGAGGAAGAAATTGCTGTCTAAGAGCAAGAAGAACCGATCTCAGAATTGGAAGCACAGCCTTCTCAGCTTGAACAAGCAAATAAGACATCTTGTAAAATACTCTAAAGCTAACTGCGAATCTAGATTAGCATCCCTAGGTAAGGCTAACCATAGGGCATTCTTTAGCTACATCCAAAACCTTAAAGAAAAAGCCCAGATTTGCAGTGAGCTGGTATTGAATGGTATCACATATACTAAACCAGTGGAAATAGCCAGCCTGCTGGTGGATAGGTTCAGTGAAAACCCCCCCCCCCTTGCCCACCACATATACCACAAAACATTTCTACCACCTATTTTCCACCTTGTATCACTAAATAGCAGGTCTTAACCTCACTCTCAAGGCCAAAAACACAGCATCTATGGGATCCGATAACATCTCAGGCTGCGTCCTCAATGGTTTAAACCAGTAGTTAGCAATACCATTGAGTACTCTTTTCAACCACAGCCTAATTACTGGTTTTGTTCGTGCTAAATGGAAAACAGCTACCATCATCCCCTAGCACAAGTGGGGTGCATTCACCAACCCTGGGAGCTATTGACCCATTAGCCTAACCAGCCTTGTCTGCAAGGCCATGGAGACAATCATCATGGGCCTTATCAACAAGGATATAGGAGACCTTCAAACACTTGACTCGATCCAGTTTGGTTTTGTTAGAGGGAGATCCTGCCTGGTGAACCTATTGGACTTCAAGACTGTCACCAAAGCCCTGGACAAAGGCAGATCTGTGAATATGACTGATCTAGGCTTGGCCAAGGCCTTTGACATAATCTCCCACTCGGGCATCACTGAAAAACTCACCCAGGTGGGTTGCAAACTGGCTCACTGACAGAACACATACAGTCAAAACAGGGGACTCCACCTCCACCACCAGACCCGTTACCACTGGTGTTCCACAGGATCAGTGCTGGGGCCCTTATTGTTTGGTACAGGAAAAACAAAAGGTCTGTGGCTAACAAAGTTTGCTGATGACTGCAAACAAGGAGCAGTCATTGAGTTCCCAAATGATGACAACCTTTTACAAGAAGGACTTACACAAGCCAATGACTGGTACCAAAGTCATGGTCTTAAACTCAATACCAAACAATGCATTATCGTCCCCTTTGGTATATATGATATCCCTGCTGATTTACATATTAATAACAACACCCTAAGCTCTAAATCAGTAGTGAGAGATTTGGGCACACAGGTTGACAGCAACCTTACTTTTCATCACCACTTCTCCACGATGGTAAGGAAGGCCTTCTGCATTGCTCACCTCATAAGCAAAGGTGTAGCTTCCAGAACAAAAGAGGTTATAACTCCCCTATACTTTCCCCTCATCAGGCCAATGACAGAGTACAATGCTCCCTTCATTATGTATCTAAACAGGCAGCTGCAGCAACTGGAGAGACCTCAAAGGTTCCTCACAAATTAAATTCAGGGTCATCAGCACATCTTATGTGGACAGAGTGAAATCACTGTCAATATACTCTGTATTGTATAGACTACTCAGAAGTGACCTTTGCCTTGCATACAGAGCAACCTCTGATCCTCCCTTAATGGAAATGCTGCACAATCGTAAATCAAATGCTACACTATTCACTTGCTCTAGAGACCTTACCTAGCATGTGACATTAACAGGACTTGCTGGGAAGACAGATATGTCTCCCAGAGGTTGCCTCTCCTCTGGAATAAACTTCTAAAAAGGTTAAACAGAGCCCCTTGTTATCCCTTTTAAGCATAACTTGAATGATTGGATGGGAAACTGCAAATTCACCCCAGGAGTTTCACCTGTGTCCCTCTTAAATAGGGGCAGTCTGTCCTGATTTAGATATGCTTATAACATAGACCATATCTCTAGATCCTTAAGGGAACAAGAGTTGAACTTGGCTAGGCTTGTAAGGGCCATTAGTTTAGTAACCTCCTACAGTAAACTCTGTTAACTGGCACCCATGGGGATTGGTGGATGCCAGATAAGTGTAGTTTCTGGTTGCTTGAGCATTACTAATAAAAACAGACCTGACAAACACTATACCCTATACTATACCATACCATAAGCACTGTACTGATTTGCTTTTAATACTGAAATACAGTAACTGAAAGCCTGGGTGAAATAATAATATTTTAAAGTTATATTTCCACTAGAAAGCATGGTGAGTAGAACGGTTTTCAGTGGCACACTGAGTGGACTGGAATTGAATAGAAAGAGACAGAGAGAGTGAATGCATGTATGAAAGCAGAAGCAACTGTGTGTGAGAGATTGGACAGATGTATGAAAACTGAAGAAGTGTGTGTGAGAGATCAGAGAGAGAAAGAGTGAGTGAATGCATGTATGAAATCTGAAGAGACTGTGTGTGAGAGAGATCAGAGAGAAAATGTGGAATCTGATGCAAATTGACTGAGTATAGAGCAAGTGCTGACATTTTAGCAATTTGACTTGTTTATTAAAACTCAAACTATAAAAATGTAAGGTATGTTTTTGTGGGGGAAAACAGAAAGTGCACTACATGAAAAACTGAATTGTTCATACTGTCATGTATTTCTTCAATTTTTGTCTGGTTGCTTGAGTTCTGGTTAACTGATGGTTTACTGTATTAACCTATGAACCTATGTATGTGTTAGGGCTGAAAAGACAACAGAATGGGAAAATAAAACTCCATAGGTGGGCACTTTGGTTGCAGCCTTTAAATCTTTCAGTGCAACACAGACTAGGCTTGATTCACCATAATGCAAAAGGCATGTCTAGGGCTCACAGCCCATCTAGTGGCCTGACACCAATGATATCAAGCTGGAGGGAGGTTAATGTAATACAGTTTGGTGGTTCTCATCAGGATGGTGTCTACATATAGTGGAAAAATGCAGAAAACTGCTGCTTTAAAGCAGGATATAAATAGTTTGAAAATGTAAAAAGTTATGTATTGGCAGACAAGATTCCTGCATAGATTACTTGAATGTCCAATTATGTGGCAAACAAGATAGAGGTTTGTAGCTCCTCAAACTGGAAATGTTGGTGTTTCAGTGATGGAAACTATGACCTTGATCACTGGATTGGGGTGGAGTAGTGCAGGAAGCAATGAGATGCTGACGACTGTATGTGAGAAGACCTGGACATCTTCACAAGAGGAATGCAGAGAATCGCATAAGAAGGGAGAACACTGCTTCTGAGTACCTGAATGTAAAATAACTGCTGGACTTGAATTTCTGTGAAAAGTGTCTGCATTGGCTCCATGACAAACTTTGACTCACTTGTGGTCACCTCATACAACTATGATCACAAATGAGTGAAAAATGTGAGCAGCATCCAAAAGTAAACAACAAAAATAGTATTTCTGCAGGGGTGCAAGCCCCCACCTGCACTCCTTGATGTTAAAGGCTGCATCACCCACAGCTCCGCTACATACATAGACTAAACACGAGGTTGCACCACCATGGGGAAAGGAAGAAATGCTCAGTACAAAGGCAATAACAGTTTGTGAGGAAAAGTCAAACAGTAGGCAAAAAGAAAAAACAGCAATGCAAATGTCTCAAAATCCTTTAATAAAACTGAATAAAACACAAAGCTTAAGTCTCACAGGATACTTCCTCAGTGTAAAAAAGGAGCAACTGCTACAATCCTATCAATATATACAATTTAAAATACCAGCCAGCAAATGAAAATTGAAGAGTCAATCACATGTCTAAGAGTACTTGTGTCATGATTCTGTCCAAGATTGCTAAGATGCATGAAGCACTTACTGCATTTCATACATTTATTTGGTTTATTCCCACTGAGTGGCATGATGCTGTTGCAAATTGCTGAGATGTGTGATCCACTTACCGAACTCAGTAGAGTCATACTGCTTCAATCCCCTGTGAATGACATAATCCCAAAGATTGCTGAGGTTTCTGAACAACTTACTGCATTCGGTAGATTTATATGGTTTTGCTCTTTTTTTTAATGTCTCCAAGTCTTTTGGGTTTCTAATACCATGATGGAAATGTACCCCACTCCTGAGTACAAACATGATTAAAGTTTAAGAGATTAGTACTGTTTCCAACTTTGATGTTAACCAGAAGTGCTCTTCACAGCACCACTATGTGCACAGTAATGACTCCTGCAAATCGTAGAGTTACATATATCAGTAACATATCTAAGTATGATTGTAAATTCTTTCTTTATAAGACCCATTGCTCCTACTACTATTGGAACTATCTGGGTATTCTTCCTCCACACTTCCCTCATTTCTGTCTGCAAATCCTACTATTTTATGACTTTGTGTCCCTCTGTACATAAGACACTGTAGTCACAGGGTGTACCAATTTCAGTGATAAATGCTAGTTTTGTCTTCTTTTCATGGCCTACTACATCTGTTTTTCTCACATCTATTTTTTGAACTGTTGGTGGTGATCCCATGTAATATACACCATCATTTTCTACAAGGCTTTGTGGCTCATGTTTCCAGTGTTTTTCAGCTACCTCAATATTATTATGTTTGCACAATCCCCAGTGCGACAGTCCTACCACATTACTATGCCTTTCAGTATAGAGTCCTTCTGCCATTAGTATATCACAACCAGCAACAAGATGTGCAACTGTTTCCAATTCTGTTTTACAAAACCTACATTTTTCTGATTCTCTCACAAATTCAATAGATTTTGTAAACCAATGTGTATGTCAGTCTTTTGGTTTAAATTCATCTTTCCTTAACTATTCGTATGTTTCAGCCTGATAAACAAGAGGTTGTTCGAAGCATTTTCTATATTTCCTACTATACTTATGCATTTTCCAAATTTCTTGCCTCTCATCTCATCCTTCACCTTATATTCTTTATTTTGTTTTACGGCACATTTAGTTGCTGCATGATTTTTATCTACTTCTGGTTTGATTTCCATTCCTGCTTGACATGCTTCTGCTAAACTAAGCAGAGAAGTCATCTTAGACTTTCTCCTCATCTTTCAAAACTTTCACCACATGTGGGTCTTGTGAGGAAAACAAACATGTATGCAGTCCCACCACTGCAAATCTATACATGCAATACATTTTGAGAAGGCCCCTACATCCTTCAGAACAAGGAATACATAATCTTCATATGACTGATTTTTACAAATTATTTGATGAGCATGAAACATCCTTCTTGTCTTCCTGTCCGAACTATCCAACACCTTTTGAAGCCAATGTTTTCTTGTTATAGCTTTGTATTTGTTCATGTTGTACTGTTGATCCTTCATGAATTCCTAACTATTTACACTCCCTCTTACTCAAGTTCTATTATATCACATTCCTGTCCCAAACTGATGTTTTCTTGTTATAGCTTCTCATTTGTTCATGTTGTACTGGTGATCCTTCATGAATTCCTAACTATTTATACACTCCCTCTTATTCAAATTCTATTATATCACATTCCTCTCCCAAACTGATGTTTTCTTGTTATAACTTCACATTTGTTCATGTTGTACTGTTGATCCTTCATGAATTCCTAACTATTTATATACTCCCTCTTACTCAAGTTCTACTATACCACATTCCTGTCCCAAACTGATTTTTTTCTCGTTATAACTTCACATTTGTTCATGTTGTACTGGTGATCCTTCATGAATTCCTAACTATTTATACACTCCCTCTTATTCAAGTTCTATTATATCACATTCCTGTCCCAAACTGATGTTTTCTTGTTATAGCTTCACATTTGTTCATGTTGTACTGTTGATCCTTCATGAATTCCTAACTATTTATATACTCCCTCTTACTCAAGTTCTATTATATCACATTCCTGTCCCAAACTGATGTTTTCTTGTTATAACTTCACATTTGTTCATGTTGTACTGGTGATCCTTCATGAATTCCTAACTATTTACACACTCCCTCTTACTCAAGTTCTATTATATCACATTCCTGTCCCAAACTGATGTTTTCTTGTTATAGCTTCTCATTTGTTCATGTTGTACTGTTGATCTTTCATGAATTCCTAACTATTTATAAACTCCGTTTTACTCAAGTTCTTTTATATCACATTCCTGTCCCAAATTGATGTTTTCTTGTTATAGCTTTGCATTTGTTCATGTTGTACTGGTGATCGTTCATGAATTCCAACTATTTATACACTCCCTCTTACTCAAGGTATATTATATCACATTCCTGTCCCAAACTGATGTTTTCTTGTTACAGTTTCACATTTGCTCATGTTGTACTGTTGATCCTTTATGAATTCCTAACTATTTATACACTCTGTCCCAAACTGATATTTTCTGGTTATGGCTTCTCATTTCTTCATGTTGTACTGTTCATCCTTCCTTTCCCAAACTGATATTTTCTTGTTATAGCATTGCATTTGTTCATGTTGTACTGTTGATCTTTCATGAATTCCTAACGATTTACACACTCCCTCTTATTCAATTCCTTTCCCAAACTGATGTTTTCTTGTTATAGCTTCTCATTTGTTCATGTTGTACTGTTGATCCTTCATGAATTCCTAACTATTTATACACTCCCTCTTACTCAAGTTCTTTTATATCACATTCCTGTCCCAAACGGATGTTTTCTTGTTATAGCTTCTCATTTATTCATGTTGTACTGTTGATCCTTCATGAATTCTTAACTATTTACACACTCCCTCTTACTCAAGTTCTATTATATCACATTCCTATCCCAAACTGATGTTTTCTTGTTATAGCTTCGCATTTGTTCATGTTGTACTGCTGATCCTTCATGAATTCCTAACTATTTACACATTCCCTCTTACTCAAGTTCTATTATATTACATTCCTGTCCCAAACTGATGTTTTCTTCACAGGTTCATACTAGGCTATCTGCCCTAGGGCATTTATAAGCCCAGCCAGAATGTGTTTGGCTTTCGCCACCCATTTTAAATTTATTTTGCTATGCCCTTTTTCAAGGTTAGTATACTGTGCCTCTGTCTAACAGTGACACAGAAGTGAAACCCGGGGTAAACCTACAATCTCCCATCCACTCATCAAAATTCCTCTTGAAGAGAGTCAATGAGGGACTTTGCCTAACCTGGACTGGGATTTTATTCCAGAGTGAAGGGAGCCTCTGGGTTATGAATCTGTCCCTCCAGCATGTCCTATTTATTTCAGTGCTGAGGTTCAAGTCTCGAGCAGTAACTTGATGTGATTTGGATTTTCTGAGGTGCAGCATGTCCATTAATTCCGGGTTGGACATGGCTTTATACGTCAGGCACAGATCGCCTCTGAACAGGCAGTATGCCACTAAGTAGAGCTGGAGTTTCTTTAACCGGGCATCATATGGCATCTGTTTGAGCCCTTTGATCCTCTTGGTGAGGTACTTTTGGGGTCTTTCCAGTTGCTGCAGGTGTCTGGTAAGGTACATCCCAAAGGGGCATTGTACTCAATTATGGACCTGATGAGGGATGAGTAAAGAGGCACGATGACCTCCCCTGATCTAGATGTGAATCCCTTCATGATTAGGTGGGCTATATAAAAAGTTTTTCTAACCACTTTGGCCACGTGGTTGTCAAATGAGAGATAGCTATCAACTTGGGTCCCCAGGTCCCTAATTACTTCTTCTGTACTCAATGGATTACCACCTATGTGGTAATTTGTGGGCACTTTGTTTTGCCAAAGGGATGACTATACACTTTTGGCATTTAGCTTGAGGCCATGGCTCTGGCACCAGTTGTCTGTTTCTATGAGGCCCTTTTGGAGGATGCTTGTGTCAGCTGGAGAGTCGATTATGGCACCCAGTTTGCAGTCATCTGCGAACTTGGTCAGCCACAGTCCTTCTGTGTTGGCCTGTACCTCTGAAAAATATATACCGAACAAGAGAGGTCCCAGGACTGAGCCTTGTGGGACACCACTTGTAACTGGTTTGGAGTCTGACATGGCTCCAGCCATTCTAACCATGTGGGTTCTGTCCTTGAGCCAGTTTGCAATCCATCTAGTGACATAGGGGTTTATATTTAAGCTGGTGAACTTCTCTATAATGCCCGAGTGGGGTATTGTATCAGAGGCTTTTGCGAGGTCCAGGTAGGCTGTGTGGACCACCTTCCCCTCGTCAATGGCCTTGGTGACTATTTCAAAGAAATCAACCAGGTTTAAGAGGCAGGATCTGCCCTTAAAGCCGAACTGGGTAGGATCCAGTGTCTGTAGGTCCCCAATATCTTTATTTATGAGGTCCATGATGATCCTTTCCATAGCTTTGCAGACCAAGCTAGTCAGGCTTAAGGGGCGAAAGTTTCCAGGATCCGTTGAGGCACCACCTTTATGGAGAGGGACCACTGTTGCTGTACGCCACTCTTTGGGCACATATCCTGTAGTAAGGCTGAGATTGAACAGTAGTTTTATGTTTGGGTTTAGCTCTTCTTGGAGTTCATGTAGGGCGCCGGGACACCGTCTGGTCCCACTGATGTTGTTTTTGCTTTGGAGAGGCGGCTCTTACCTGAGCATCTGAGATGTCAGGTGGGCAGCACTCTGCTGGGATAGATATTTGCCCTTCTGGTGGGGAGAGGGGTTGCTGAACCTGTCAGCTAGGATGTTGGCAATGTTTGTGGGTTCAGTGTATTTTTGTCATTTTGGACTAATTCTGAGCATATCTGGGAATTACCACCCAGGTTCCTAACATAACTAAAGAAAGCCTTGTGATTATCCTTAGTGTCCTGTGCAATTTTTCTCTCGAAGCTGGCCTTAGACAATTTTATGAGTGCCCAGTTTTTGCTAATACTGATCAGTGATGCCTTACCCTTTTGGGATTTTGCTCTATCATTTAGTAGCTTCCTCCTTCTATTGTATAGTTTGTTTATGGCTGGGGTCCACCAGACAGGACGTCTGCCTTTGGAGGATTGGGTCTTGGTTTTATTTGGGATTGCATGATCCATGCATTCCTGAAGGTGTTCATAGAATGCGTTTATAAAGGATTCTGCAGTCTGGGCGGATTTTTCACAGGCCGGGGGCTTTGAAGGATTCCACCTTGGTTTTGAGGAGTGTGAAATTTGCTTTAGAGAAGTTTTTCACTGTGGTTTTCTGGGCAGGGGGTGGGGTCGGGATGTGAATATCCAGTGAGATGAGTTTATGGTCTGATCTTACCAGTCAGGGATACACTTTTGGTCTGGAGCATAGAGTCCCCATGTTGGTGATGATCAGGTTCAGTATGTTTTCCCCTCTTGTAGTAGTGGTAACAAGTTGTTCCATAGCATTTGAGTTTATAAATTCTAGGAACCTTTGGGCTAGGGTGTTGTAGCTAGAGCAATGCTCCCAGTCTATGTTTGGGCAGTTGAAGTCGCCCAATATAATGGTGTTTGGAGAGACCTTCATATTTTCCAGTGTTCTCTGGAAGGCCGAGTGGGGTTTCTGGGTTTGGGAGGTTAGTCTGTAGCAGGCTATAAATTGGAAGGCAGTTTTACCCACTGTTAGTTGCACATGGATAGTCTCTGATGCTTCGTGCTTTGCCATCAACCTGGAAGTGTGGATATCTTTGATGAATATCGATACTCCCCCTCCTTTTGTGGTTCGGACCAAGTTTTGGGGCTGAAAAGCATGGTATGAGGTATAACCTGGTAGTGCTGGGGTGCTCTCGGGAGCCCTAAACCAGGTTTCTGTTACTGCACAGATATCGATGTTCTCCATGCTAAGGAGAGTTTAGAGTGCGTGCATCTTGAGGTTTAGACTTCTGGCATTGAGTAGCATTACTCTTAGTTTCTTATCCCTTGTGATACCTATGGAGGTGGGTTTGTCTTTTGAGCCTTGCCTAAAAAGGCACTATGGGGTAGCAAGAGCCTTTGCCAATATCCGAAAGCCCAGGGGTGATGGGTGCAAGCCGTCCCTAGCGAAGCATCGTGGCTTGTCGAGCATATCATCCCAAGCTGACAGGCATTGGATCCCCTTTGAATGACACCAGTACTTAAGCCAATTGTTGAAATTGATCATCTTGTCTTCATATTGTGGCATCATTCTTGGTGAGGGTAAGATGCTACTCAAGGTCAGGGTCATACTGGCCTGGGCTACATGCTCAGAGAGCTCCTTTATGTCTCTTTTCATGTAGTCCAGGGAGGTACGTCTCAGCTCATTCACACCAGCATGGACAATGACTGAGTCATATTTGTACTTGCCTTGGAGTGACCTGAGTGCTTGTGTTATGTGGCGGATCCTAGTGCCCGACAGGCTGCTCACCGTGACCCTCTCCTTGTTCAGCTTGGTGAGCGGGACGTCAGTGTGCCTGACGATAGAGTCACCTATTACAAGTGTATCAGGTGTGTTGTTTAGTCTTAAGGGCTGTGACTTTTCGGCACACTGGCTTTGTGAGATATGTTGCACGTGTTTTGTTTTGGGGTAGCGGTTGCTTGCGTGTCTGCTTTGGAGGTCTCTGCTGCTTAGGTAGATCTTTATTTAGAGCCACTGAGTATGTTTTTGTGTGATTATGTGTTTGGTTTGCTGTCATGGTAGGTCTATGTGAGACTGGAATTGTAGAGAGTGTGGTTTCCTTCTCCTCCTGACTGGTTATGCCAGTACTGAGTTGAGAGAGCTTAGCCTCCAGTTTGGCTATATGGTTGCATCTCTCACATGTGTTGGAATTTGTTGGGAGGAGGAGAGGGTTGTCTGTGTACATGAGGCAGTTTTAACATTGCCTCAAGATTCCCAGATTCACCAGCTGGACCAGAGAGGAGATTGACAACTGACCTTTGGACATGCTAGAATAATATTGGGAATTCCTTAATAATTGAAAACAAGGGCCAGTGGGGAGTGAGGGTGTAGTGCTTTTAATTTTTAGTGCTGACTTATATAATTGCTTTAGTGAGCAAGTGCCAGGTAACTTAAGTGCAATGTGTTACAGGTAACTTAAATGCAAAATGACAAACAGTAACTTTCTTTCAAGTGAAACAAGGAAACAAGTACAGTAAGCAATGCAGATATCACTAGTGATCCATAGAAGCGCTGAGAAGCTGCACATTAGGTGGAATTAGCTTTCCAGGGAAATAACAAGCAAACAAACAACAAGCATATAAACAAAGTTAGATTCAGCAGGCCTGGATCTTGTCTATGCTACAGCAAACAAGGTGTACCAATTTCAGTAAGATACAGTTCAAATATTCAGGCACTATAAACCTTTAACCAGAAATTCCCAGCTCAGAAGGGCAGAGTCCAGCCTCTTCTCCCACAAGAGTGCAGACCACAAACCTTCTTAATGTAAAATAACTGGCCTGAAGCCAAAGTGCTTAAACCAGAACTAATAGACTTTAAGAATAACAGACACTGGGCTCTCAATCAGCAGTTCCCAACTTAGAAGGATGAAAGCTACCTGTTTTGCCACCACAGTGCATGCCACAAACCTTCCTAATGTAAAACAACTGGTCTGAAGCCCAAGTGCTTAATCCAAAAGACTTAGAATGATAGCTACACTTTAATCAAGTTACTACCAAGCAGTAATAAATACAATTGAATACTTTAGAGAATGCCTGGATTAGTGCTCAAGTTACACAAACAAAGCTAGATCCAGCAGGCCCAAATCCAGTCTATGCCACAGCAAACAAGGCACCAACTTCAGTAAGAAGCAGTTCAGATATGCATGCACTATAAGCCTTTAACCAGAAATTCCCAGCTCAGAAGGGCAGAGTCCAGCCTCTCCTCCCACCAGAGTGCAGACCACGAACCCTCTTAATGTAAAATAACTGGCCTGAAAGCCCAAGTGCTTAAACCAGAATTAATACACTTTTAGAATAACAGACACTGAGCCCTCAATCAGCAGTTCCCAACCTAGAAGGATGTAAGCTACCTGTTCTGCCACTACAGTGCAGACCACAAACCCTCTCAGTGCAAAACAACTGGTCCGAAGCCCAAGTGTTTAAACCAAAAGGCTTAGAATGAGTTACACCAAGCAGTGATAAATACAACTGAGTACTTTTAAGATGATGCAAAAGTAAAATAAAGTAGGTAGAAACACAAGTACAGTAAAAGCAGATGAATTTTTTTTTCTGAACAAGTGCTGAGATCAAAGAAACAGATTTGAGTGCTGAAACTAGAAAACTGGCTAGTTATAAGAAAAAAACTAAGCTAGAAGGCTTCCTCCAACACAGAAGGGCTTGGGGGCTCAGAAGCCTACAAATAGTCTATACCACTTAACAGGAAAGGCAGGAAACAAGCTTAAATTTTTTTTTCTGTTTCCCAGATGCTCTCTTTGTACACAGTAGGAGTGCCTGAAATCAGAATATGATCTCACTGCACTCAGTTGAGTGAGCAAATGAGATGGGCCCAGAAGGAGTATCCAAACACAAATTTACAAGAGGGGTGGGCAGTTTCAAGGCCACTAAGATTAACACCAAAACAAAAACAGGGAGAGTGGGACTAACTGAAGAGCAGAGTCAAAACTTCCAGTTCAGTTAATATTCCTGCAACACAGTTAAAATCAATTTAAATACTGTATTTTTTGAAAATAAAAGTGCAGATAAAGGTACTTAAATTCTCTTATACGTCCAGTTGAATACAGCAAGTTCTTAGCCAGCCAAAGCTGAGGTTTTTAAGCAGAAAATATTTCACACTGTACCACTTAAATAGGCAAGGACAGGAAATCAAAAAATGTGGCTACCCCCACATCTGTAATTACTAGCACTTGTTATAGTTTCACATTTGTTCATGTTGTACTGGTGATCCTTCATGAATTCCTCACTATTTATACACTCCCTCTTACTCAAGTTCTATTATATCACATTCCTGTCCCAAACTGATGTTTTCTTGTTATAGCTTCACATTTGTTCATGTTGTACTGGTGATCCTTCATGAATTCCTCACTATTTACACACACTCCCTCTTACTCAAGTTCTATTATATCACATTCCTGTCCCAAACTGATGTTTTCTTGTTATAGCTTCTCATTTGTTCATGTTGTACTGTTGATCCTTCATGAATTCCTAACTATTTATACACTCCCTCTTACTCAAGTTCTATTATATCACATTCCTGTCCCAAACTGATGTTTTCTTGTTATAGCTTCACATTTGTTCATGTTGTACTGTTGATCCTTCATGAATTCCTAACTATTTACACACTCCCTCTTACTCAAGTTCTATTATATCACATTCCTGTCCCAAACTGATGTTTTCTTGTTATAGCTTCATTTGTTCATGTTGTACTGGTGATCCTTCATGAATTCCTCACTATTTACACACTCCCTCTTACTCAAGTTCTATTATATCACATTCCTGTCCCAAACTGATGTTTTCTTGTTATAGCTTCATTTGTTCATGTTGTACTGGTGATCCTTCATGAATTCTTAACTATTTATACACTCCCTCTTACTCAAGTTCTATTATATCACATTCCTGTCCCAAACTGATGTTTTCTTGTTATAGCTTCACATTTGTTCATGTTGTACTGTTGATCCTTCATGAATTCCTAACTATTTACACTCCCTCTTACTCAAGTTCTATTATATCACATTCCTGTCCCAAACTGATGTTTTCTTGTTATAGCTTCTCATTTGTTCATGTTGTACTGGTGATCCTTCATGAATTCCTAACTATTTATACACTCCCTCTTACTCAAGTTCTATTATATCACATTCCTGTCCCAAACTGATGTTTTCTTGTTATAGCTTCTCATTTGTTCATGTTGTACTGTTGATCCTTCATGAATTCCTAACTATTTATACACTCCCTCTTACTCAAGTTCTATTATATCACATTCCTGTCCCAAACTGATGTTTTCTTGTTATAGCTTCACATTTGTTCATGTTGTACTGTTGATCCTTCATGAATTCCTAACTATTTATACACTCCCTCTTACTCAAGTTCTATTATATCACATTCCTGTCCCAAACTGATGTTTTCTTGGTGCTGCTGCTTATTTGCTTTATAGGTTGCTTTTGCATGTTTATCAAGACTAAATGACATTCTTTTATCATCTGAAAAAGTTTTAACCACTTGCAGTTGTGCTTTCAGTTCCTCATCTGATGAACTATACAGTTTTAAATCATCTACAGAAAGATGACGAAGTCTTTTCACTTTGTTGTTTTCTGTGAACCACATTATAGCCATGACCTACTAGATTAAAGTTGATAGCTTAAAGGCAAGAAAAAAGAGCAGCAGTGACAGAGTCACCCTTGAATATCCCCCTTTGAATTTTTATCCCTGGAATAATAATTTGTCCTTTATCATGGCTTAACTGCAAAGTGGTTTGCCACTGTTTCATGGTCACTGTAATGTAATTGATCAGTGAAGGGTGTATCTTATACATTTTTAAGCAATATTTTACTCATGAATGTGGGATAATGTCAAATACTTTTTTGTAGTCAATCCATGCCATATTTAGATTCTTCCCCTTTTTACAGTTCTCCACTATGGCTTTAACAACAAATGATCCTTTGATCCATATGACTTTCTTTTATTGCCCTTTTGTTCTACTGACAAAATTGAGTTTTCTTCTAAATGACTATAAACTCTGTCAGTATCAATTCCCTTGCATAGTTTATATGTCGTTGAAAGGCAAGTTACTGGTCTATAATTTTTGGAGTAGCTCTTAAGTAGAAGTATTGTTTCACCTCTTGTTAGCTAGATTGCTGTCTGTTCAGGGTGATCATATAAATAGTTTTTAAGCATGGCTAGGGCTTGAGGCAAAGATGTTAATACTTTTAACCAAAAGTTGGGCACTCCATCTGGGCCTGGGGTTTTCCAATTAGAGGCTTTTCTTAACTTTGTTTCAATCTCTCTGGCTGTTACTTCTTCCCATTTCATATCCTGTACCTTTAAACTTCTTAGTCTTTCTTTTACTTCTTTTATCTTTTTATCATCTTTGTTGTGTTCCAAAGGATCTTCACAGATACTTCTCCAAAATGCATCTTTTTCTTCTTTTTGGTGGTCTTTCAATTCCTTTTACCTTGTTTTCAATTCTCTATAAAACCTTTTTGGGTCATTACTAAATTGCTTATTTTGTACTTTTCCTTTATATTTATTTATCTGTGTATTTTCTAAGTTTTTCCACCTGCGCTGACATTTTTAATTTGATATTCATGATAGTGCAAGACAGATCCTTGTCTGTTCTAATACCGCGCACTGCTTTTATCACAGCTATCTTTCTTAGTATTTTTTGTTGCTCTATTCCCTCTTCTATAGTCTTCTAACAGTGACACTTCTTGTCTTAATTGCTTTATATTTTTCTCTATTTGATACTTCTACGATGGTATTTGATTTCTCCCCTTCCTTTGCCTCACTACCCTGAGCTCTTATGGTAGAACTTTATCAGTTATTAATTTAGCTGCACAGTAACATATCCTGTTTACTTCTGTTACATCTCATGGTTCTCTATGGACAGTACTAATTACTGTGTTCATTTGTTTTATCAGACTTCTGACTTTTGGGGTTTTATTGACCTTCTGCAGTCTATTTCTTTCATTGATTTTAATATATCTATCTGATCCATTAGATCAAGCAACTCTTCCCTTAGTTCATTTTCTTCCAGACTGAGGGCACATCCTTTGTTTTCCACTTCCTGTGGGCATTCTATAGAAAGTTCTATAGCATTTTCCTGTGGCACCTTCTCTTCAATTTCGTCCTGTGCCATCTGTTGTTCTGTCATATGGGAACTCACTGGCCTATCACTCCTCAATACTGACTGCATCAGAGTTTCCACAGTCTCCCGTTTCTTCCCATGCTGTCGAGGTTCAAGGGAATGTTTATACTGGTTTCCTGTGGAAGGCTCCGATATATCTTGATATTGCACCTGACCAATTGCTTCCTGTTCCACTGGCTTCCCCTTAATTTGGATATCCATTGCGCTATCCTGTTGTAGTGCTTTCTGCATTAGATTTTCTACACTGAATCCTTCACTTTGCAGGTGCTCCATAACCTCAATGTCTACTTCTTTAACTTCTCAGTTACTGATCTCCTTTTCTACTTTTCCTCTGTCTTATTTTTTGTAATGTAAAGTTTTCCATATCCGGATTCCTTTGCCTGTATTTCTCTTCAAATATCTTTGGTGCTGCTCTTTTTGTATTGTTGAGTTTTGCTTTCTCCTTTGCATAAATATTACACCATATTAAATCTCTTTTTCTTTCCCATGTCCATATTTCTTCTTCAGATGTCTCCTGATCTTCCTGCTTCTCCTTACTTTGGGGACTCACTCCATCATGCTGTGAAGTAGTCTGTGGTAGACTTTCTACATTAAATCCTTCATTTCGCAGACAGTCCATAACTTCAACTTCCATTTCTTTAATTTCTGCTTTACTAATCTTTTTTCCACATTCCATCTTTGTGATATTAATTTTTTATTGTGAAATTTTCCATATCTGGATGCCTTTGCCTGTATTTCTCTTCGAATATCTTTGTGGCTGCCATCTCTATATTACTTAACTTGTCTTGCTCCTTTGCATAAATATCGCACCATTTCAAATCTCTCTCTCTTTCCCATGTCCATTTTTCTTTTTTATACTTTTCAAAAATGTCTACGTTCTGTTTACATTTTTGCACTTCCTCAGATGCTTCTTCTTCTAAACAGATCAAAGTTTCTTGATCTATATACTGTTTTTCAAAAATCTGTTTTATTAATGAATGCAAATTTTTATTTGAGGCTTCTGACAGTTTTTCCTGTAAAAGTATTTTTCTTTTCTCTAATTTCTCTTTTAATCTCTTTTTATATGTCTTCTGTCTGGAAATTCTGGGCTTTTTGCATAATAGTAACAATACATAATTTCTTTCTTATCCTCAACAGTCCACTCTATCATCTTTATGGCTCTTCTTTGGCCCATCAGTTTTTGTGATTTTTGTGGACTGCGACTTCCTTCTACAACAAGGGGGGGCATCCATCCTCTGGGCCTGGCCTGGCCCCATTGTAGGAATATTTCCAGATTTTGAGGATTCTACACTGTCATTTTTTCCAGTCCTGGCACCAGTGTGCCTACCAGGAGTGGGCACTTTTTTATCCTGGGACTTGTGCAGCCAGCTATCTTTTTTGTTTTTGACTTACTTCTGTCCATTAATATATGCTATACAAATACAGTCTATATATCAGTGTCTCCATGGTGAGATTTTCTAAAAAAAAAAAAAAAAAAACAGGGTCCACCTCATGAAGGTACTCACCAAGACTTGAGGATGAATTCAGCTTCAGCACTATTACTCTCCTTTGCTTGCTGACTTTTCATCTCTCCATTAGGAGCTCAATGCTCAGTCCTGTGTGAATGGGCTTGATGCTTTTTCAGGCCAATGGCACATTTGAAAGACTTATTGCATTCTGTACATTTATGTTGTTTCATGCCTGTGTGAGTGGCACGATGTGCCTGAAGATTGCTGAGATATGTGAAGCACTTACAGCATTCAGTACATTTATATCGCTTCACTCCTGTGTGAATGGCATAATGCTTTTGAAGACTGCTTAGCTGTGTGAAACACTTACTGCATTCAGTACATTTATATGGTTTCAATCCTGTGTGAATGGCATAATGTTGTTGAAGATTGCCTTGCCATGTGAAACACTTATTGCATTCAGTACATTTATATGGTTTCAATCCTGTGTGAATGGCATAATGCCGTCGAAGACCGCCTTGCCATGTGAAACACTTATTGCATTCAGTACATTTATATGGTTTCAATCCTGTATGAATGGCTTGATGATTTTTCAGGCTACTGGCACATGCGAAACACTTACTGCATTCAGTACATTGATATGATTTCAATCCTGTATGAATGGCTTGATGATTTTTCAGGCTACGGGCACATGAGAAAGACTTATTGCATTCAGTACATTTATGTTGTTTCATGCCTGTGTGAGTGGCACGATGTGCCTGAAGATTGCGGAGATATGTGAAGCACTTACAGCATTCAGTACATTTATATGGTTTCAATCCAGTGTGCATGGCATAATGCTGTCGAAGACTGCCTAGCTGTGTGAAACACTTATTGCATTCAGTACATTTATATGGTTTCAGTCCTGTGTGAATGACTTGATGCTGTTTCAGGCCACTGGCACGTGCGAAAAACTTATTGCATTCAGCACACTTGTGCGTTTTTTTCTTTGCATGAAATCTCTCAACTGTGCCATGTTCAGAGCTCTTGCTGCAGCCATGTCCTGAGTGAAGTGTTGTAGTAGGAGTGAGAGACCGCTCATCATACACCTTCAGTGGCCGAGTACGTGGCTGTTGATGCTCTGTCAGGTGACGTGTCGCAGGTGTTCCATTGTCACATTCAGGGGTTTGGCGGCACTGATACTCTGATGGAACCTGTGGTACATCAGTGAGATAAACCTTGTCAATGTCCTTTGCAGGCTGATACCTCTGCTGGAGGTTAATTGTAGGGTCATGGAACTGTGATCTTACAAGTGCTGGCTGTTCATTGCAGTCTGTACTCTTCATACCTAGAACAGATTATTTGAAAGTATTTTATTGCAAGAACAAAATAAATATGCAATGTATTCCATCACAATGACATGTATACAGTTTAGCAATTTAAAAATGTTTGGATTTGTTTTTGTTCATAACTATTTTATTCTGTTATTACTAACATCACTAATACAATAAGGTTAGGTAGTTCAGTTCCATCTTTTATCAGAATTTGTCCGCTGTGAGAAGCTGTTTAATTTATTTCTGTCAACTGCTCTTTCATATCAGGCAGCCTAAATCACAAACTTAACTGCTGCTTTACAGTTCTGTAATACTGACATATGGTCATCTTCTAACCTTTCTGCCCCTGTTTACTCTTCCCTCCTCAAAAATCATTGTCCTCACATCTAACTTCCGGCATTCAGTTTTAGGTAATTTCAGATACATGCTTCACAGTTTGGTCTCTGTTGCTTCCCCATTCACCTCCCTTTTGTTAATGTACTGTCTACTACAATATTGTTCATACCCTATGAAGTAACTATTTGTAATCACACTCTTTACAACAAATCCTCTCCAACATCACCCAGTCTTGATTAAGAGCCAAAGGGACATAATACTGCTTTTCCTCCTCTCTTTCATGAAACAGCTTTGGAAGTCTTCCCATATGTCAAGAATTTTACTACAGCAGTGATCCATGATAAAATATACATTTTACAGTTGTGTGAACAACTCACTATAACTGTAGAACTTTAAGTAGATCACTTTTGTAGTTTCAGCTCCAGCACCTTTAGGAGGTTTAATCCTGTTGCATCCTAGAAGGACAGGGAAAGCATAAATCAAGCATGGAGACTGCCCTTATACTTACATCTTACATGTACATAAATCAGGCATGGAGCCTGCCCTTATACTTACATGTACATAAATCAGGCATGGAGCCTGCCCTTATACTTACATGTAAATAAATCAGGCATGGAGACTGCCCTGATACTTACATGTACATAAATCAGACATGGAGCCTGCTCTTATACTTACATGTACATAAATCAGGCATGGAGACTGCCCTTATACTTACATGTACATAAATCAGGCATGGAGCCTGCACTTATACTTACATGTACATAAATCAGGCATGGAGCCTGCCCTTATACTTACATGTATCTGTCTCAATCCATAGCTTTGAAGGGCAGGGCACTACAGTTTGATTGCTACAAAAATGAATTATGATGTAGCTCTCCATTCACAGAACACAGCTTTCATCTTCAATGGTAGAAAAAAAAGATGATGAGGGCTGACTGCCTCCTTATCAAGGATTTGGGTATGCATCTTTACATAAAGAGGAATCTGTGTTCATATGTTTACAGAGCTTTGGGACGTGGGCTGGCTGGGCACATACCTTCCTGCAGGTAATCCCAATATGTTAAGAACTGTGCCACAGTACTCATCTTACACACAAATATAAACAATAGTTCTTTGCAGCATTATAGGAAGAGAACATACTGTACAAGAGCATTGTCAGCTTCAACACCAAAAATGTGGACTCCCCCACTCTAGAAGGATATATTTCCTTATAACACCCACCACTAAGCTGCATTACTGTGTATAGGCTCTCTCAAGTGTTTTTTTATTGTCCTGGCATTTTGAAGGACATTTTTCTCTGTTTTTAAGAAAGAGTAGTCCATTCCTTGTATATTTCTAATGGAAAACTTTACATATTGTAGTTTCAGAAACAGCTAGGTTGTTCTCAGTAGATATGCATACTGACTGTTTATCTGCAAGAGAGCACCTGTTACTGTGCTAGTGTGTCTATTTACATTTGAATTTTGCCACTGAAAAATACTGATAAATACTAGACATTGTGGTGCTTATCACTTTGTAGAAGTAATGCAAAATGTTATCTAACAAAAAACACATTTTAAACCCAGCACAATTCTGTGGTAATAAACACTACCTGAAATACCCAGTCATTCTTCACTGTGTGGAGCTGTTACATGTTCACTTTTCCAGAATCAAATTCACAAACATGTTGCTTTGATTATCATGATGTTTGTTACCATCACAATAAGGTTTATACCTGTTTTGTCCAATACAGTTACCTAACTTCAATTTAAACTTTCTTGGGGGGTGTCTGGGAGGAAACAGTTAAATACAGTGAGCTGTTATGGCAGATAAAACTGAATGTTTGCAGAATTCCTGGAATAAATGAGAATGACAAGGAACCATTTAACAGTTTGTTTAAACTTAGAGCTCCTAAACAACAGATTCCATGCAGATCTGTCCTTTACAAATGTGTTTTTGCATTTGTGTGATGTTACTTACCTGTATCATGGTTTTTAATACCAAATATTAGGAATTTATTGCTGCATTTTTGTATTGCAACTAGTTAGGTCCAATTGTTTACAAGTCATTGTGTGGGATCATGTGATTTCATGGTGCTTTAAATGCAGTGTCTACATTACAGAATTTAGATTAGAAGTCCATTTATTTTGAGGAGCAAATTACTTAATTATATTAAAGCTTTGGAAGCTTGACTGTGCAGCGTGTTTTCACATGTTTTGTTCTTTGTATCATGGTTTGCCTTTTGTATTCCATATTTTTGAATAACTTCTGAAAGCTAAATGACATATTCAAATTTAACACTTACCCAATGCATGGAGTAGATGACCTCATTGAGAGGCTAAGCAAAGCAAGGTTTTAACCACCACAGACTTCAAAAAAGGGTACCAGCATATTCATCTTACCCATAAAGCCAGAAGGAGAAGATGGCATTCTCCACCCAAAAGGTTATTTTCATTACGCTGTCTTACCCTTTGCTCTTCACAGAACTCCTGTCACCTTTCAAAACCTCATAGATAAGGCTCTGAAACCTCATGCCTGTCCCTTGATGACACAGCCATTTATACAAACAGTGGGATCACAGTTAGACAATGTACAAACTGTGCTGGACTCTCTAAAACAGGGAGGACTTGCACTTAAAGTTGCCACAAGTATTCTTTGCATGACTGAAGACAGCAACCCCGGCTATGGGACTGCGAGAGGGGTAATTAGATCTCAAACAGCAGCAACCTAGGTGATGGGACTGTGAGAGGGTTAACTAGACTGATAACTAGACCTCAAACAGATAAAACAGAAACTATCAAAAACTGGGCAATACCCATTACCAAATGAAAATGAAACAATTTTTTTTTAACTAGCTTGCTGCCTACGAAAGTTTGTACCCAGCACTGTAAGGTGCTTTTGACAACTTGAAAACTATGCTGTGCTCAGAACCAGTCCTGACTATCCTGCCATTAATAAATGTTTTTGTTGCATACACAGATGCATCTCTCATTGAGTTAGATGCTGTTACCTCAGAAAGTAGGTGGTGAGAAATAACTTTCTCCTTGAGTAGTAGACAAGGTAAGTATGTCTGAGAAAAAGATACTCTGCAACAGACAGGGAATGTCTCAGTATTAAGTGGGTACTTACGTACCTACAGCATTACTTAATAGAATGCAGCTTCACTCTGGTAACTGACCGTGCACTCCTGCAGTGGTTGTATAAACAACAGGATGTCAACGTAAATCTGACTAGGGAGGGTGTATCATTACAGCCATTCAATATCACTACCGGATACAGGCCTGGCAGTAGCCACTTGAATGCAGATGGGTTATCCTGCTCTCATAACTGATTTCATTCATTACAGCCATTCAATATCACTATCTGATACAGGCCTGGCAGTAGCCACTTGAATGCAGATGGGTTATCCTGCTCTCATAACTGATTTCATTCCCTACAAAACCATGGATTCTATGCTGGGAAGGGTTTTGTATGGGATAGTGGCAGTCAAAAGTGTTAGAAATGCTGTTTTAGGGTGGTGTGTATATACCACATAATGTGGTATGAATCCAGTGATGGTGCATATATACCACATAATGTGGTATGAATCCAGTGATGGTGCATATATACCACATAATGTGGTATGAATCCACTGATGGTGCATATATGCCATCACTGTATACATTAGGACAGCAGAGGTTAATTTTGATACACTTGTTGAACCAATGTTAAAATTAAAGGCTACAACCCATGATGGTAAAGACATTTGCCTGTCTCATTGAGGGAATTTGCAAGACTAAGAGTGAAAACTTTTGTAAAAATTATAAGCAGAAGTTCTGAATTTATTTCTGGAATACCAGAAGCTTGCCTTTGCATTTACTAGTGGAACACCAGAAGCTTTCATGTGCATTTACTTGTGGAATACCAGAATCTTCAAAGAGGATTTACGTGTGTAATATTGGTATCTTACTTCTGGTCTTACTATGAAGTACCAGGTGTGTGACAGCTTGACCAAAGCTACCACAATCAAGAACAAAAAGAAACCTTTTCAATTTTATTGATACAGAAAGGATGTTTATTTTTGTAAGCTTAGTTTTGTTTTTCTTTCTAAGAATAAACTATTTTGATCTACTAAATAAACTGCACAAAAATAAATGTCTCCAGTGTATTAAGTGAATGTACAGAGCACTCACCTTTAGTGCTGTCAGATGGAACTTACCACAACAGTAGATGTTCTACTGATCACTGTTGCAACATTCTTAACAGATGAGTTGTAGCTTGCTGATGTCCATCTGAGGTACCAAAGCTTTACCTTCCTATGATGTTTGCCCAGACAATGACCTGAGCTCATTAGTGTATGGATATAAAAATCAGACATGCATCCAAGATCCTCAGTCTATCTCCAAGCCAGCAGCGGCCTGAAGAAAATCTAGGAAGGAGACTGGTCATCTTGAAATGGATAAGCAAGTTCCCCCTCATAAAAGCTGTAATATCCTAGGATAATGCTTGTGTGTCTGTGAATATAAGCCATAGGTTTCTGCTAATATAGAGAGAAAAATAAGAAAAGGGGTATAAAGTGGGAGGGAAGGACGACAGCTACAGTGATCAGTAGGACATTTGCTGTTACAGTAAGTTCTTACACAACTGTACTATGTCCTGACTGAGTCACTGTTGCAGTATTCTTAACAGATGGATGATTCCCAGAGCTGTAAAGAGAGAGAAGGGTGGTAGGTTTAAAGAAAAAGAAAACAGAAGACTCCAGGAGGCCACATAAAACAGTCTGGTAAACAGTGCTCGGCACCTGGATAAGGCATACAGCATATAGTATTTTGTGAAAGTGTGGCCAGATGACCATGTGGCTGCTTCTAGAATGGACCTGGCATCACCCCATTGTACAAGACCCCAGATGAAGCCACTGCTCGAGTGGAATGTGGTTTTGGCCACATGGGTAAAGCCCTCCCATGGTGAGAGTAGCAGAAGGAAATAGACTTTCAGATCCAAGAATCAATAGTTTGTCTGGAAACTGGCTATCTTAACATGGAATCCATAAAGGAGATGAAAAGCTGGTCTGTAAAACCTCAGTTGTCTGTGAATGTTTAAGGAGTGCAAAATTCCTTCCCCACATTTTGGAGATTGTGGGAGAATGTAGGTAGATTGATTGTCGGGTTAAGGGTTAGCTTGTTCACCACTTTTGGCATGAAGGAAGGAATGGCCCTGAAGTTCACCCTATTTCTGTGGAAGATGGGGAAAGGTGGAATAGCCATGATAGCATGGAGTTCTTTGAGTTTGCAGGCTGAAGTCAAGGCCAGGAGAAGCACTATTTTCCAAGAATTTAAGAATAGCCAAAGCAGCCGGTTCAAATGGGGTAAAGTATGTTTTTCCAAAAAAGAAAAAAAAAGGTTCCAAGGTGGGACAACAGGCTTCCTTGAGGGTTTAGGGTGTAGAACACCTCTCAGAAAAAGATTAACATCTGTCCTGTTCATAGGGGGGGCTCCAAAGGTAAGCAAATATTAATGGTAGAAAAGTGAGCCTTTATGGACAAGTAGGCCAACCCTGAATGTAATAATTCACCTAAGTACTGTGGACGGTATCCGATAGAAGGGGTTGGAGTTTTGCTTAAGATAACAGACTAAGAACCTCTTCCACTTGGCTGTGTAATATTTCCTAGTGTTAGGTTTCCTGGCTTCTTGTAGGACTCAAACCCACTCTTCAGAAAAGGTGGGTCTTGTAGGATTAGAATCCAATCATTTGGAATGTTTAGAATGACAAGTCCAATTTGGATGAAGGAGCACCCTTTCTGATGAGTGACTAGATCTGGTTTTGGAGGGATTCTCTGGTAATTTCTCTATAAGTGAAACAGGCAGGAACCATTGTTGTCTTGGCCAGAAAGGTGCCAGAAGCTGGAGTTTTGAAGATTCATTCTAGGTCCTGAGTAGGAGCCTTGGAAGCACAGGCAGAGGGGTATGTGCATAAAGGAACTTCCCCAACAATTGGAAAGAGAAGGCATATGTACTCAAGACTAGAGGTGATGTGTTCCTTGAGCAGAAAGCATGAGTAGGTGATGCTTGGGGGAAGCAAAGAAATCTATCTGAGGAGTCCACCATCTGAGAGTTATGGATTTCAAAGCTTCTGTGTTCAGGGACCATTCCTGATGGTCCCCTATGTCCCTGCGTAGGCAGTCTGCCAATACTTTCTGCTGAGAGGGAATATACATCACTGTGAATTTAAGATTCAGATGAGAGTTCACGTGGCAGACTTCCTATGGCAGCCTGCCCAGGGGGTAGGATCTTGTACCTTCCTGCTTGCTTATTTATTTACGTATTTATTTAACATTTGTTTACCGGGAAAGTCCAACTTGGAACAAAGCCAATTTTCAACAGAGGCCTGAGGAGAAATGCTCCAGACACATGTATTTTTAAGGTGGGAGGAAACTAGAGTACCCAGAGAAAACCCACATGAATGCAGAGAGGACATGTAGACTCCACACAGAAGGCACTCCAGCTGAGAATCGAACTGGAGAACCTGTAGCTGTGAGCTGACAATGTTACCACTGCGCCACTGTGTCATCAAAGAGGTACCACATCAATGTGGTGTCATCTGTGTACACCAGCAGGGTACTTGGTTTCCAAAGATGTGAGAAGGTCTGTAGAACTAGTAATAATCCCCTCATTTATTTTATGTTGATGTGCTCTTTTAATAAAGTGGCAGGTCACCCTACTTGAACTCTGTGGTCTCCTGTCTAAGACCCCTTGCCCTGTTTGAAGCATCTCTAAATGGGACCTGGTTGTTTGGGACTGGAGCAAATGAAAGACCTGGGTTGAGAGGATCTTGGCTGCTCCACCAAAGAAATTTCTTCTTGACGCAAGGAAAGACAGGAATGTGGATATCTAGAGGGCAAGAGTGCTGGGACCACATTGATTTCAGATACTGCTGCATCATCCTAATTTGCAGTCTGGTGAGGGGCAACATAGGGATGGTGACAGCCATGAGTCCCAGGGTCCCGAGGGCTTGTCTGGCCAAACATTGCTCATTTCTGGAAAGTGTTAAGGACTCAGTGGTTATGGAATTGAATTTCCCCAGAGTTTTTTTTTCTATGGGAAACTTTTCTTAGGAATTTTGCTTTGCCTGTGAGGTATTCTAGGATCTCTCCTGGTAAAGGAGATAGATGGGAAATGTAGAAAGCAAAATTTGATGACAATCTTTCATTGTCTTGCCCTGTTCCTGCAAAGTCTTGCAAAGGCTGGCAGCTTGTGAACCAAATAGCAGGTTGCTATCTAAGGGAACATCTAGAATCTTTAACTTGAAATCTTCTGTAATAGGTTGACCTCTCAGCCAGGCATACCACTGACCACTGAGCTAAACCACCCTGTAATAGGCATCCACAGTATCATAGCTGCATTTTATACTGTGCCCGGCTATTTGTGAGGCATGGGCCACTGAAGACTACATATGCTGCTCTGATTCCAGTGTCTGGGGCTCACCAATGGTGTTGTTTAAAAAACTGTAATACAGAGAGTAAGTATTTGGTTATTTCAGTTTGGTAGCTAATAGCTCTGAAGGCTAAAGTATACACTTTTTTCCTTATTGGTCCACTGCTCGACTGTCCTTCCCACTGGGTAAGACATTAGTGCCAGAAAGCAGCTTGGAAGGTTTGCTCAAGGCCAGGGATATTGCAATCAGGTCTGTCAAAGGGTTTTTAGAGGTACTTTAGCTCATCAGGAACCTTGTAGAACCTGTCTGGCAGGAGGTTGAGAATCAAATGTAGTCAGCAAGAAAAAACAGCCCAAATCCACCATTCAATATACGATTTAATATGATGCTCAGGACATAAACAGCATAAAATCAGCAGACTGTTTTTTCTTATTGACTGACTTTTACTCACTCTAATCCTTTGATTCATTGGAACACCTATTGCCTTGTGAGAATCAAATGTAGAAAGTTGGCTTGAAGTGTGTCTAGGTAGGCATCTAAGATTGGGGGAACTGGAGGAGGTGCATGGATGCCCATCTGTAATAAGTTGTAGTATATCTTTTGCACCTCAGACACCTGTTTAGATTGCCATTCCAAATGCTTCATTGTGCTTAGTAAGGTTTCTTCAAAGGAAGCCTCTTACAAAGCAGAATCTCCCTCATCTGAGGATATCTGTTCTGGAGAATGCAACTGGTAAGAGCAGTCCAAAAATGTTCAGAATACCAATCTAGTTCCTCCTCAGAGGAATATGAATGTAAACATGTTTCTGTGGTGTGATCTGAAAATGCTGGGTCACAAGGGAAGGAGACTTCAGAGACATGATTGTCATGAATAACCCTTGAGAAAAAAACTGATCCATTCTTTCTCCATGACCACAGCTGCGGGCATTGAGTGCTTAAGTTTTTGTTTTTTTCTTCTTAGGGGAGATATTCATCAGTAGCAGCTTAGGGGGTTCTGAGCCTTGGTATATTTCTATAACAGTACTGGGAATCCCTTCCCACACAAGAATCTGAGGGACTCCTGAAGAGCCCTCTGAATTAATGAGTTGTGGTTCGTCAGTGGATTCAGTCAAGGTTTTGGATGTCATACCGCCCACTGGCAGATCTGTGGTAGAGGGCTCATGAGAAGACTATTGGTATACCGTGGATTCATCAACCTCAGTGGGTATGTCCCACTGAGATGACAGAAGGAAACTCCCCTCTAGGCCTTTTAAGCTTTTTTCTTGGGCAGGAGGCTGATATCTGGGTCTTCAGTCATGGTGGAGTAAGAAAAGCATTTCAGGTGTTGGGTCTCGAGTAGGGTATTACGTGAGGAAAGCCTAGACTGTAGGGTTTTAGGAACAATGACTGACAGCTGCAGCATGTTTTATAGTCCTGTTCAGGGCCTAGGCAGAAGAGACACTTAGTGTGCAAATCTTTATATGGAATTTGTCTACTGCAATTGCACTTACCCCTCCTAGCTGACAACTAATAACAGCACGCAAAACATTAAAAAGTTTAGAAAGGAAGGTTCCCAAAGGGGCACTTATCTGATCAGACATATGGACCTGGCAGAGAGATGTTCTTAAGATCTCACACGTACATCCAGTTTTACATATTTATGCTGATAAACTGGGGTCATTATCTGGATGTACATCTTAGGAAGGTAAAGCTCTGTACCCCGGCTGGCTTTAGCGAGCTACAACCATCTACTGCAACAGTGACTCAGTGAGGACATCAGAAGGATGTGGGTTCTACTTCCACACCAGATGTCCAGATTCATTTTGCATTACTGACACTGCAGCAAACAGTGGGGGTTGTTGCCCCCTAAGTGTGCCATCCTTTGGATGAGACATTAAATTGAGGTCCCATCTTCCTGACTTGCTTATAGGTCAGGTAGATGAAAGAGATCCTCTGGTGTTAGGGGAATTCTTCTGTGCCCTGGACAAATCTTACCTAATCAGTATGAATACCACATTCAGTCTCCCCTGGAATGGGGTCAATGGCCTAGTGGGACTAACCAGGTCAAAAAAGGGTAAAACTATTTACTACATTGTGTATGTATTATGTATGTGTGTGCATTTGTGTGTAATGTGAATACAGGGGTCGAGGTGTGTGTGTGTGTGTGTGTGTGTGTGTGTGTGTGTGTGTGTGTGTGTATCTATCTATAGATAGACATGAGAGACATGTTTACACAGCAGGTCAACATGAGTAAAATGACCATCAAAATAAATGAAACACAAATATTCTTCTTCTCCAAACGGCTTTTCCCATTAGGGGTCACCACAGCACAGCAACAGTCCATAGAACAACTGGCAGTGGAGTTTTAAGAAGGCACACACACACACACACACACACACACACACACACACACACACACACACACACACACACACACACACAAATAAAAGAACAAAATAACTGTAACAGTATTAATAGCAATACAACCACTAAGCACTTATTTCAAAAACAAGCAAAGCATACTTCAACACATCAATGAATAAACATCCAAATCAAAATTTAAAACAACTACGTGCTTTCAAAGCATCCAGTGAAGAATACAAGTCCTTCTCACATTTCTAACATACAACATAACTGTATATTCCTTTAAGCAGTATCCTCCTTTGGCAGATCATTTGCACTTCAGACCTCACCTGAGCTTGAATTTCACAAACACAACTTTGTTATGTAGCAAAAACAAACATCCTATCTCTTGCCTCAGAAATCTTGAACCCAAAAGACATCTCTAAAAATGATGCCAAGACTCAGCATAATTTTGCTTTAAGCATTTCATAGATTACTTGATTACATATAATTAACTAGAGAGGCTAAATACAGTATGCCTTTTGAAAACAAATGCTCCTAACATTAAATCTGTATGGGGTGCCATCCAGAAAGGTTTATTAGAAAATACATATCATTCTCAAGTAATTTGAGTTCTATCTCCTTAATTTAAGATTTAAGCTCCCTTTAATATTACTTCAGCTGGTAAAGAAACACAGTCCTTCTGGCTCAATGCAGTAATTCTGCTCCAGACTGATTTCCTCCATTTAAGTGCATTGCTATATGTAGCTTGGAAACCAATTGAAACAATCCTACTGCTTGCTAAGAGGCCAGGAAGGAGAGAAATTCTACAGTCAATAAACAAATGCTTCCTATCACTGTTGGCTAACAAAAAGATGTGAAATGAGCAAATCATAGTCTCTGCTGCTCACTGCCAGCCAGAAAAGTTAAGCGAATACAAATATCCCAATGTACTAAGCTTCTGCAGATAAGAGGGGTGAAGCATCCTGGCAGAATGGGATAGGACACACACCAGCCATAGGAATCTTGACAGTGTGTTGGGCAGAACACAAAGCTTTTGATTATTATGTTTTTATAATATATTTGCAGGCATATTCTTCCACAGCATTCACACACACACACACACACACACACACACACACACACACACACACACACACACACACACACACACATGCACATGCATGAGCTCATGCAAATACATGCTAAGGTCTTCACTGGGAACAGTGTTTAGATCCTCCAACTTTCAAAGGTTTACAGAAAGCAAAGATAAAATGTTAGCACCCTGATGGGAATTTAATTATGGCTGCCAAATTAATTTCAATAGGATAATAACTGAAACCTCAGTAAAATATCTTTGAAAAATAAGCAGGAATATGCTGGTGAGTTCAAATCGAAGGAGGGCTGCAGGAGACAGCTGAATGGGTGGGGCCAATGGGAGGGTGTGTGGTCAACTAGAAAGGGGAGGAGCTATGCTCAAAACCACAAAACCTGGAACTTTAATTAAATACGCTGCCCTGGGTGCCAAACCGTCATTATGAGAGTGCAATCAAGACAATGTGAAGTGTAGAAGAATATTTCAATGCATTAGCTGCATGACAGCTTACTTAATATCTAGAGGGAAACAAAAAGACTGTGAGGCATGAAAAAATAAATTACTTTTTAAATACATTAGTCAAGTGCTGCGGTGGTGGTGCTGCGGTAGCTTTGTCGCCTCACAGTAAGACGCTTCCCGGTTCGATTCTCAGCTAGAGCGTCTTCTGCGTGGAGACATTTGTGAATGGGCGTACCTTAGTTGAAGGTTGTGCGTCAGGGTTGGCAACTCGGCACGTAAAAATCTATCTGCCAATCATTAGCGGACTGGAGTTCCGCTGTGGTGACCCCTAACCGGGAAAAGCCGAAAGACACAATAACTGGAATGCCAGTCAAAATCAAGTACAAGGAAAAACAATCAGCACTCAACTCAAACCACTTCTCCTTGTATACCAGTTCTAATTATAATTTATATTCAGCTTTATTAAAGTACCAGGTAACATGCTTAAAGTAGCAATCTCTGTGATACCCCCACTTGTAAAAATGTTTCTTATCCAAAAAAGACCTGCTGCCTGACAACAACTATCTACCTGTTTCATGGGGAAAACGTGATCAAAGTAAAAAATGAAAAGCAAGCAAGAAACAAGCTCAAGATACATTGCTTAAAGGATTACTGTACAGGTAATGGACCACAGATGATAGACTGCCATTCTGTTTGGTTTACAGGTAAAGCCTGCAAAGATGACTGCAAGTCTCCAACAAATGTAATGAGCTTCTTAAAATAATAATGTAATCCTGTCCTTTATTACAAATACTGTCATATGCATTTCAATACCCAAGGCTTATACATTATCTAGTTATGCAAGTATTCTCTGCATGGCAACAGAAAGGCTTTCATTGTTGGCAATTCTTTAACAGTATGCTTATTAAAGCTTACTTGCATCTTACAATCTCAGACAAGCTTACCTGATGGTCATTAAAGCATTGCTACTTAAACACAGAGCAACAGGCACTTTCTGAGTAATAATAAACATAAATCAACAGTATAAAAATATGACAAACCCGAACATTCTGCAAAATCAAGGACAGAATAAAAGTAGTACTTGTGTCTACCTTGGATGGGGGGATACTCTGCACATTTACACTGCATAACTGCTCCTTGCCTTGCTTGGACACATCCAGAGTCACACTACATGAGGCAGTGGGGTGCAACAAGTATGTCACAATTTAAAATGTCTCTGGCTGACTGTGTTGGCCCTGACACATTTTTCATACCTCTCAACCTCAGAGCAAGAAATCTGGACAAAGCCATACATAGAAGTGGGACAAGGCCCAAAAATAAGGACAATTTTAAATATTGCTCTTATAAACTTAGAAAGGTAATAGAGTAGTAGGTCTTGCATTAGTATGAATTTCTGAAGGGTATGAAATCTGAAACACAAATGTCTGTCATTATTTTCTAACTTCAGTCTTTAATGATTTGCTACTAATTTGCCAAAAAAACACAATCTTATGAAAAATGGACCAAAATGTGATGCAAAAATATAAAATAGCAACACAATACAGCTGGGAACCTGTCAAAGAAGGGACACCTTTTTAATATTAGTACTGCAACATGAGCAGCTGACAAAATAAAATAATCTGCATTAATATTAGTACTGCTAACATGAGCAGCTGACAAAATAAAAGAATCTGCATGCATTTCTGAAATAAAAGTAATCTATAACTCTGATTACTACAGTTATTTCTTAATTGTAAACCCTCCACGTTTTCTTCCAAAATTGCCATTTTGCGGCAGGATTATTAGGGGAAGACCAACATTTTGAGCCAAAATCGGGGACAGTTCAGAGGTTTGGATATGCCTAATTCTTTAAAGCAATTTATTTGCACATACCTCTCAATCTGTTAATGCAGGAAATCTGGACAAGGCCAAATATACTTATAAACAGTACAAAAAAGTGTTGTATAAACTGAGACAGTTGATAGAATAACAGGTCTTGCTTTAACATGCATTTCTCTGAAGGTCATGAAGTCTGAAACTCAGTGTCTGTCATTATTTAGTGACTTAATTCCTAAATTATTTGCCAGAAAACCACATATTTAATGAGGAACAAACCAAAAATAAGAAGCAAAAATCTATTCATTCTGTGAAAACCTGGATAGTTGAGAGGTATAGTTCAGCCGGGGCTGTCTTTGAGTTTGCCACCCTTCCCCCTCACAAAATTGTGGTTGAATGGAGCCTCCCCCCTTCAGCTATTCCAATGAACCATTACTTGGCAATTTCATCCCATTTACCATAAACACTAATGTGAATACTGCTTTACTTCTACGATGATATGCACTTCATTTGAAAGTTTTATTTTGCATTTTACAGCACAAACATTAAGACATCTGCTAAACAAAGCAATGTAATCTCACAATGAAAACAGACTTAGCATTAAAAAACACCAATAAAAGAAAACAAACGTAAAACGAATAAAACTATAAAGAGAACCAAGGCAAAGTGTCCGATGTGACTATTTATTAATATAACTTGAAAATACACTTAAAAAACGAGTTGCAATGTTTTGTAACTCGCTTTTTAAGTGTATTTTCAAGTTATATTAATAAATAGTCAAGAGTGCAGGTGGTGCAGTGGTTAGCATCACAGCAAGAGAGGTTCTCGGTTCGATCTCGGCTGGGGTGCCTTGCCTTCAGTCTGCATGTCCTCCCTCCTCCCTGTGGTTTCCTCCTCCCTCCCGTGCTCCTCCCACATCCCAAAGACATGCTGCAGGTGGATTGACACCTAAATTGGCCCATTAGGTGCGTGGTGAGGTGTGAGTGTGGAAGAAGTGAAGGCGGGGACTGACACCGACGTGGAAACACCACTGCCATTCAATGTAATGGGCGGCGATCCGCTGTGGCGACCCCTACCCGGGAAAAAGCCGAAAGAAGAAGAAGAAGAAGATTAATAAATAGTCGCACCGGACACTTTGATTGCCTTGGTTCTCTTTATAGATTTAGCATTAAAACTTCTCTGCCCTTGAAACTCACATTCATTGAAACCCACATTCAAAGAAAATACATTTTGCCAGTGACAGATAAAGATTAACTTTGGGCCCCTTGCACATGAAACATGCACGTGGTCTTTGATGCACATTTCTGATTTTATTAAATTATATTTCTTGTACAGTATAGTACAGCTGTAGAGGGCGTTTTAAATTTGTTTTGAACATTTTTCCAGTAAACAATGACACAAAATGCATGCACAAATAATGACAAAACTGCCCAATTCAAAACATTTTTCCACTAAACAATGAAAAAATGCATGCACCAATAATGGCAAAACTGCCCAGTTCAGAACATTTCGATCATAAAAGTCTACTCAAACTTCTACAGTCCACCAGTATCAGTAAATATGCACAATCTGTGAGGAAGTAAAAGTCATCAAAATAATTCCACATTAAAGAAATCTGTAACTAATGAACAGGTTGCTGCTAGCAAACAACTTTACATGTCATTGTTTCATCTACAAATAAAGTGTTACCCTTGAGGAATAAATTGCCTATGTTTCATTAAAAAATGATAAGCCTGACAACAACTATCTACTTGTTTCATGGGGAAAACATGATCAAAGTATCAGTAAATATGCACAATCTCTGAAGAAGTAAAAGTCATCAAATAATTGCAATAGGGAATGGATGGCATCCACCCCCTTTACAATACAATACAGTATCAGCAATGCATCTACCTACTGCGGGAGTAGAACCCACTGCCTTCTGCATCAAAAGCAAGTACACTACCGGTTGTGCTATTAACAATGCAAGCAGACTCAACATAAGCATCACTAAACTTTTGTTCCCCTGCAGCTCTCAGCTTTTTGTAAAATCTACTTGACACTCAGTTGTATCTCTGAACTTTGCAGCACAAGAAATCTGGAAAAAGCCAAAATTTAGGGAGGGGGCAAAAGACCAAAAAAACAGGGACACATTTTAAACATTGCTTGTATAATGTTGGAACGTTGCTAGAATAAAATGCTGTGTTACCACCATACATTTCACTGCCAAGCATTGAACCCAGGACCCTGTGCAAAACAGTCACAGCAACATACCACTATGCCAAATCAATCATCTATTTTATGAAAGAGGAAGACTGAAACTTAAATGGCTACATTCAGTGAATTCAGTTCTCACCATAGCTGTCAACATCTTAGCACAAAACACCTGAACAAAGCCAATAATGGGGGAATACAGCCCCCAAACATATTCAGTGAGTTCAGTTATCACCATAGCTCTCAGCCTTGGCACAAAAAACCTGGACAAAGCCAATAATGGGGGAATACAGTCCCAAAAATAGGGACAAATTTCAAATATCCATCTTATAAACTTGCTATAATAATAGGTTTTGTGTTACCATGTACTTTCTGAAGAATATGAAGTCTGAAATTGTAATGCTTGTCATTTTTATTTATTTAACATTTGTTAACCAGGGAAGTCCGACTTGGAACTAAAGGCAATTTTTGGCAGAGGAAGAAACACTCCAGACATTCTTTGTAAGATGAGAGGACACCAGAGCAAACCCACAAAAACACAGGAAGGACATGCAGACTCCACATAGAAGGCACCCCAGCCAAGACTCAAACCAGACAACCTGTAGCTGTTAGGCAACAATGGTACCACTGCACAACTCTGTGTTGAGAAACAAACATATAGAAACCACAGATTTTATGAGGAACAGAACAAATATGAGGCAAACATCAGCATTTTATTTACAAATGGTGGTGGGTAGGGAATTCAGGCTCTTGCCATTTGGGCCCAGGGTACAGGGTTCAAGCCTTATTCTCTACCCACCAGCATGTAGTGCCTGGGGCATTCTACACAGACACACAGACACACACACACACACACACACACACACACACACACACACACACACACACACACACACACACACACACTCTTTTGTTGTACCTCTTACCTGCCCTGCAATTGTTTGTTGTATCCTGCACCATCATTGCCGCACCCGAGAAGCTGCTGTTATCCTGCAAGAGAACCTGCCTGCTGTGCCCGAGGAGCTGCTGTTATCCCGCGAGACCACCCTGCCTGCGGACGTTGCAGTCCGCTCCCCTTCCAGTCTATGCAGTTAGAATTACTGCATAGACTGCTGGGTAAAAGTAGATGCACATGTTGTAGTCCGGACTGCTAGTGGAGACAGTCTGGATTCTGTGCGCATGCTCCAGACTGGTTCACCAGCAGTCCGAGTATTGGAAAATGTCGCAAGTGCGCATGCGTGATGTTCTGGGACTCGCGGTTCATTTTATTATTTTCTTTTAGTTATTTTTATTTTAAATTTTGTTTAATTGTTTAATTATCGTTATTTTACAGCTGGGAGGGCTGCAGTCCAATAGCACGGGCCACCCCTGGGAATATGAGCAGTTAACAGGTCCAAGCCCCTAGCAAAAGTATGAACTGAAAACAAGTTCATTCACTTTTTCATGTCTTTTTGATAGCTGGTCTATGAAGTTAGGATCTGGAACATCCTTTCCCTTCCAGGTAAGAAGGGTCCCTGACTATCAGTAGAACTGAAAAGAAACATGCTTGTCTGTCATAGCATACCAAGGTCCAGGTGAGATTTACTGGACAGATGTGTCAGGAGCGTTCTGATGGACATCAGATGGAGAGGCTGCTCAAAAAATTGAAGCCATACTTAAGACCAAAATGGAACTATAAGAATGACCATGGCTTTGTCCATTCCAGCTTTCTCTAGAAGGTTTGTGATCAAAGAAAAGAACAAAAAGTGTAGAAAAGTGCCATGGACCACATCTGGATGAATCCACCTCAGAGGTGCTTTCCAGATGTGGGAATAATAGAAAAGAAGGTGTTACATGTTGGCGATGCAAATAAATCATAGGAGGACATTCCCCAGATATGAAACAACTTTTGTTGGACAGATGATGTGTGGTTTCAACAGAAATCAAATGAGACAATGTCTTCTCATGGAATGTGACTGGTTGTTAGAAGGCAATTTGTGGACATAGCCTATTCCCAAACTCCAATGGTCTTTTGACAAAGTAGGTAAGAGTGACTTCCTCTCTACTTGTTGCTGTAGACTGCAGGGAATCATGAAATACCTGCAGAGTGAGGCCTACCCTCATTTCCAAAACATTTAGGAGTAGACTGGCCTCTGTATGTAACCCCATACCTTAAACCAAAAACAGGAGGAAGGAAACAGTGCCCAGTTAGAGTTCCACTTCTGTTTATGAAAACTCAGGTAAGAGAAGCCTCTAGGTAACACATATATGTAAGCAGGACAAAGTGAAACTGAAAATATTTTTTTTTACTGAGATATCCTTTACATAGGGAGAACAACCTAGAAAAAAGAAACAGAAGTGTAACACTGACACAATAACCTTGAACAGAACCCTAATGATATTCCTGTTGAATCAAAATACAGAAACCCTAAACAGAGCAAAGAGGGTTGTACACATCAGGTTTATAAAGAAGACAGCTGGGAAAACCTGATCATGGCAGAGACTGAAACTAACAACAGACAATATCAGTATGAGCTGCTGCAGATGACACTGAGACCCCAACACTGGTACTGGTACTGCCTTCTACCTCACAACAGACGGACCCTGAGGAAACTCTGCAGTTGACTGACCTTCATGTAAAAGTCCAAAGAAACAAGAACAGCACATAGGTAAACCAGGCAGGATACAAAATACAAAACAGTAGTAAAAAAATCTAAAGCCTGGAAACACTGAGGTAGAATGCAGCGTTTATTCCAAACAGGACATACAGATGAAGAGTTGATCTAGAAAGCTTTGTGATTTTTGGAATAAACACTGCATTTTACCTCAATGTTTCCAGGCTTTGGATTTTTCTACTACTGACCTTCATGTAAGCCAGATGAACTGTAAAAAGACACAGCAATAAGAAGACACTAAGCATAGCAATGAGAAAATATAGCTAAGGCTGCAGGGGGAGAAGATGAATAAGATGTCCTGGCTTCCTAACTGTACTTCAATTTTCAAATGATGTAATGTACAGAGTTAAAAATGGCTGACAGGACATCATACACCAAATGTCGCTGCTCAAACCTTTCAGAACCTTAATGATGAAGTTAGAATATAGTCCTGTAATAGTGAGAGATCTAGGAATGGACAAGACCAAAGCAAGAATCACAGCAAAGTTTAACTGGCCAATGAATAATGAAAAAGTGAGAACTCTAATTGTGGATGGCCTGAATTGTAGACAACACCCAAGTTTCAGAAGTCCTCTGATTCCAGCCCATAATATAGAGGTGCCATTTGAACATACTGCTATGGAATTTGTTGATTCTCTGTAAAATCCAACAATGGGCTTCAGCATATTTTGGACAATGAGACGTGATTTGATGTTACGTGTTAAGTTAAATTTTATGTCATGTTTTCTGAGGACAGCATCCTACTATATGTATAGACTAATGCTAAACCCATAGTTAAGAAGACAGTGTTTTTATTTTCCAGGGAAGGATTACCACAGCAAATACTCACTGAACATGGGACTCCATTTCTGTCCAGAATAATGAACCAACTGCACCAGGGCTCTGAGGTGAAACAGTTGAAAATCTCAGTATACCAGTCCCAAACACACGAGTTACTGGAGCTTTTTAACATAACAGTGAAATCCATGCTGAGAAGAGTTATGACAGAAGACAGTAATAACCGGGGCCTTTTACTGCCAAACCTTCTGTTTGCTATTACAGAAGTAAAACAAGGGGTGGATAACAGGACTGCAAGGACCTTGGAATTCAAAGCTGGGGACAAGTATTATTTGAATTCCATTCTCAGAAAATACATTTTTATCTGAGTGGCAGACCCTACTTGCAGAAAAAAGTAAGCAATATAAATTACAAAGTTAGAGACCCGTAGGAGAAGATCAGAAAAAGCATATCATATGAATGTTCTGATACCACAGAGCACATACATTTGTAGTTTAAAGGCAGAGATAAATAGGACTGATTAAAAAGGAAAAACTGAACCCTATGCCAGCCATTCAGGCAGATAGCACTCTAACCAAGTCAAAGCAACACATACAAGAGCTTCTGCTGTGAAAATGTGTTCAGTGCTACCTGGCATAACAGACATAACTCAGAATAATACTGAGAACATTCCAGATGAGTAGACCAGCTTACAATCTGAAAGAATACGAGTCACAGGAAAGAGCTGTGTAACAGAAAGCAATAAAAGGGAGCTAATATGCCATTTTGGAGGAGTGTGGAACATTTTGTTGTGTGTCAAAAATCTTGCAGGAGATACAAAGACAGATTGAAGACATGCATCTGCAACAATATCTTATTTAAATGGTAGAAGAATTTGGATCCAAGGTTAAGGAGGCATGTAAAGCTGGGTAGGAAATTTACAAGATTTTGGTATTAAGAGTGAGACTTTCAAGACAGAGGTCAGTTTAGAAGTTCAGAAGGGTTACAGAAACTACAGAGAATAGTCATTAGTCCAATTCAGAGTTATAAATCTAAATGTCACACTATAATTTTTTTTAATAAATGCTTAAGTAAAAAGAATGTATAAATACAAAGCTTTCAAGCCCACAGCTATTTCTCAATGTTTACAATACATTGTATTCTCACAACTTAAATACTTAAAACAACAGTATAATTGATACATATTAGCCAGTCTACTTACATAATTAAAACATTTCTTAAAAAAAAAAAACAATACATCATACATAACATGATCTCTGTTTTAACACAGGTTTTATGCTACTTACTGCATTTAAACCAGGGTGAATATCAGCCCTGAAATAATTAATCCACTTACACTCAGCTAACTCAGTTTTATTAACTAAGTCACCCCCTCTATCTCCAACATTTATAATTTCCAAAGCTCTAAACTTAAATACATGCTGTTCCCCTGCTTCCTGAATATGCCTATGTAGGGCATTAGTATCTAATTTCCAATGAATTTCTGAGAGATGGGAGGATATCCTTTCCTTAAACTTCATATTAGTCTTTCCTATATAAAGACTCGAACATTTCTCACGGTTAGCTAGGTACACAACATTTTTTGAGTTACAAGTAGCAAAAGCCTTAAAATAAAAGTTAGTCTGTGTTATCGGATGTATAAAAGAGTTACCCACATTTAAATATTTACAAAAACTACAATTATAACAAGGGGTCTTACATTTACTGGTGATTACAGAATGACTTCCACCCCTTCTCTTCAAGTCTTTATAACATCATATTTGCTTAAGATTCCACTCCTTCTTATAAATAGAAAAATGGTTACCTCATATAAATTTACTGATATATATATATATATATATATATATATATATATATATATATACTGTTCTTACTGTAGGATGTTAGAGAACGTTTTAGAAAATAATGTTTTTCTTTCAACAATGAATCTTACCATCAAGTACAGGGAGGAGGCTATGGGATTGCATTCTACACACGCTTTGTGAACGATGTCTTCCTTTTAAGGGTAGGTGAAACAACAGAGCTACAGAATTTTATTGCACACCTTAATCAAACTACAGATTTTCTTAAGTTTGAACTGAAGTTTGCTTTTGATGAAACAGATTTTTTTAGATATTAGTTTTTTGTGTATTGAGGGTCAACAGCACACTACTATTCATAAGAAGAATGTACAAGCTACAAAGTATGTGCATGCTGATAGCATGCACCCCAGATACATTCATAAAGGTGTAGTAAAAAGTCAATTTTTACAAGCCAGTGGACTTAATACATCTGATTTAGATTCTGAAAAAGAAATGGGTGGTATGGCCATAAATTTCATTCAGAGGGGTTATAGTATTAAAATGATAGAAGAGACTAAAACAGAAGTCACTTTGTTGGGTTCTAGTATTGGCAAACCATATTTATTAGGGAATATTTCCAAAGTTAAACAAAAGACAAATGATTATTCAAGATGGACTTTGGGTTAATTGACTAAGTATAATAGGTTTACTAATAGTAGTAAGGAAATAATAGAGAGGAATTGGCCTATTTTAAAGTCTGATACTAATATCAATACATTTATAGGAGATGCACCATTTTTTTATTTATAAGAAGGAGCAGAATCTTAAGCAGCTATTATGTTATAAAGACTTGAAGTGAAGGGGTGAAAGTCATTCTGTAATCACCAGTAAATGTAAAACCCCTTGTTATAATCATAGTTTTTGTAAATATTTAAATGTGGGTAACTCTTTTATACATCCATTAACGCAGAATAACTTTTATTTTAAGGCTTTTGCTACTTGCAACTCAAATAATGTTGTGTACCTAGCTAACTGTGAGAAATGTATGAGTTTTTATATAGGAAAGACTAATATGAAGTTTAAGGAAAGGATATCCTCCCATCTTGGAAATTCATTGGAAATTAGATACTAATGCCCTACATAGGCATATTCAGGAAGCAGGGGAACAGCATGTGTTTAAATTTAGAGCTTTGGAAATTATAAATATTGCAGACAGAGGGGGTGACAGTTACATTGAGCTAACTCAGTTTTAGTAAGTGGATTAACTATTTCAGGGCTGATATTCACCCTGGTTTAAATGCAGTAAGTAGCATAAAACCTGTGTTTAAACAGAGATCATGCTATGTATGATGTACTGTTTTTTAAGAAATGTTTTAATTATGTAATTAGGCTGGCTAATTTGTATCAATTATACTGTTTTCTAAGTATTTAAGCTGTGAGAATGCAATGTGTTGTGAACAGTGAGAAAGAGCTGTGGGCTTGAAAGCTTTGTATTTATACATTCTTTTTACTTCAGCATTTATTAAAACAGTTTTACAGTATGATGTTTGGATTTGGGATTTTTTTTAGGTATTCTGGTGATTCCTTGGATCCTTTGGCTGCTTATCTAAGGTGTTTTTGGAGTTTAATTTAGTCTTCACAGCTACTGAAGTCCGAGTACTCAGTTTGCAATCCTCAGAGCTAAGAAATCTTCAGTTAGTTTCAGTTCATTAGCACTGCCGTTTCAGATGGTTTCAGTAATATACATGACTACAGCTACCTCCAGTGTATGCTGCTATTTTCATTATATTTGCTGCTCGCTATACAATACATAATAAACTATGTTTATCACAGAATTACAAAATCAAGGATTTTAGTCTGAAAAGTTCAAGATTTGGCACTTGTTCAGTACAGCGCCAAGCATTACAGCTACAGTCATCTGGTTCATTTTTAACATTAAAAAAACAAAGTTCCGTGCTGGCAAACAAGAATCAAGTCTTTTATTCCAAAAAATTCGTAAAATCCAACAACATGAGCGCTTTCGTCTGCTCAAAGCAGACTTCTTCAGAATAATGAATCAAAAGTGCCTCAGGTTTTTATACAATTCCTTAACATAGACAATAATTCAATAAATAATTAATTGAACCAATCAATTTAAAAAAACATTTTTTTAAAAAAAGTAGGTTCTCAAGGCTTAATTAAAATAATTAACCCTTCATACTTTATACATTCTGTTGACCTACCACATGAAGTGCAACTATACTGAAATATATATATGTATATATCACATGCTGTTTAATTACTGGAAAAGTTTTGAATTTTAATTATTTTAAAAGGTTAAAAATTAAACAGAACATGAATAAATAAACTTGTTTGAACTCCAAGTGTGAAAAATAATTGTTTTTGTATTAATAACCAGTGGGATACATGATATAATTAATTTCAAGACAGTAAATATATATGAAATCGTACATGTTAAAACCATTTCTGTCAGTTAAAAAACCAAAATAGAATGAACTATTATAAATAGATATTCAAAAAAAATAAATAAATTTAATAATGTTTATTATAAATATTTCTTTAATAAAACTTGTACAAAAATTCTAAAAATAATTCTCCATAACAAAATATACTAATATATTAATAATTTAATAAGGGTCAAACTGATGCAGCTTTGTCAATTAAAATGGCCTTTATGTTAATGTATTCATTGAGACCTGGAAAATGGTTAGACCTCAGTCTCAACTGCCACTTAATCTCCGTTTGTAATAAAAGGTTTTTGGTATCCCCTCCTCTAATGTCTGTTTTTACCAAATCTAAAATACCAAATTTAAAATCTGTAAAACTTTCACAAGAAGTAGTGTGTTTGTAGAGGGCACTTGTCTCCTTTTTAACCTTGATATCGTTCATATGTTCTTAAATTCTCTCTCTAAGTGCCCTCTCGGTTTTGCCCACATAGAAGGAGGGGCATTTCTTGCATGTGGCTAAATAGACCAACATCCTACTACGACAATTGCCCTTTCAGAATGAAACCCTACTATTGAGACCATTTCTAAGGTTTATATCTTCCAAAGTGATTAATATATATACATTGTCTACAACTACCACACTTGGTTGTTCCTTTCTTGTTATCAAATCCTGTTTTCCCTTTTTCAAACAGTCTTTTAAAACTCATACCCGTCTTGTATGAAAATAAAGGTTTATTTCCAACTGTCTCATAAATTTCTTTATTGGTTTTCAAAATAGACCAGTTGTTTTCCAGAATATTGGTAAAACAATCTGAAAACCCATTGTATTCAACTATACAGGCACCCGAAAAATCTTTAGTCCCATTCCTCTTTATATCTTTGGGTACCAACTTTTGACCTAACAAGGGTTTATACTTTGTCCCCCACCCTTGATACACTTCTTCCAAAATTTCACCCACTAACTGCTTGGGATATCCCCTTTCCAAAAATTTTTCCATCAAAAATACAAACTCAAACAGTAAGTCATTGTATTCTGAGGTCATCCTTGCTATTCTGACAGCCTGTCCCTTGATGATACTTCTTTTTTGATGAAAGGGATGCAGGCTGTTGAAGTGAAGATAACTGTTACACCAGGTGCTTTTTCGAAAAACATTGGACTTAAAACCTCCGTCCTTTTTACTAAGGGTAATGTCCAAGTAACTTATACTATTGTTGTGTACTTCGTAGGTAAAGGACAAAAAATTGGTTGTCCCGTTTATGTATTTAATAAATTCCTCCAATTCACCCTTTTGATTATCTTCCCAAACAAGGAAAATGTTGTCCAAAAAACTAAGGTAAATTTTGATGTTTTTCATAAAATTACTGGGAAAAATGTATTTCTCCTCCCATCCAAGGAGAATGAGATTTGCATAGATGGGGGCACATGATGCCCCCATAGCCACCCCTGTAACTTGTTTGTAATATTCACCTTGGAACAAAATAAAATTATTGTCCAGGACGACTTCAGTTAATTCTAATATCAACCTTTTACTGTCCAGTGAGACGTCTAAGTATTTATTGACACTGTCCTCAAAATACTTGAACCCCACATTTCTGGGTATACATGTAAAAAGGTCCTTAACATCTATCGTTACTAGTTTGCAAGTTTCAGACCACAAGTTGTCATTTATTTTACCCAGAAAATCCCAGGAATCCTGGACCAAATGTTCTTGCTTCTTAACAATTTCCTTTACTGTTTGATCAATAAGGACTGCCAATGGGTGAGTCTTGGACTTTTTAGCTGAAACTATGGGACAAAAAGGAGGCTCCAAGATATTTTTGTGTATCTTGGGTATTCCAAAAAATTGAGGTACACAAGGATAATTTTGTTTCAAAAAATTGTACGTCTCCCTTTCTATTCTATTTTCTATGAGGTACTCTTCCAATAGGAAGTCTATCCTTCTGTAAGCTATTTGAACCTCATTGTGTGAAACAGTGGTGTAAGTTTCCTCATCAGTCAATAAAGAAGTTAAAACGTCATTGTAAACTTCCTGATAGAAAATAACCACTCCCCCACCTTTGTCTGGTTGCATAAATCTTAAATTTACCTCATTCCTTAATGTTTCCAGACGTTTCTCCTCATCTTCTTTTAAATTGTATAAAGTCGTCTCTCCCCTTTGTTTTCCATATGTTTCGTATATTTCATTCGTTACTATGGTTTCAAAAGTGTTAATAACCGGGTGTAAAGGGGGATTGTAAATACTCCTCCTGGTTAAAGTTTGGAAGGTTTCAGGTGTTTCTCCCACCATATTATCTCCTTGTACATTGTTGTTAAAATGTTTTTTATGATGATTTATTATTTTCAAGTTTAATTTTCTAAGATATAACTTTAATTCTAACAATATGTTAGCTAAATCACCACGGGTGGATCTGACAAATTTGAAACCCCTGGAAAACAATTCAAAATGTTTCTTCTCCAATTTCAAACTTGTGTAATTGTGTATTTTAAAACCTTTATATTGAAAGGTAATACCATTACTTTCTTGTCTAATTTCAAGGGTGGGGGACAAAGTATAAACCCTTGTTAGGTCAAAAGTTGGTACCCAAAGATATAAAGAGGAATGGGACTAAAGATTTTTCGGGTGCCTGTATAGTTGAATACAATGGGTTTTCAGATTGTTTTACCAATATTCTGGAAAACAACTGGTCTATTTTGAAAACCAATAAAGAAATTTATGAGACAGTTGGAAATAAACCTTTATTTTCATACAAGACGGGTATGAGTTTTAAAAGACTGTTTGAAAAAGGGAAAACAGGATTTGATAACAAGAAAGGAACAACCAAGTGTGGTAGTTGTAGACAATGTATATATATTAATCAATTGGAAGATATAAACCTTAGAAATGGTCTCAATAGTAGGGTTTCATTCTGTAAGGGCAACTGTCGTAGTAGGATGTTGGTCTATTTAGCCACATGCACGAAATGCCCCTCCTTCTATGTGGGCAAAACCGAGAGGGCACTTAGAGAGAGAATTTATGAACATATGAACGATATCAAGGTTAAAAAGGAGACAAGTGCCCTCTACAAACACACTACTTCTTGTGAAAGTTTTACAGATTTTAAATTTGGTATTTTAGATTTGGTAAAACCAGACATTAGAGGAGCGGATACCAAAAACCTTTTATTACAAACGGAGATTAAGTGGCAGTTGAGACTGAGGTCTAACCATTTTCCAGGTCTCAACGAATACATTAACATAAAGGCCATTTTAATTGACAAAGCTGCATCAGTTTGACCCTTATTAAATTATTAATATATTAGTATATTTTGTTATGGAGAATTATTTTTAGAATTTTTGTACAAGTTTTATTAAAGAAATATTTATAATAAACATTATTAAATTTTTTTTTTTTTTTTGAATATCTATTTATAATAGTTCATTCTATTTTGTTTTTTTAACTGACAGAAATGGTTTTAACATGTACAATTTCATATATATTTACTGTCTTGAAATTAATTATATCATGTATCCCACTGGTTATTAATACAAAAACAATTATTTTTCACACTTGGAGTTCAAACAAGTTTATTTATTCATATTCTGTTTAATTTTTAACCTTTTAAAATAATTAATTAAAATTCAAAACTTTTCCAATAATTAAACAGCATGTGATATATACATATATTTTTCAGTATAGTTGCACTTCATGTGGTAGGTCAACAGAAAGTATAAAGTATGAAGGGTTAATTATTTTAATTAAGCCTTGAGAACCTACTTTTTAAAAAAAAAAAATTTTTTAAATTGATTGGTTCAATTAATTGTTTATTGAATTATTGTCTATGTTAAGGAATTGTATAAAAACCTGAGGCACCTTTGATTCATTATTCTGAAGAAGTCTGCTTTGAGCAGACGAAAGCGCTCATGTTGTTGGATTTTACAAATTTTTTGGAATAAAAGACTTGATTCCTGTTTGCCAGCACGGAACTTTGTTTTTTTTACAGTTTGGTATATTTTACTTCATTCATTTTTAACATTATTGAAAATCTGTACACATTTTGCATCAACAGCTTAGTTCATAACTAATGAAATTAAAAATTAAACAAACTGATATCTCATCTAGAAAGTGCTTTAAGATTTAATATGCATATGATTGATGCATATTCGTTTAGGCCCGGTGGTATGTGAGCAAATGTGTGAATTTGCCACATCAGCTCACATTCTTCCAATTTAAATTCCCATGGGCCACCCCTCATACTACGTTTGACTTGCTGAAAAACTGTGAACTGAAACCTGTGTGTGGGATTATCTAAACATCATTGAAAAATCTGTACACATTTTGCATCAACAGTGTATTCTCATATAAACCCTGCAAAAGGGAAGATGCCCCTTAAAATTGGACTGTAAAGGAAAAAATGCTTTAAGCAGCTGAAAGAAATATTAATGTTAAGTGCATGTCATAGTTTCTCCAGATTTTAGCAAGCCTATTACTGTATATACTGATGCACAGAGATAGATCTAGAGACAGTATGATCACAGAACTTTGATGGGGAAGGATATCCCATAAGTTTTTTTGGTCAAAAACTGAGTACAATTGCAAATGATTATTCGCTATTAAAAGTAATACTAGGCAATCAGGAGGACACTAGTGTCACTGAAGCATTAACTTTGTCCCTGAGAATTTACACTTGTCACAAACCATGTATGTGTTACTGCTGAAAAACAAGATAGGAACATAAAACACTGAAGGTGGGCACTTTCCTTGCAGCCTTTTAATGTTTCAATGAAACACAGACCAGACTTGACTCACCATAATGCAGAAGGCCTATCTAGGGCTCACAGCCCATCTAGTGGACCGAGACCAATGATATCAAGCTGGGGGGGGGGGTGTTAATGTAATAGAGTGTTGTGGTTATCACCAGGATGGTATATAGATATAGTGCAGAAACATGAAAAACCTCTGCTTTAAAGCATGATATAAACAGTGTGAAAATGTAAGATGTTAACTGACTTGATGTATTAGCAGACAAGATTCCTGCATAGATTAGTTGAATGTCCAGTTATGTGGCATATAAGACAGAGGCCTGTAGCTCCTCCAATTGGAAACGTTGGTGTTTCAGTGATGGAAACTATGACCTTGATCACTGGATCGGGGTGGAGTTGTGCAGGAAGCAATGAGATGCTGATGACTGTATATGAGAAAAGCTGGACATCTTCATTAGAGGAATCCAGAGAATCACATGAGAAGGGAGAACACCGCATCTGAGTACGTGAACTTAAAAGAACTGCTGGACTTGAATTTCAGTGAAAAGTGTCTGCATTGGCTCCCTGACAAGCTTTTGACTCACTTGTGGTCACTCCATACAACTACGATCACAAATGAGTGAAAAATGTGAGCAGCATCCAAAACTAAACAACAAAAATAGTATTTCTGCAGGGGTGCAAGCCCCCACCTGCTCTCCTTCATGCGCAGGACTGCCCCCACCTGCACTCCTTCATGTTAAAGGCTGCATCACCCACAGCTCCACTACATACATAGACTAAACACGAGGTTGCAACACCATGGGGAAAGGAAGAAATGCTCAGTGCAAAGGCAATTACAGTTTGTGAGGAAAAGTCAAGCAGTTACACACTAACTGCACACATTTGTACCAGTCACTAGAGATTCATGGGCAAGCCTGGCTTCCATTTCCAGCCCTTACTGTGGGTTCTACACATTATAACTAAGGCACTGCCAAACAGTTTAGTGTGTACTTTTCCTTCTGGCATTTATTTTTGTTTGGGAAATATATATATATATATATATATATATATATATATATATATATATATATATTTTACAATTTGTCGATTTCGGTATTTTTGCAATTGATAAGATAATTTGTGTGTGTATAATTTATACACATACACACACACATATATATATATATATATATATATATATATATATATATATATACACACACACACACACACACACACACACACATATATATATATATATATATATATATATATATATATATATGGGTCTACTTTGTAACATCTAAAACCCATAACATTTAATTTTATAACATCTAACACTACAAACCACAAGAAAATAACATCCCCTCCAAATATGACACCAAACTACCAAACACACTTTTTACTAAGTTTCTGCAGGGGGGCAAGCCCCCCCCCAACCACTACTCCCATAAATTAAATATACCAACTCCAAGATCGCACTACAGTGCGAAAAAGTTAAGTTACTAACCCTCACTGTATCAAGCCCCCCCCCCTGCAGAAACGTAGTAAATAGTGTTTTTGGTCGTTTGGTGTCACTATATGTCATTATATGTGGAGGGGATGTTATTTTCATGTGATTTGTACTGTTAGATGTTATGAAATTCAATGTTATGGGTTTTAGATGTTTTGGGTTTTAGATATTCTGGTCTCAATGTTATGAAATTAGATGTTATGGGTTTTAGATGTTTTGAAGGTGACCCATATTTGGGTCTGCTTTGAAACATCTAAAACCCATAACATCTAATTTCATAGTCTAGTGTCATTAGCTCATTCTACCTAATACAGAGAGAACATTTGTGAAGGGCAAGCCACTTAGGTCCTTAATTTTGAATTATCTTCTGTTTCTCCTTTCTCCCTTTCCACTTTCCAAAAAAAAAATTCTAAGCTTGTTTCCTGCCTTTCCTGTAAATAGTCTAGTAGAGATACAGATTTGCTGTAAGCAGGACTGTTTGTAAGCTTCTGAGCCCCCAAGCCTTTCTGTGTTGGAGGGAAGCATTCTAGCTTCTCAGTGGGAGTGGTAAGCACTAGGTAGCCTGTCTACCACAAGATCCAGGTACAGATTCTTAGTTTTAGCACTTGAATTTGCTTATTTGTGCTCAGCACTTGTTCAGAAATTGATGTTAGCACTAAATAAGCTACAAATTACTACAGCACTCAACCTTCCTCTTTTCATAGAGGAAAACAGTTTTTGTACTTACTTTCCTCACTTGCTTAGAGAAAAACAGCTCTTATACTCACTTTCCTCACTTGTCTAAAGGAAAGTAGTTTTTTATTCAGGCATGTCCAAGGGTCAGCTCCCAGAGTTCTCTCCTGTCTATTTGATGAATCTGGGCATCTTGGGTCAATGTAGCAATTGCTTCATGTACAAAGACAACACTCTCCTCCTACCACCCAAAACCACAACCTGTGAGAGGTGCACTTATCTAGCCAAACTGGAGGTAAAGTTCTCCCCAACCAAGACTGAACTTGATAGTCAAGTGGAGAAGGTAAACACATGCACCACACCACACTCATCACATAGTCCCACTAAACCTACACCACCAAAATCCACACATAGAAACACAAAAACATTTGCAGAGTCTCTCAATAATAATCTGCTCAAGCAATAGAGACCTCCAAAGCAGAAACGCAAGCAACCTCCACCCCCCCAACACAACCCAAATTACACATAGCCCACAAACTCAGTGTGCCAATAAACCACAGCCTATAAGGCAAAACAACGTACCCAACACACTAGTCATAGGTGACTCTATAGTGCCACTCACCAGGCTAAACAAGGAGAAAGTTACTGTCATGTGCCTGTCGGGTGCCAGGATCTGCCACATAACCCACACACTCAGGTCACTCCACAACAAGTACAAATATGACTCTGTCATTGTCCATGTTGGTGTGAATGACTTGAGACATGCCTCCCTGGACTACATGAAAAGACATGGAAGAGCTCTCCGATCTTGTACCCAGGCAGGTATGACCCTAGCCTTGAGCAGCATCCTGCCACCACCCAGAATGTTACCACAATACAAGGACAAAATGACTGACTTCAACAACTGGCTAAGCTTCTGGTGTCATTCTAAGGGGATCCATTGTCTGTCTGCCTGGGATGACATGGTCGACAGACCACAATGTTTTGCCTGAGATGGCCTGCACCTGTCACCCCTGGGATTCCGGATACTGGCTAAGGGTCTTGCCGCCCCTATAGGGCCTTTTTTAGGGAAAGTTCAAATGACAAATTCACCACCGTAATAGGAACAGGCAAGCAAAAACTGAGGGTAATGCTACTCAATGCTAGGAGTCTAAATCTCAAAATGCACTCACTTGAGGCACTCCTTAAAATGGAGAACATCGATATCTGTGCAGTGACTGAGACCTAGTTCAAGGCTCCAGAGAGCACCCCAGCATTACCAGGCTATAACTCATACCACACTTTTCGGCCATCTAACCTGAACCAGAACACCAAAGGTGGAGGTGTGTCCAAATTCATTAAGGATATCCACACATCCAGGCAAGTTGCGCAGCATAATGCATCTGAGGTTATCCAAGTGCAACTAACTCTGGGCAAAACTGCAATCCAAATTGTAGCTTGCTACAGATCCCCCACCATGCCCCAGGATTCCCACTCCTCTTTTCTTGACATACTGGAAAATATTAGGGTTCAACCACACACCCTAATAATTGGCAATTTCAACTACCCCACCATTAACTGGGAAAACTACTCATCTACCAACTCCTTTGCTCAACACTTTCTGGAATTCATAAATTCCAGTGCCCTGGATCAACTTATCCACACCCCCCACCAGGGGAAGCAATATCCTAGGCCTAGTCATTACCAACATGAGTGACCAGTGTTCCACACCTGAAGTCAACTCCTTGTTGGTCAGATCTGACCATAAGCTAATCACCCTAGACATATGCATCCCATCTCCACCCAACATTAAGGAAACCATGGTAAAAAATTTCTCCAAAGCCAACTTCATGCTTCTTAAGACAGAAGTGGTGAACCTCATGACACCCATGCAGATGGACAATACAGTTAGGACTGCTGAATCCTACACAAATGCACTCTATAAGCACTTAGACGAGTACATGGGTCCTGCTATCCCAAACAGAACCAAGATGCTATCCTACAAAAAAAGGAAACCAATCTGGTGGTTCTCTGCCATATACAAACTCTACAACAGAAGGAAGAAACTGTTGCAAAAGAGAGAAAAATCCCATGAAACAACAAGTTTTTACTTTGAAGAAGCTTGGTATTAACAGAGCAAAAGTGCTTGTTTTACACATTGTCTACCTGTTTTATACATTGTCTACCTTCTTTAGTCAATTAAAGGCTTTGTTTTGCCAACAACCGTTTTTGTGTCTGCAAGTTCCGGGTCCTGTTACTGCTGGACATTTTTGTTGGATTCTTGGTGTTTGCTTACTTTCTACTCCGAAGTACAAAAAGGTCCCAGCAATGGAAAAAGGGGGATGGTGGGTGGGTAACCTGGACCGCAACAGGGAATACACTCGAACATCTACATTTATGGTAGGTACACAACTGCACTATGTTCATTGTGTTTCACTGTTGCAGTCATTACACTTGGCTAGAATCCCAAAGCTGAGATTGGGTGGCTGAGTCTAAACTGGATTTGAAGAGGCTAACAAGCCCTGCAGGACTGCAGTGGCAAACCTTGCTCTGGATTTAGAGTAGAGCGGTAAGGGGTAGTGCTTGGTGAAAGTGTGCACTGAGCTCCAGGTTGCAGCTTCTAAAATGCCTTTGGTTGGTACTCCTCTGAGGAAAGCTGCTGAAGTGGCTGCTGCTCTGGTAGAGTGAGGCTTAATGCCCTTAGGCACTGTTTTGCCATGTTGTGTATAACAGAAGCGGATGCAGTGTCCTATCCATTTTGAGACTGTCTGCTTTGTAATAGGCTTTCCTTGTGATTCTGCAGCATATGCTACAAACAGTTGCTCAGTTCTTCTGAAAGCTTTTGTTTTGTCCAAGTAGAATCATAGCTATCTGTGTATATCCAAAGCGTGCAGAAGTCTCTCCCCTTTATTCTGGGGATTTGGGTAAAAAGTAGGTAAATTAATGGTTTTGTTTAAGGCCACATTGGAGACCACTTTTGGCATGAATGTTGGGTTTGTCCTAAGAGAAACCCTGTCCTGATGAAAGATGATGAAAGGTTCCACTGCCATTAATGCCTGTAACTCTGAGACTCTTCTTGCTGAAGTTATTGCTAGGAGCAGAGCAGTTTTCCATAATAAGAATTTTAGATCAGCTGTGCTGGCTGGTTCAAAAGGAGGCAGTGTGAGTTTCTCTAAAACAAAATTGAGGCCCCAAGTAGGGACTGGTGCTCTCCTTGGGGGTCTTATATTTTTTGCCCCTCTGAGGTACTGTCGTAGTAGAGGATGTGAAAAAATAGGAGGTTGCGTATTGTAATGAGCTGAAATGGCAGCGGCATGGATTTTAATAGATGAAAAAGATAAGCCTTTGTCCAGCATCTCAGTTAGGTATTGTAAAATCGGAGGTATATTAGGGACAAGTGGTTCGAGCCCTTGTGCCTGGTTCCAAGCACAGAATCTTCCATTTTTCTGCATAAGATTTCCTAGTGCTGGGCCTCCTGGCTTCTAGAATGACATCCATAACAGCTTTAGAGAGAGGTGCAGTCTGAGTGGCTACATTATCTGCCATGCTGCCAGGTTTAAGGTTCTGAGTTGACTGTGCAGAATCTGATTGTTTTGTTGTGTCAGAGGATGAGGAATTTGAGGTAGAAGCCAACCTGGGACTTTAGACAAATTATTTAGGATTGGGTACCAGTGCTGGCATGGTCAGTCTGGTGCAATCGGGATAATTTTTGGTATTTCTTGTCTGACTTTTAGTAGCACCTTGGTGAGAAGAGGCATCGGAGGGAAGGCATAGACTGTCAGGCCTTTCCAGCTGAATGACAGAGCATCCACTTTCCATGCTTGAGAATGATAAGTTCTTGTGCAAAATTTCTCTATTTGGTAACTGTAAGGGGAGGCAAAAAGATCTATGTCTGGGCATCCCCATTTCCTTGTTATCATGCTGAACACTTGTGGATTTAGTTTTCATTCGTGAGGGTCCATGAGATTTCTACTTAGTTCATCTGCCAGTGTATTTTTTTATTCCTGGCAGGAATTGTGCCTGCAGATGTACTTGATAGGCCAGTGCTGTGTTCCACAAAGTCATGGCTTGTCTGCATAGGGGGTAGGAATGTGTGCCCTCTTGCTTGTTTATGTACCACATAACTGTGGTATTGTCCATCTTTATTAATAGTTGTCCTGGATGTATTAGGTCCTTGAAAGCTGTCAGGGCATTCTGTACAGCTAGCATCTCTTTTTGATTGATGTGAAGATGCATTTGTTCCTTGGTCCACATGCCCTGAATAAATTTTCCTGTCATATGTGCCCCCCAGGCATAATCCGATGCATCCGTTGTTATTGTATGCCTGGCTGTGGGTAAGGTGAAAGGCTGTCCCTTGTTGTGATGACAGGCTTGGGCCCACCATCGAAACTCCTGTTGTAGGCAGGAAATGATCGTCTCCAGGCTGTGACAATGCTGAGTCCAAACACTTTTTAGATACCATTGTAGTTTCCTCATATGCAGTTTTGCATATGGAATTAGTAGAATGCAGGATGCCATGAAGACCAGGGCCTGCAGAATTTTTCTTGCAGGAAGCTGGGTTTTTGTTGCCATCATTTGAAAGTAATGAGTCAGTTACCTTTGTTTGTCTGGCGTGAGATAAGCCATCTGGGCAGTTGTATTTAAGCTTGTACCCAGGAATATTATCTCTTGAGAGGGCACTAGTTTTGATTTCTTTTCGTTTACTGTGTACCCTAGGCAAATTAGCAATCTTTTTACAAATGCCAGATGCTTTAGAAGAATGTCCTTGCTCTCTGCTTGAATAACGCAGTCATCCAAGTAGGGATATATTTGAATTCCTTTTTGTCTGCAAAATGCAATTACTGGTGCCAGGCATTTTGTGAAGACCCTGGGCACAAATCTGAGGTATCTTCTGCAAGATTGTCTGATTGGGACATGCAGGTATGCCTCCTTGAGGTCCAAAGTAACTAGCCAAGCCTTCTTGCCCAGCATGGACAGAAGTTGCTGTAGTGTTAACATTTTGAATTTTGGAACATCCAGGAAAGTATTTAGGATTGACAGGTCCAGTACTGGTCTCCAGGCTTTGTCCTTTCTGGGTACTAAGAAAAGTAGTAAAATCCTTGTCCCTGTTCTTGCTGTGGAACTTTTTGAATAGCTCCCATGTTCATAAGAGCAGCAATCTGTTTTTGTGCCTCTGCCCATTGGTTTTGTGGCAGGTCTGGCATACCTTTTGGTTTTGGAAGCGTGTGGAAGTGGAGCCTGTAACCCTGAGAAACAATATTCAGAACCCATTGGTCCTGGGTGATCATATGCCAATTTTTTGAGAAAAGTGCTAGCTTCCCCCCTAGGGGGGCTGTAAAAAGGTAAGTGCTTGGCAGTTGCAGAGGGAAGTCATTGGGACTGTTTCCTATAAGGTTGTGATTTATGTTCCCCTCCTTTGGGGGCTGAAGCACCCCATTGTTTAGGTCTGTAGGAGCCTTGGGGCTGAGATCTGCCTCTTGGGCGTCTGTATCTGCCTCTTTGTGGCCTGTCTGACACTGGAAAGGACCAAGTTTTTGAAGGCCAGTTTCTGCTAAATCTAGGTGGTTGAACCTGTAAGAAATCTTTCACTGTCTGCATTGACTTTGCTTTAACCTCCATTTTCTTTAACACCTCTTCGGCCTTAACACCAAACAAAGTATCATGTTGTAATTGAGCATCCAATAATTTTACTTTAACATGGTCAGGTAAACTTTGTTCTTTCAACCAAGCATGCCTTCGAATAACACAGCCTGTAACTGCAGCTCTACAAGAAGCCTCGAATGAATCAAAACCACATTGCAGAGTATGCTTTCCCACTTGTTCAACTGCATGCAATAAATCCTGCATTTCCTTACTGTCAGGACCTTCTGTATTTGAAACCATTTTCTGTTTTAACAATGACATGAGGTACTGTTGGTATTTAAGCATGTGAAACTGACAGAAGTT
>NC_056744.1:1667783519-1667814702 GCF_019279795.1 Protopterus annectens | reverse complement strand
CTACCCAGTATCCATCTTGATTAACCGATCTCTGTCAGAAAGTTACGTTCCCACACTGTGGAAAGCATCTCATATAATTCCCCTCCACAAAGTCAGACCCTCCACAGAACTAACCAATTACCGCCCCATAGCTATTGTCTCTCCACTTTCCAAAATACTAGAGAGATGCATACACTCTCAGGTCTCAGACTACCTCCTTACTAACAACCTCCTTTCCAATACTCAGCATGGTTTCCGACCAAACCATAGCACCACCACTGCCTTGCTCTCCTTTACTAACACTATCCTTCAGCATAAAATCAATGGCTATCTCTCCTCTGCTACTTTCCCAGACCTATCTAAAGCATTTGGCATGGTCCCACACAAACAACTCATCTCTGTCCTCAATAACCTATCCTTCTCTCAATCAGTCACCAACTGGTTTCAGAGTTACCTGTCTGACCTCCAACAATCCGTTGTATGGCAGAATGACATATCTCCCCAACTACCTGTCTCCATAGGGGTTCCCCAAGGATCCATCCTTGGACCCCTACTCTTCTCTGTTTTCACCAATAATCTAGCCTCTGCCACCAAACATGGCACACTCATACAATACGCAGATGACTCAACCATCATCTGCTCAGCCCAGTCCCTACCCAAACTGCAAAAAGTCACACAGGAAGCGTTTTCCTCTGTTCAAACTTGGTTATCCGATGCCCAATTAATACTCAACCCAAACAAAACTAAACTACTCCTCTTCCAACCCACCAAACATACTCAAAACAACTCTCACTTTAACATCACAGCAAAAGACAACACCACTATATACCCAAATGAACACACCAAATTGCTAGGAGTGGAAATAGACAATAAACTAAAATTTGACATTCATATATCCATGACCATAAAAAAAAGTCCACAAAAAACTAGGAGCGTTATACAGAAATAAGCAACTTCTCACCAAAGCAGCAAAGATTTCAATAGCAAATTCCCACCTTATCTCCACCCTACTTTATGCCTCTCCAATATATGCTAACCTAAGGTAATGCAATCTAAACAAGCTAGAGACCTGCTACAACAAAATCGCCAAATTTGCCACAGGGGCATCCTACCGTAGTCACCACTGTCTCTCACTTGCTGAACTGGGATGGCTTGAACTCCCTCACCTCCTTCAATGGTATCAACTCTCACTCACCCACAAACTAGTAAACCATCCACTAAATGTCCCATCCTTCCAGAATCTACTCCAACCCTATCGCACCACCAGACCACTAAGATCCAGCAACAAAAATCACTTGCAGATCACTAAAGCTAATAACTGCTGGTGAAGCACTATTCTCTTGCACCATAGCCAAATTGTAGAACTCCCTGCCACCCACAATTACCTCTACCATCATGCACCCACTTCAAAACTTTACTAAAAACGCACCTAAAAACATGCTGGCTATGCCCTTGCAACTCCCACTCTAAATCACCCACCCCATCCAACCACTACCTTTCTTTCCACTCCACTAACTACCTTGATTATAGCAAGCTCAGATGCTCATAAGCCTAGTGCTTATTATACAGCAGGAACTTCTTATTGTAACATTTGTTAATGTCTGTTATGCACTTCACAGATAAAGATTCTAGTTGTCTACTGATGGTACTATGTTCTTCATCTGTAAATATGTTGTAAGTAAATGCTATGTTAAATTGTTAATCACTATGTAATCCAATGTAACCACTGTCTGTTTATTTTAACTGTGGAGCTTTTCTCCCTGGGCCTCCACTGAAAATGGACCTACGTCCAGTCCGGACACTCCTGGTCAACAAATGTAAATTAAATAAATAAAATAAATAAATAAATATTTTCTGAGAATGGAATTAAAACTAATACTTGTCCCCAGCTTTAAATTACATCCTCCTTGCAGTCCTGTTATCCACCCCTTGTTTTACTTCTGTAATAGCAAACAGAAGGTTTGGCAATAAAAGGTCCCAGTTTTTACTGTCTTCAGTCATAACTCTTCTCAGCATGGTTTTCAGTGTTATGTTAAAAAGCTCCAGTAACTCCTCTGTTTGTGAATGGTATACTGAGATTTTCAACTGTTTTACCTCAGCCCTGGTGCAGTTGGTTCATTATTCTGGACAGAAATGGAGTCCCATATTCAGTGAGTATTTGCTGTGATAATCCTTCCCTGGAAAATAAAAGCACTGTCTTCTTAACTATAGGTTTAGCATTAGTCTATACATATAGTAGGATGCTGTCCTCAGAATACATGACATAAAATTTAACTTAACAAGTAACATCAAATCACATCTTATTTTCCAAAATATGCTGAAGCCCATTGTTGGATTTTACAGAGAATCAATAAATTCCATAGCAGTATGTTCAAATGGCACCTCTATATTATGGGCTGGAATCAGAAGACTTCTGAAACTTGGGTGTTGTCTACAATTCAGGCCATCCACAATTAGAGTTTGCACTTTTTCATTATTCATTGGTCAGTTAAACTTTGCTGTGATTCTTGCTTTGGTCTTGTCCGTTCCTAGATCTCTCATTATTACAGGACTATATTCTGACTTCATTATTAAGGTTCTGAAAGGTTTGAGCAGCGACATTTGGTGTATTATATCCTGTCAGTCATTTTTAACTCTGTACAGTACATCATTTGAAAATTGAAGTACAGTTAGGAAGCCAGGACATCTTATTCATCTTCCCCCCCTGCAGCCCTAGCTATATTATCTCATTGCTGTAATAGTGCTTTCTTATTGCTGTATCTTTTTACAGTTCATCTGGCTTACATGAAGGTCAGTAGTAGAAAAATCCAAAGCCTGGAAACATTGAGGTAAAATGCAGTGTTTATTGCAAAAATCACAAAGCTTTCAAGATCAACTCCATCAGTATGTCCTGTTTGGAATAAACACTGCATTTTACCTCAGTGTTTCCAGGCTTTGGATTTTTTGCTACTGTTTTGTATTTTGTATCTTCCCTGGTTTACCTCTGTGCTGTTCTTGTTTCTTTGGACTTTTACATGAAGGTCAGTCAACTGCAGAGTTTCCTCAGAGGTCCGTCTGTTGTGAGGTAGAAGGCAGTACCAGTACTGGTGTTGGGGTCTCCGTGTCAACTGCAGCAGCTCATACTGATACTGTCTATTGTTAGTTTCAGTCTCTGCCATGATCAGGTTTTCCCAGCTGTCTTCTTCATAAACCTGATGTGTACAACCCTCTTTGCTCTGTGTAGGGTTTCTGTATTTTGATTCAACAGGAATATCATTAGGGTTCTGTTCAACGTTATTGTGTCAGTGTTTACACTTCTGTTTCTTTCTTTTTCTAGATTGTTCTCCCCATGTAAAGGATATATCAGTAAAAAATATATATTTTCAGTTTCACCTTGTCCAGCTTACATATATGTGTTACATAGAAGCTTCTCTTACCTGAGTTTTCATAAACAGAAATGGAACTCTAACGGGGCACTGTTTTTTCCTCCTGTTTTCGGTTTAAGGTATGGGGTTACATACAGAGGCCAGTCTACTCTAAAATGTTTTGGAAATGAGGGTAGCCCTCACTCTGCAGGTATTTTATGATTCCCTGCAGTCTACAGCAACAAGGAGAGAGGAAGTCACACTTACCTACTTTGTCAAAAGACCATTGGAGTTTGGGAATAGGCTATGTCCACAAATTGCCTTCTAACAACCAGTCACATTCCATGAGAAGACATTGTCTCATTTGATTTCTATTGAAACCACACATCATCTGTCCAGCAAAAGTTGTTTCATATCTGGGGAATGTCCTCCTATGATTTATTTGATCCCCAACATGTAACACCTTCTTTTCTATTATTCCCACATCTGGAAAGCACCTCTGAGGTGGATTCATCCAGATGTGGCCCATGGCACTTTTCTACACTTTTTGTTCTTTTCTTTGATCACAAACCTTCTAGAGAAAGTTTTAATGAACAAAGCCATGGTCATTCTTATAGTTTCATTTTGGTGTTAAGTATGGTTTCAATTTCTTGAGCAGCCTCTCCATCTGATGTCTATCAGAACACTCCTGACACATCTTTCCAGTAAATCTCACCTGGACCTTGGTATGCTATGACACACAAGCATGTTTCTTTTCAGTTCTACTGATAGTCAGGGACCTTTCTTACCTGGAAAGGATGGTCCAGATCCTAACTTCATAGACCAACTACCAAAAAGACATGAAAAAGTGAATGAACTTGTTTTCAGTTCATACATTTGCTAGGGGCTTGGACCTGTTAACTGCTCATATTCCTGCTTATTTTTCAAAGATATTTTACTGAGGTTTCAGTTATTATCCTATTGAAATTAATTTGCCAGCCATACTTAAATTCCCATCAGGGTGCTAACATTTTATCTTTGCTTTCTCTAAAACCTTTGAAAGAAGGAGGCTCTAAAAACTGTTCCCAGTGAGGACCTGTGTGTGTGTGTGTGTGTGTGTGTGTGTGTGTGTGTGTGTGTGTGTGTGTGTGTGTGTGTGTGTGTGTGTGTGTGTGTGTGTGTGTGTGTGTGTGTGTGTGTGCGTGTGCGTGTGCGTGTGCGTGAATGCTGTGGAAGAATATGCCTGCAAATATATTATAAAAACATAATAATCAAAAGCTTTGTATTCTGCCCAACACACTGTCAAGATTCGTATGGCTGGTGTGTGTCCTATCCCATTCTGCCAGGATGCTTCCCCCTCCTGTCTGCAGAAGCTTAGTACATTGGAATATTTGTATTCGCTTAACTTTTCTGGCTGGCAGTGAGCAGCAAGAGACTATGATTTTCTCATTTCACATCTTTTTGGTAGCCAACAGTGATAGGAAGCATTTGTTTATTAACTGCAGAATTTCTCTCCTTCCTGGCTTCTTAACAAGCAGTAGGATTTTTTCAATTGGTTTCCAAGCTACATATAGCAATACACTTACATGGAGGAAATCGGTATGGAGCAGAATTACTGCATTGAGCCAAAAGGATTGTATTTCTGTACCAGCTGAAGTAATATTAAAGGGAGCTTCAATCTTAAATTAAGGAGATGAAACTCAAATTACTTGAGATTGATATGTTGTTGTTGTGTCTTTCGGCTTTTCCCGGTTAGGGTTTGCCACAGCGGAACTACGGTCTGCTAATGATTGGCAGATTTTTATGTGCCGACTTGCCGGGCCTGACGCACAACCCTCAACGAAGGAACGCCCATTCATGCATGTTGCCACACAGAAAACGCTCTAACTGAGAATCGAACGGGACAATGTCTTACTGTGAGGCGACAACGCTACCGCAGCACCACCACCGCAGTATTTTCTAATAAACCTTTCTGGATGGCACCCCATACAGATTTAATCTTCTTCTTCTTCTTCTTTCGGCTTTTCCCGGTTAGGGGTCGCCACAGCGGATCACCTGTCTGCTCATAATTGGCAGTGGAGTTTTACGGTGTCGAGTTGCCAGCCCGGCACCCAACCTTCCACAGAAGGCACACACATGCACACACTCACACCTAGGGCCAATTTAGTGTGTCCAATCCTCCTACAGCATGTCTTTGGTTAGTGTTTATTTTCAGAAGGCATACTATATTTAGCCTGTCTAGTTAATTATATGTAATCAAGTCATCTATGAGATGCTTAAAGCAAAATTATGCCGAGTCTTGGCATCATTTTTAGAGATGTCTTTTGGGCTCAAGATTTCTGATGCAAGGGAAAGGATGTTTGTTTTTGTTACATAACAAAGTTGTGTTTGTGAAATTCGAGCTCAGATGAGGACTGAAGTGGCAATGATCTGCCGAAGGAGGATACTGCTTAAAGGAATATGCAGTTATGTTGTATGTTAGAGATGTGAAAAGGACTTATATTCTTCACTGGAAATTTTGAAAGCATGTAGTTGTTTTAAATTTTGATTTGGATGTTTATTCATTGATGTGTTGAAGTATGTTTTGCTTGTTTTTGAAATAAGTGCTTAGTGGTTGTATTGGTATTAATACTGCTACAGTTATTTTGTTCTTTTATTTGTGTGTGTGTGTGTGTGTGTGTGTGTGTGTGTGTGTGTGTGTGTGTGTGTGTGTGTGTGTGTGTGTGTGTGTGTGTGTGCCTTCTTAAAACTCCACTGCCAGTTGTTCTATGGACTGTTGTTGTGCTGTGGTGACCCTAACGGGAAAAGCCGTTTGGAGACTAAGAATATTTGTGTTTCATTTTTACCCATGTTAACCTGATGTGTAAACATATCTCTCATATCTATCTATAGATACACACACACACACACACACACACACACACACACACACACACACACACACACACACACACACACCTCGAACCCTGTATTCACATTACACACAAATGCACACACATACATTATACATACACAATGTAGTAAATAGTTTTACCCTTTTTTGACCAGGTTAGTCCCACTAGGCCATTGACCCCATTCCAGGGTAAACTCAAGGTGGCATTCATACTAATTAGGTAAGATTTGTCCAGGGCACAGAAGAATTCCCCTAACAGTAGAGGATCTCTTTCATCTACCTGACCTATAAGCAGGTCAGGAAGATGGGACCTCAGTTTAATGTCTCATCCAAAGGATGGCACACTTAGGGGGCAGCAACCCCCACTGTTTGCTGCAGTGTCAGTAATACAAAGTGAATCTGGGTATCTGGTATGGAAGTAGAACCAACATCCTTCTGATGTCCTGACTTAGTCACTGTTGCTGTAGTCTTAACAGATGGTTGTAGCTCGCTAAAGTCCAGCCGGGGTACAGAGCTTTACCTTCCTAAGATGTACATCCAGATAATGACCCCAGTTCTTCAGCATAAGTATGTAAAGCTGGATGTATGTGTGAGATCTTAAGAAAATCTCTCTGCGAGGTCTGTATGTCTGATCAGATAAGTACCCCTTTGGGAACCTTCCTTTCTAAACTTTTTACTGTTTTGCGTGCTGTTATTTGTTGTTAGCTAGGAGGGGTAAGTGCAAGTGCAGTAGACAAATTCCATATAAAGATTTGCACACCAAGTGTCTCTTCTGCCAAGGCCCTGAACAGGACTATAAAATATGCTGCAGCTGTCCGTTATTGTTCCTAAAACCCTACAGCCTAGGCTTTCCACACGTAATACCGTACTCGAGACCCAACACCTGAAATACTTTTCTTACTCCGCCATGACTGAAGACCCAGATGTCAGCCGCCTGCCCAAGAAAAAACTTAAAAGGCCTAGAGGGGAGTCTCCTTCTGTCATCTCAGTGGGACATACCCACTGAGGTTGATGAATCCACGGCATACCAATCGTCTTCTCGTGAGCTCTCTACCACAAAACTGCCAGTGGGCGGTATGACATCCAAAACCTTGTAGATGACTGAATCTACTGACTAGCCACAACTCATTAATTCAGAGGGTCCTTCAGGAGTCCCTCAGATTCTTGTGTGGGAAGGGATTTTCAGTACTGTGATAGAAATGTACCAAGGCTCAGAACCCCGTAAGCTGCTACTGATGAATATCTCCCCTAAGAAGAAAAAAACAAAAACTTAAGCACTCGATGCCCGCAGCTGTGGTCATGGAGAAAGAATGGATCATTTTTTTTCTCAAGGGTTATTCATGACAATCATGTCTCTGATGTCTCCTTCCCTTGTGACCCAGCATTTTCAGATCACACCAAAAAACATGTTTACATTCTTATTCCTCTGAGGAGGAACCAGATTGGGATTCTGAACATTTTTGGACTGCTCTTACCAGTTGCATTCTCCAGAACAGATTTCCTCAGATGAGCGAGATTCACTTTCTCCAGATTCTGCTTTGGAAGAGGCTTCCTTTGAAGAAACCTTACTAAGCACAATGAAGCATTTGGAATGGCAATCTAAACAGGTGTCTGAGGTGCAAAAGATATACTACAACTTATTACAGATGGGCATCCATGCACCTCCTCCAGCCCCCCCAATGTTAGATGCCTACCTAGACACACTTCAAGCCAACTTTCTACATTTGATTCTCACAAGGCAACAGATGTTACAACGAATCAAAGGATTAGACTGAGTAAAAGTCAGTCAGTAAGAAAAAAGTCTGCTGATTTTATGCTATTTATGTCCTGAGCATCATATTAAGTCGTATATTGAATGGTGGATTTGGGCTGTTTTTTTCTTGCTGACTACATTTGATTCTCATCCTCCTGCCAGATAGCTTCTACAAGGTTCCTGATGAACTAAAGTACCTCTAAAAAAAAAACCTTTGGCAGACCCGATTGCAATATCCCTGGCCTTGAGCAAACCTTCCAATCTGCTTTCTGGCACTAATGTCTTACCCAGTGGGAAGGACAGTCGAGCAGTGGACCAATGAGGAAAGAAAGTGTATACTTTAGCCTTCAGAGCTATTAGCTACCAAACTGAAATAACTAAGTACTTATTCTCTGTATTACAGTTTTTAAACAACACCATCGGTGAGCCCCAGACACTGGAATCAGAGTAGCATATCTAGTCTTCAGTGGCCCAGGTCTCACAAATCGCCTGGCACAGTATAAAATGCAGCTATGATGATGCTGTGGATGCCTCTTACAGGATGGTTGCTACTGACTCAGTGGTCGGTGGTATGCCTGCCTGAGAGGTCAACCTATTACAGAAGATTTCAAGTTAAAGATTCTAGATGCTGCCTTAGATAACAACCTGCTTTTTGGTTCACAAGCCGCCAGCCTTTTCAAGACTTTGCAGGAACAGGGCAAGACAATGAAAGAGTGCCATCAAATTTTGCTTTCTACAGTTCCCAGATACCATAGAAATTATCCATCAAAATCTATCTCCTTTGCCAGGAGAGATCCTAGAATACTTCACAGGCAAAGCAAAATTCCTAAGAAAAGTTTCTCATAGAAAAAAAAAACTATGGGGAAGTTCAATTCCATAACCACTGAGTCCTTAACACTTTCCAGAAATGAGTAATGTTTGGCCAGACAAGCCCTCAGGGCCCTGGGACTCGTGGCTGTCACCATCCCTATGTTGCCCCTCACCAGACTACAAATTAGGACAATGCAGTGGTATCTGAAATCAATGTGGTCCCAGCACTCTTGCCCTCTAGATATCCACACTCCTGTCTTTCCTTACATCAAGAAGAATTTCCTTTGGTGGAGCAGCCAAGTTTCTCTCAACCCAGGTCTTTCTTTCGTTCCAGTCCCAAACAACCAGGTCCCATTTAGAGATGCTACAAACAAGACAAGGGGGCTTGGACCGGAGACCACAGAGTTCAAGTAGGGTGACCTGCCACTTTATTAAAAGAGCACATCAACATAAAATAAATGAGGGGATTATTACTAGTCCTGTAGACCTTCTCACATCTTTGGAAACCAGGCACCCTGCTGGTGTACACAGATGACACCACATTGATGTGGTACCTCTTTGATGACACAGTGGCGCAGTGGTAGCATTGTCAGCTCACAGCAAGAGGTTCTCCATTTTGATTCTCAGCTGGAGTGCCTTCTGTGTGGAGTCTGCATGTCCTCCCTGCATTTGTGTGTGTTTTCTCTGGGTATTCTGGTTTCCTCCCACCTTACAAATACATGTGTATGGAGCATTTCTCCCCAGGCTTCTGTTGAAAAGTGGCTTCATTCCAAGTTGGACTTTCCCGGTAAACAAATTTTAAATAAGTAAATAAATAAGCAAGCCGGGAGGTACAAGATCCTACCCCCTGGGCAGGCTGCCACAGGAAGTCTGGCACGTGAACTCTCATCTGAATCTTAAACTTACAGTGATGTATATTCCTTCTCAGCAGAAAGTATTGGCAGACTGCCTAAGTAGGGGCATAGGGGACCATCAGGAATGGTCCCTGAACACAGAAGCTTTGAAATCCATAACTCTCAGATGGTGGACTCCTCAGATATTTTTCTTTGCTCTCCCCAAGCATCACCTACTCATGCTTTTTGCTCAAGGAACACATCACCTCTAGTCTGGAGTACATATGCCTTCTCTTTCCAATTGGCGGGGAAATTCCTTTATGTACATCCCCCTCTGCCTGTGCTTCCATGGCTCCTACTCAGAACCTAGAATGATTCTTCAAAACTCCAGCTTCTGGCACCTTTCTGGCCAAGACAACAATGGTTCCTGCATGTTTCACTTATCATAGAGAAATTACCAGAGAATCCCTCCAAAACCAGATCTAATCACTCATCAGAAAGGGTGCTCCTTCATCCAAATTTGACTTGCAGTCATTCTAAACATTCCAAATGATTGGATTCTAATCCTACAAGACCCACCTTTTCTGAAGAGTGGGTTTGAGTCCTACAAGAAGCCAGGAAACCTAACACTAGGAAATATTACACAGCCAAGTGGAAGAGGTTCTAAGTCTGTTATCTTAAGCAAAACTCCAACCCCTTTTATCAGATACCGTCCAAAGTACTTATGTGAATTATTACATTCAGGGTTGGCCTACTTGCCCATAAAGGCTCACTTTTCTACCATTAATATTTGTTTACCTTTGGAGCCCCCTCTCATGAACAGGACAGATGTTAATCTTTTTCTGAGAGGTGTTCTACACCCTATATCCTCAAGGAAGACTATTGTCCCACCTTGGAACCCTTTTTTTTTTCTTTTTTGGAAAAACATACTTTACCCCATTTGAACCGACTGCTTTGGCTCTTCTTAAATTCTTGGAAAATAGTGCTCCTCCTGGCCTTGACTTCAGCCCGCAAACTCTCAGAACTCCATGCTGTCATGGCTATTCCACCTTTCCCCATCTTCCACAGAAATAGGGTGAACTTAAGGGACAGTCCTTCCTTCATGCCAAAAGTGGTGAATGAGCTAAACCTTAACCCAACAATCAATCTACCTACATTCTCCCACAATCTCCAAAATGTGGGAAAGGAATCTTACACTCCTTAAACATTCACAGACAACATTCACAGACAATTGAGGTTTTCCCTGGGTAAAACTAAGGATATCAGAAAAACAGACAAACTGTTCATCTCCTTTATGGATTCCATGTTAAGATTTCCAGACAAACTACTGCTTCTTGGATTTGAAAGTCTATTTCCTTCTGCTACTCTCACCATGGGAAGGCTTTACCCATGTGGCCAAAACCACATTCCACTTAAGCAGTGGCCTCATCTGGGGCCTTGTACAACGGGGTGATGCCAGGTCCATTCCAGAGGCAGCTTACATGGTCATCTGGCCACACTTTCACAAAATACTATACGCTGAATGCCTTATCCAGGTGCAGAGCACTGTTTACCAGACTGTTTTGTGTGGCCTCCTGGAGTCTTCTCTTTTCTTTTTCTTTAAGCCTACCACCCTTCTCTCTCTCTCTCTCTACAGCTCTGGGAATCATCCATATGTTAAGAATACTGCAACAGAGACTCAGTCAGGACATAGTACAGTTGCGTAAGAACTTACTGTAACAATAAATGCTCTATTGATCACTGTAGCTGTAGTCCTTCCCTCCCACTTTATACTCATTTTATTATTTTTCTCTCTGTATTGGCAGAAACCTATGGCTTATATTCACAGACACACAAGCATTATCCTAGGATATTACAGCTTTTATGAGGGGGAACTTGCTTATCCGTTTCAAGATGAACCAGTCTCCTTCCTAGATTTTCTTCAGGCTGCTGCTGGCTTGGAGATAGACTGAGGATCTCGGATGTATGTCTGATTTTTATATCCATACACTAATGAGCTCAGGTCATTGTCCGGGCATACATCATAGGAAAGTAAAGCTTTGGTACCCCAGATGGACATCAGTAAGCTACAACCCATGTGTTAAGAATATTGCAGTGATCAGTAGAACATCTACTGTTGTGGTAAGTTCCATCTGACAGCACTAAAGGTGAGTGCTCTGTTTGTTTGTGTCTTTCGGCTTTTCCCGGTTAGGGGTCGCCACAGCGGAACTCTGGTCCGCTAATGATTGGTAGTGGATTTTTACGTACCGGGTTACCAGCCCTGACGCACAACCTTCAACAAAGGCACGCCCATTCACGCATGCCTCCACACAGAAGACGCTTTAGCTGAGAATTGAACGGGACGACATCTTGCTATGAGGCGACAACGTACATTCACTTAATACACTGGAGACAGTTACTTATCTTTCTGCAGTTTATTTAGTAGATCAAAATAGTTTATTCTTAGAAAGAAAAACAAAACTAAGCTTAAGAAAATAAACATTATTTCTGGATCATTAAAATTGAAAAGGTTTATTTTTGTTCTTGATTGTGGTAGCTTTGGTTAAGCTGTCACACACCTGGTACTTCACAGTAAGTCCAGAAGTAAGCTCCTAATATTACACGCGTAAATCTTCTTTGAAGTTTCTGGTATTCCACAAGTAAATGCACACAAAAGCTTCTGGTATTCCACTAGTAAATGCATAGAAAAGTTTCTGGTGTTTCGAAAATAAATTCAGAACTTCTGCTTATAATTTCTACAAAAGTTTTCACTCTTAGTCTTGCAAATTCCCTCTCCGAGATAGGCAAATATCTTTACCATCATGGGCTGTAGCCTTTAATTTTAACATTGGTTCAACAAGTGTATCAAAATTAACCTCTGCTGTCCTAATTTATACAGTGATGGTTTATATGCACCATCACTGGATTCATACCACATTATGTGGTATATACGCACCACCTTAAAACAGCATTTCTAATGCTTTTGACTGTTACTGTCCCATAAAAAAAACCTTCCCAGCATAGAATCCATGGTTTTATAGGGAATGAAGTCAGTTATGAGAGCAGGCTAACCCATCCGCATTCAAGTGGCTACTGCCTGGCCTGTATCAGATAGTGATATTAAATGGCTGTAATGAATGAAATCAGTTATGAGAGCAGGATAACCCATCTGCATTCAACTGGCTACTGCCAGGCCTGTATCAGGTAGTGATATTAAATGGCTGTAATGATACACCCTCTCTAGTCAGATTTACATTGACATCCTGTTTATACAACCACTGCAGGAGTGCACGGTCAGTTACCAGAGTGAAGCTGCATTCTATTAAGTAATGCTGTAGCTACGCAAGTCCCCACTTAAAACTGAGACATTCCCTCTCTGTTGCATAGTATCTTTTTCTCAGACATACTTACCTTGTCTACTACTCAAGGAGAAAGTTATTTCTCACCACCTACTTTCTGAGGTAACAGCATCTAACTCAATGAGAGATGCATCAGTGTATACAACAAAAAATTTAGTAATGGCAGGGCAGTCAGGACTGGATGTTCTTCATGTTTCACTGTTGCAGTCATCACATTTGGGTTATCTGCTTGCAGTAGCCCTCAGTCGGCCTGATTATCAAAGTCTTGGGTCCTGTGTCGGTTGCTGTCTCATCTTCCATAATGTCAGGTAGTCAGGGGTATAAAGCATGCAGCCAATGCCATTACATCAGTCTTTCTTGCCATGCGGTGCCCAAAGCAGAAGCAGTTTGCAAGTGCCAGTTGGCAGACTCCTGAAATTTTCATTTTCGAGTTTTAGATCCGAAGTCTTCAACTAAGCTAAGTACCCCATTGGGGATCCATTTTCTTGCTCTAAACCGATGTCAAAGTTAACGATTGTATTTCTTGTGGAAAGGAAATACCTCATAAAGATTTTCATTTGTACTCCTTGCTTAGGCCCAGACCACGACGTACCTCGCTGTCGGTTTTGTGACTTATTCAGACCTTGTACTATTCATCATCTGTTCTTTTACGCATCCAAATATTTTGGTACTCTGTTCAGTTATACAGAAATGGCTTCAGTAAGCCACCCAACTACCGACATTCCGAAAAAAACGCAAAGATAAAGAGAGAAGCAGAGCGCATAGGCCCAAGGCTGCTTACAACACTTCTAAGCTAGTCGCCAGTTCGCTGGTACTCAATGTGGGGCTTTTGCAGCCCCTAATACCCACTACTTCAGATTCGCAGGCCTCTACTGAGACCCATTCAGAGTCCAGTTTGCCGTGAGATGCTTATCGACTGTGGAACCTGCGGCTGTCTCTACCTTGGATGGGTCCGGTGCTGCTGTGCAGGCACCGGCTTCTGAGAGTGTATTCAGGCCTACTGACTTGCATATTAAACCAATGCCATCTTCTTCTTCAAGGCCTAAAACTCAATCTATACCTAGAAAACCAATGCCCAAACCATGTGGTCAAGCCCCTATGCCTAAAAATCAAATGATAAGAATGGCTGAAGAGCTTATTACTCTAATCAGGGGAAGCCACCCTTCCCCCTCTATGAGACCTAGGACTGATTTTCCTTCTGATTCTTCTGATCAGGATTCTGAAATTTCTGTTTTCTCTGATGACCTGGATTTTCTCTTATCTACCTATGAGGATTCTGATGCAGAGGAATCCATTCCCTCTGCTTCCCCTCCAGAGGATTTCTCTTTTGGTGAAACGTTGCATACAGTTAGGGAGAATTTCCGCTGGGAAAGCCAGGATTACTCCAAAAAGAGGCTTGGGGAATTCTTACTCCTGCTTCAACACAGGTCTTTAGCTATCCCTCCTGTACTAGACATTGGTGATGATACCTTCTCGGAATCTAGCCTGGCCCTTGACACTTTAACTCCTGCTCCCAGAAAACCCGATAGGTATTACAGGGTACCTGAATCTCACAAGTTCCTCTTTAAAAATCCTACTGCAGATTCTGAGACCATTTCACAGGGACCCAAGGGCATTAAGGCTACTACTGCCAAAAATCCTACCCCCTCTGATAGAGATTCCAGGGCGCTGGATAGATGGGGTAAGAAGGTATACACTTCTGCAACTTTGGCCATTAGGGCTTTAAACTGCCAGTTTCATATGTTAAAGTATCAGCAGCATATTATTGGATTGCTTAAACAGAAAATGATGTTGATTCCTGACTGTGCTGAAAAAAAATTGCAGGATTTAATGCATTCTGCTGAACAAGTTGGAAAACATACTTTGCAATGTGGTTTTGATTCATTAGAGGCATCTTACAGGGCTGCTGTCACTGGGTCTGTACTTAGAAGGCATGTTTGGCTTAAGGAGCTATCTTTGCCAGATCATGTTAAAGCTAATTACGTCAGGGAAGAAGCGACAGCAACCGACGCCGGACCAAGACTTTGGAATTCAGGCCGACTGCGGGTAGCCTGCCAGCAGGATAACCCAAGTGTAATGACTGCAACAGTGAATACACTCGAACATCTACATTTATGGTAGGTACACAACTGTACTTTCTCTCTCTTTTAAGCATCAGGGCTATTCATCCTGTTCCAGAAGAAGAATGGGGGCAAGGTTTCTACTCAAGACTTTTCCCGGTACCCAGAAAAGACAAATGTCCTTCAAGGATGCATCTGCAGCTTACATATGGGTTGTCCTGCCTCAGGCAGCCCTTCGGTCGGCCGGATTCCAAAGTCTGGGTCCAGCGTCAGCTGATGTCGCCCCTTCCCCGACGTCAGAGCGCCTGGGGTATAAAAGTGTCAGCCGACGCCATCTTCCCCAGTCTTTCTTGCCGCGTGGTGCCCGAAGCAGAAGCAGTTCACAAGTGCCGGTCGGTCAGCTCCTGTAACTTCAGCTACCGAAGACTTCAAAAAGCTAAGTACCCCGTTGGGGACTCTTTATTGCCTCAGCCGATGTCAGATCAAACGCTTAAAGTTAATAATTGCTTGACTTGTGGGAAACAAATACCTCATAAGGATTTCCATTCCTACTGCCTCCCCTGCCTAGGCCCAGACCACGACGTCTCGGCCTTTACTGCCTGTGCCTCCTTTAATCGACGCACTCTTAGGCGTCGGTCGGAGTTTGCAGAGGAATTTTTTGGGGCTAGTTTCTCTTATAAAATGCCGTCGGAGACTCCGACTTCTCATTTAACCAAGAAACGGAAGGACAAGGACCGACACACGCGGACCGTGGTTTCGGCTAAAACCGCTCCCAGGCCTGCCGCGAGTGTCTCGGTCTCGGCTGAAACCGAGTCCTTGGTACTTCCGTCCGTAGAAACCGCTCAACCATCAGCCTCGGTCCCGGAGGCCTTTTCTGAGTCGGTTATAGAATTACCCTCGGAAACCGGTGTTCAGGAACCTACCGACACCATTCCCCTAGACAAAACTACTCCAGCACGTGGGGCAGCCAGGCCCCCTGCATCCATGTCCATAAAATCTTTCACTAGGGCTAAAGCTGCTACAGGTTCTCAGATACTAAGTTTGGCTGAGGACCTTATTTCCTTAATTAGGGGCTCTCAGCCTCATCCGGACAGGGGCTCTCAACCCCCACTAGACAAAAGGCCCAGGGTTGAGTCTGCTGAACCTCAGTCCTCTGATGAGGCCTCTGATGGCTCTGCTCTATCAGACTACCAGGAGGAGGCCTTCATGGCCTACAAGGATTCTGATGCAGAGGAATCTATTCCCTCTGCCTCCCCTCCTGAAGAGCTGTCCTTTGGGGAGACCCTTCACTCCATGAGAGAGCATTTCCAATGGCAGGGCCAGGAATTCTCCGATTCCAGGAAGAGATTAAGGACTTTCCTTCATTTACCTCAGCATAGACCTTTGGCTATCCCTCCTGTTTTAAGTGTCATTGATGATGTGTATTCTGAGTCTAGCACTACCCCTGACACCCTTCCTCCGGCTCCTGTTAAACCCGATAGGTACTACAGGGTCCCGGACTCACATCATTTCCTTTACAAGGCCCACTCTGCTGACCCAGAAACTATTTCCCAAGGTCCTAAAGGGGTTGCAGCTGCCACTACTAAAAATCCACTCCCCTCTGAAAGGGAGTCCAGGGTGTAGAGAGATGGGGTAAAAAAAGTGTACACTTCTTCCACTCTGTCTATGAGGGCTTTAAATTGTCAATTTCATATGATACAGTACCAAGAGTATTTGTTAGATGAATTGCAGAAAAAACTGTCTTCGCCTGAACCCCTAGATCGTAAGTTACTTCAGGATCTGGTACATAATTCACAACAGGTTAGCAACCATTTCTTGCAGTGTGGTTATGATGCATTGGAAGCTTCATGTAGGTCAGCAATGACAGGTGCAGTCATACGTAGACATGCCTGGCTGAAGGAACAATCTCTGCCAGATCATGTTAAGGCTAAGCTTCTGGATGCTCCACTGGAAAAGCAAAAGTTATTTGGCTCCACTGCTCAAGAGGTCTTAAAGAAATTTGAGGAAAAGGCAAAATCTGTACAAACAGTCAAAGATTTCCTCCAGGTACAACCACCAAGATTCAGCAGAAATTGGCCTTCTAAGAATTGGTCCTTTCCAGAAGAGAGATTTCAAAGAGGCAAGAACAGGCGTGCCAGAGGTAGAGGGCAAGGTAGAGGCTCCTACAGAGGACATCAATGGCAGCCTCCTAATGAGAGAGGTAGTGCAGGTCCAACAACTGCTGCACAAGGACAGACTCAATGACTTCACCTTGACCCCGCCAACCAGGGCTCAATTAGAAGCACCTTTGGGTGGAAAGTTGTCTTTATTCTCAAGAAATTGGCACAGTATTACAAGGGACAAATGGACACTGCAAATAATAGACAAAGGATACAGGTTCCATTTCCATACATTACCAGAAAGAAGGGGAATGCCAAACCTGCCACCAAATCAGAGGGCAGAGGCTTTGAAACAAATTGCCAACCTATTGCAAATGAAAGCTATAGAAAAGGTTCCTCTCGCAGAACAAGGACAAGGATTTTATTCCAGACTATTCCTTGTCCCAAGAAAAGAAAACAATGGAGGCCTATTCTCGATTTGTCCGCACTGAATACTTATCTCATTGTGCCAAAATTCAAAATGCTGACCCTACAGCAACTCCTTCCCATGCTGGGCAAGGGGTCTTGGCTGGTAACTCTAGACCTCAAGGAGGCATACCTGCATGTCCCTATCAGACAAAGTTGCAGAAGACACCTCAGATTTCTTGCAGGTTCAGAGCATTATCAATTCTCAGCATTGCCCTTTGGCTTATCTACTGCTCCCAGAGTATTCACGAAGTGCTTGGCATCAGTAATTGCACACTGCAGACTTCAGGGGATTCAAATATACCCGTATCTGGACGACTGCCTTATACAAGCAGACAGCCAACAAACCTTGGAAAAACATTTGAATTATGCCATCCGCCTACTACAGGCCTTGGGATACACAGTCAACATTCACAAGTCAAGACTTGTGCCATCCCAAAGAATAACTTTTCTGGGTGCGGAACTAGATACAAGCACCCAAATGGCTTTTCTCACAGAAGAAAAACAAAGACAACTACCAGATTACTTCAAAAATCTAACAAAACAAACTCAGATGACTGCAAGGAGAATCCTGCAGGCCCTGGGTTACATGGCATCGTGCATTCTTCTGATTCCACAAGCAAGGCTGCATATGAGAAAACTACAATGGTACCTAAGGAGTTTATGGTCTCAGCACAATCACAGCCTAGAAGCTTTGATACCACTCATTCCATGCCTACAAAAGGAATTCCTGTGGTGGGCCCAAGCAAGCCAGTCAAACAGGGGCCTGCCTTTCAGCAAACCAGTAACCAGCCAAACCATTACCTCGGACGCTTCAGACCCTGGATGGGGAGCACATATGGAGGACAGATGCATCCAAGGTCTATGGTCTCAGAAAGAATTGCACATGCACATGAACCAAAAGGAAATGCTGGCAATGATTCATGCAATCGAGGCCTTCAAGCTCTTTCTGCATCAAGGCCACCTGCTAATAAGGACAGACAATACCACAGTTATGTGGTACATAAACAAGCAAGGAGGTACCCATTCCTACCCTCTTTGCAGACTAGTAATGAATCTTTGGGAACTTTCCCTAAACTCAATATAGAGCTGCAATCCCAGTTTGTGCCAGGAAAAGACAATATACTGGCAGACAGCCTAAGCAGAAATACCATGGACCCACACGAACGGATGCTGCACCCAGACATCTTCCTTCAGATAACACAATCATGGGGGAGGCCGGACATAGATCTTTTTGCCTCCCACCACAATCATCAGCTGAAGAAATTCTGCACAAGGATATACCACCCACAAGCATGGAAAGTGGACGCCCTCTCTTTCAGGTGGAATACTCTAACACTGTATGCATTTCCACCACTCCCACTAATGACCAAGGTCTTACTGAAAATCAAGACAGAGCAGCCAAAAGTGATTCTAATAGCCCCGGACTGGCCAAGGCAGCACTGGTACCCACTGTTACGGAGCCTGTCACACATGAAACCGTGGCCTCTACCACTATGGACACTCCTTCTGACACAGCACAATTACAAAACTCTGCACTCTAGCCTGAAAACCCTGCAGCTGACAGCCTGGAGAATACCTTGATTCCTCACCAGGAAAAGCTATCCAAGAGAGTGAAGGATATCATCATGGAAGCTCGCAGACCTTCCACGAGAAAGACATATTCAGCAAAATAGAAAAGATTCCACACTTGGAGCACTGCAAAGGGCCTAGATGCCACAGTGATGAGCATGGCACAGATCCTGGAATACTTGGCAGACATGCTCCATAATGGCCTTTCTTACTCTTCCATAAAAATTCATGCTTCAGCAATTTCAGCAGAATACAATACTGATCCACCTGTCTTCTCTCATCCTCTCCTAAGGCAGTTTCTAAGAGGAATTAAAAACATCAATCCTCCAAGAAAACCACCAGTGCCTACATGGGACCTTAACTTCATGTTGGAAAAGTTGATTTTACCTCCCTTTGAACCAGCAGCATCTTCAGAGTTACAGTTCCTGTCTTGGAAGACTGCCTTCCTTCTGGCCATAACCTCAGCAAGAAGAGTATCTGAACTGCAGGCACTCATGGCAACCGTTATTATATATCACGTACAACCATTTATTATTTTTCATCAGGACAGAGTCTCCTTGAGAACCAATCCTTCATTCATGCCAAAGGTGGTATCCAGGGTCTCATTGAACCAAGCTATTCACCTGCCTACCTTCTTTCCAAACCCACAAAACAAGGGAGAGAAACTTCTGCATACCCTGGACATTCACAGACAGTTACGCTACTACTTGGACAGAACTAAGACTTTCAGAAAAACTGACCAGCTGTTGGTAGCATATGCTGCAGGCATTCAAGGAAAAGCAATTTCCAAACAGACAATTTCAAAATGGATAGGAAATTGCATTCAATTCTGCTATTCTTATCATGGAAAAGCTGTGCCAGCTAGCATCAGACCTCATTCCACCAGAGCTACAGCCACCTCCACAGCCTTCTTAAGAGGGGTGGCTACCAAGGACATTTTAGAAGCTGCTACATGGAGCTCTGTGCATACATTTTCCAAGCATTACAATTTACCCTTATATTCCAGATCCAGAGCAGGCTTTGCTACGGCAGTCCTGCAGGGCATTCTAGCTACACCATCATTTTCTTAGAGCCTACCACCCCCAGCTTGGCTATGGTATTCTACCCATATGTAAGGACTGCAGATGCATCCTTGAAGGACATAGTACAGTTTTGTACCTACCATAAATGTAGATGTCCGATAGGTATGCATCTGCAGTCAGGTTTACCCTCCCTCCTTCCCTCTGTGGTACTTCTTGGGTACTTATCCCTCTTATAGCTAGCTGGGGTTATCTATTGTGGTGTATTTGTTTTATATTACTGTGCATGTTTGCAATATTTTGTATTTCTACCAAATTTAGCCTTCCTTAGAGGGCACCTGGCATCTGGGGCAAGAAAAACTGAGGAAGATGGCATCGGCTGACACTTTTATACCCCAGGCGCTCTGACGTCAGGGAAGGGGTGACATCAGCCGACGCCGGACCCAGACTTTGGAATCCGGCCGACCGAAGGGCTGCCTGAGGCAGGACAACCCATATGTAAGGACTGCAGATGCATACCTATCGGACATCTACATTTATGGTAGGTACAAAACTGTACTTTCCTGGCGTCATATCCTGGACCTGTCTATCCTAAACACATTTTTGGTAATCCCAAAGTTCAAGATGCTAACTCTTCATCAGCTTCTTCCCATGCTAGGTAAAGATGCCTGGTTGGCAGTACTGGATTTAAAGGAAGCCTTAGCTGCACATCCCAATAAGGGAATCTAGCAGAAGACACCTACGCTTCAGAGCAGGCTACATGCACTCTCAGTTCTCTGCACTGCCCTTTGGCTTATCTACTGCCCCCAGGGTATTCACAAAGTGCCTAGCTCCAGTCATTGCATTTTGCAGGTAAAGAAATATTCAAATATACCCATACCTGGACGATTGTCTAATTCAGGCAGAAAGCCAGGGCATACTATTAAATCATCTGGCATTTTTAAAGAAATTGCTAACTTCTCTGGAGTACACCATAAACAAAAAGAAATCACATCTTGTACCCTGCCAGCAAATTGTATTCTTGGGAGCAAGCTTGAATACAACTTCCCAGATGGCCTACCTCACACCAGAGAAAAAATTTCATTTGACAGCCTACTTCAAACTACTGGTCACAAAGACCCAGCTATCAGCAAGGAAAATACTGCAAGCCCTGGGGTTCATGGCCTCCTGCATTAATTCCATATGCAAGACTGCATATGAGGAAACTACAATGGTATCTAAAAAGCCTATGGTGTCAACGTTCTCAGGGTCTAGAATCAATGATTCCTATTATACTTTGTTTACAGACAAGAGTTTCTTTGGTGGGCAGAGGCCTGCCACCAAAACAAGGGACTGTCATTCACTCTACCCCCTGCCGCCCAAACCCTAACAACAGATGCATCATACAATGCATGGGTGGCTCACTTGGCAGGGCAGTGCATTCAGGGCAAATGGAACCCAAGTCAAATGCACTTGCATATCAATCAGAAATAAATGTTAGCTGTACAGAGTGCTCTGACAGCCTTCAAGGACCACATTCTTCCAGGACAATTATTGGTAAAGATGGATGACACCACCATTATGTGGTACATAAACAAGCAGGGGGGAACCCACTCATACCCTCTCTGCAGACTATCACTGGCTCTGTGGAACACAGCCTTGAGCTACCAAGTGCACCTACAGGCTCAATTCCTGCCAGGAAAGCTAAATAAACTGGCAGATGACCTAAGCAGAAATCTCATGGACCCACATGAATGGAAACTGGAACCAAAGATATTCAACATATTGAGAAACAAATGAGGAAGCCCAGAGATAGACCTGTTTGCCTCCCCCCAGAACTACCAATTGGACAAATTGTGCACAAGGACTCCCCACAAACAAGCTTGGAAAGTGGATCCCCTGTCTTTCACCTGGAAAAAAAATATCAGTTTATGCCTTTTCCCCTCTGCCTCTCCTCTCCAAGGTACTACTAAAGATCAAACCGGACAAACCAAGAACAATACTGATTGCACCAGACTGGCCATGCCAACACTGGTACCCCCTCTTGCGCAGTGTGTCACTGCTGGCACCATGGCACCTGCCTCAGACCCCTACTCTACTGCCTCAGCAAGAGGGTCCGATTCTGCACCCACAGCTTCAAACCCTGAACCTGGCAGCCTGGCTAATTACCTGATCTCTCTGTTACCATCCCTCAGTAAGCAAGTGATGGATGTCATTCTGGAGGGCAAGGAGGCCTAGTACTAGAAAATCTTATGCTGAAAAATGGAAAAGATTCTGTTCCTGGAGCCAAACTCAGGGGATGAGCACAGCACCATTTTACCTCAGATTCTTCAATACTTAACTGAGATGCTTCACAAGGGCCTTTCCTTCTCCTCCATCAAAATTCATGCCTCAGCCATTTCAGCTCATTACAATACAGAACCACCCCTCTTCTCTCATCCACTGCTGAAGCAATTCCTCAGAGAGGCCAAACACTGAAGACCACCCAGGAGAGCCCTCTACTCCAGCCTGGGGCCTTAACTTTGTATTGGAAAAGCTCACTCTACCTCCCTTCGAGCCAGCTGCAAATGCAGAGTTGAAATTCCTTTCTTGGAAAACAGCCTTCCTTCTAGCCATCACTTCAGCAAGAAGGGTGTTTGAATTACAGGCCCTCATGGCTGTGGAGCCTTTCATCATCTTTCATGCGGACAGGGTGTCCCTCAGGACCAATCCCTCCGTCATGCCCAAGGTGGTATCCAGTGTGGCCCTTAATCAGTCCATTCATTTGCCAACCTTCTTTTCTAATCCACAGAACAAAGGGGAATGAATACTGCACTCCTTGGAAGTGCACAGACAACTTAGATTTTACTTGGACAGGACTAAACCTCTCAGGAAATCTGAACAGCTGCTGGTTGCATTTGCTGCAGAGGCAGAGGGGAAGGCTATTTTAAAGCAAACCATTTCTAAGTGGATAGGCCATTGCATTCATTTCTGCTATAAGCACCATGGAAAACCTACCCCACAGGGGATAAGACCACATTCAACCAGGGCTGCATCTACCTCTGCAGCCTTTCTCAGAGGTGTCCCTACCAGGGACATCCTAGAAGCTGCTACCTGGAGTTCTGTACATACCTTCACCAAGCATTACCACTTGCCAGTTTTTTCTAAATCCAGAGCTGGCTTTCCCACTGCAGTCTTGCAGGGCCTTATAGCTGGTCCTAATGCTATCTAGTTACCTCCTCCCATCCTTAGCTTTGGGAATCTAAACAAATGTGATGACTGCAACAGTAAAACATGAAGAACATAGTACAGGTGTGTACACATCGTAAATGTAGATGTTCGAGTGTATTCACTGTTGCAGTCCTGGTTACTCTCCCTCCAGCCTCCTGACTTCTATTGACTATACCTCTATTCTTGTTTATTATGCTTAAAGCTTTTTGGTTTATTTGCTTTTTTGTTGGAGGAGTAACCTTGTATATAATTGCTTCCCATTATGGGGGCACCTGACATCTGGGGCAAGAAAAACTGATATAATGGTGTCAGCTGCATGCTTTATACCCCTGACTACCTGACGTCATGGAAGATGACACAGCAACCGATGCAGGACTCAAGACTTTGATAATCAGGCCGACTGAGGGCTACTGCAAGCAGATAACCCAAATGTGATGACTGCAACAGTGAATACACTCGAACATCTACATTTATGGTAAGTGTACACAACTCTACTTTCTGAACATAGCATAGTTTTCAAGTTGTCAAAAGCGCCTTACAATGCTGGGTATAAACCTTTGTAAGCAGCATGCTAGTTAAAAAAAATTGTTTCATTTTCATTTGGTACTGGGTATTGCCCAGTTTTTGATAGTTTCCATTTTATCTGTTTGAGGTCTAGTTACCCCTCTCACAGTCCCATCATCTACATGGCTGCTGTTTGAGGTCTAATTACCCATCTTGCAATCCCATAGCCTAGGTTGTTGTTTGAGATCTAATTAACCCCTCGCAGTCCCATAGCCTAGGTTGCTGTCTTCAGTCATGCAAAGCATACTTGTAGCAACTTTAAGTGCAAGTCCTCCTTGTTTTAGAGAGTTCAGCACAGTTTGTACATTGTCTAACTGTGATCCCACTGTTTGAATAAATGGCTGTGTCACCAAGGGACAGGCATGAGGTTTCAGAGCCTCATCCGTGAGCTTTTGAAAGGTGACAGGAGTTCTTTGAAGAGCAAAGGGTAAGACAGCGTAATGAAAATAACCTTTTGGGTGGAGAATGCCATCTTCTCCTTCTGGCTTTATGGGTAAGATGAATATGCTAGTACCCTTTTCTGAAGTCTGTGGTGGTTAAAAACCTTGCTTTGCCTAGCCTCTCAATGAGATAATCTACTCCAGATATTGGGTAAGTGTTAAATTTGGATATGTCATTTAGCTTTCAGAAATTATTCAAAAATATGGAATACAAAAGGCAAACCATGATACAAAGAACAAAACATGTGAAAACACGCTACACAGTCAAGCTTCCAAAGCTTTAATATAATTAAGTAATTTGCTCCTCGAAATAAATGAACTTTTAATCTAAATTCTATAATGTAAACACTGCATTTAAAGCACCATGAAATCACATGATCCAAAGCAACCACTTGCAAACAATTAGACCTAATTATTTGCAGTACAAAAATGCAGCAATAAATTCCAAATATTTGTTATTACAAGCCATGATACAGGTAAGTAACATCACAAGAATGCAAAAACAGATTTGTAAAGGACAGATCTGCATGGAATCTGTTGTTTAGGAGCTCTGTGTTTAAACAAACTGTTAAATGGTTCCTTGTCATTCTCATTTATTCCAGGAATTCTGCAAACATTCAGATGTTCTTCATGTTTCACTGTTGCAGTCATAACTGTAGGGTACTCCTGCCGGCAGGCAGCCCGTGGTCGGCCAGAATATCACAGTCTGCGTCCGGCGTCGGCTGCTTCAGCTAGAACCCTGACGTCAGAGCGCATGGGTATAAAACGCCATCTTCTCCAGTCTTTCTTGCCGTGCGGTGCAAAGCAGTTCGCTAGTTGTTGGTTGGCGTTTTCAAGACAACGTGGTGTGATTGTCGTCGGTCCGAAGTTTTCTACTTCTCTTCTCAAAGCTAAGTACCCCGTTGGGGAAACTTTTTTCTTGCTCCTCCGATGTCAGAAAAAGTTAGTAATTGTGTATCGTGTGGAAAACAAATACCTCATAAAGATTTCCACTCTTACTGTCTACCTTGCTTAGGCCCTGACCACGACGTTTCTTGTTGTCGGTTCTGTGCCAGGTTTAATTCTCGCACTATCAAGCGTAGGTACGATTGGGCCTTGAATTACTTCGGTAGACGATTTAATTATAGAATGTCGTCGGATACTTTACCGACTACCGGATTACAGAAGAAGCGCAAAGACAAGGACAGGCCTCCGAGGTCCAAACAGGATACTTTGCAGCCGGAGCCAGCTTCGGGTTCGGCGGTCGTCAGTGAAGCGCTTTTGCAGCCCCTGTCGTCTGCCACTTCAGAACCGATGGCCGACACAGACTCAAATGGTGAGCCAACTAGGCCTAGTAATTTGTCTGCTGCAGGACCTTCGGACGTCGCTCCTTCAGATGGGTCGGGAACCGCTGTGCAAGTACCGGCTTCTGAGGGGGTCTTCAGGCCTTCACACATTACTATTTCCACAAAGACAAAAGCTAAGTCAAAGACTCCTGTTAAACCCAGACTTTCTGCTCAAGCTTCTTCGGATTCAGCTCCTAAGACTCAGAAGCAATTACTTCGGATGGCTGAGGATTTATTAACTATGATTAGGGGCTCTCACCCTCCTCCTGAGAAAAGGCTTATGATTCCTCTGATCAGGCTTCTGTATCTTCTGTTTCTTCCTCTGATCAGGATTACTCTTTTCCCCCATATGAGGATTCGGATGCAGAGGATTCTGTTCCCTCTGCCTCTCCCCCTGAAGATTTCTCTTTTGGGGAAACCTTGCATGAGATGAGGGAGCATTTTCATTGGGAAGGTCAAGATTATTCTGCTTCCAAAAAGAGACTCAGGGAATTTCTTCTTCTCCCTCAGCACAGGCCTTTAGCTATTCCTCCTGTACTTGACATTGTGGATGATGCCTTCTCTGAAGCTAACTTGAATCCTGATTCCATGCCGCCTGCTCCTTCTAAGCCTGATAGATTTTACAGGGTCCCTGATTCCCATCTATTCTTATTCAAGAACCCTTCTGCTGATCATGAAACCATTTTGCAGGATTCCAAGGCTGCTAAGGCCGCCTCCTCTAAGAATCCTATCCCCTCTGAAAAGGATTCTCGTGCCTTGGACAGGTAGGGCAAAAAGGTTTATACTTCAGCTATCCTTTCTATTAGAGCTTTAAATTGCCAGTTTCACATGTTTAAGTATCAACAGTTTCTTTTATCTGTTTTAAAACAAAGGATTTCTACCTTTCCTGCATGTGCTGAGGACAAGGAATTACAGGATGTGTTGCATGCTACTGAACAAGTTAGCAAACATAGTTTACATTGTGGTTTTGATGCCTTAGAGGCTTCTTGCAGGGCAGCTGCCTCTGGTACTGTTATCAGGAGACATGCTTGGCTTCGTGAGCAGAATTTACCTGAACAAGTTAAGGCAAAATTGCTAGATGCCCCTGTTCAGCATGATGTCTTATTTGGGTCTAAGGCTGAGGAGGTTATTAAAAAGATGGAAGAAAAGCCAAGTCTATGCAGACTGTAAAAGATTTCTTGCAAGTACAGCCTCCTAGATTTTCCAGAAATTGGCCCTCCAAAAATTGGTCTTTTCCCTCCTCTGACAGGCCTCAAAGGTGAAGATATAGATGCTCCAGAGGTCGGGCGCAGGCTCAGGCCTCTTACAGATCTAGACAGTGGACTGCTTCTTCACCTAGAAGGGGAGAAGACAGATCTCAAACCCAAAGAAAGCAGACTCAATGACTCCCTCTGTTGGGCTTCAGGTCCTCCTTCCCTGGATGCCCCTCTCGGAGGAAAACTTTCTCTTTTTTACCAAAATTGGACTCACATTACCCAGGACAAATGAGTGTTAGATGTGATTTTGAAAGGTTACAGATTCCACTTTCACACTCTGCCAAGGCCTTCCGGCTGGCCAGATCTGCCAAAACATCAATGGGCAGAGGCCTTAAATCAAGTGGACGCTTTATTAGCCTTAAGAGCCATAGAACCTGTTCCACCTCTAGAGGTGGGGAAAGGCTTTTATTCAAGACTTTTTCTGGTCCCAAGAAAACAAAACTCCTGGAGACCTATTCTGGACCTCTCAATATTAAACACCTTTTTGGAAATTCCAAAATTCAAGATGCTTACACTTCAACAACTTCTTCCAATGCTCTCACAAGATGCTTGGATGGTAACATTGGACTTAAAAGAGGCTTACTTACACGTCCCCATAAGGCAGCAATGCAGAAAGTTCCTCAGATTCAAAGCAGGCTCGAGACACTTCCAATTCTCTGTACTGCCATTTGGCTTATCTACTGCGCCCAGAGTTTTTACCAAATGCCTGGCTCCAGTAGTGGCTTACTGCAGACTTCAGGGGATTCAGATTTACCCCTATCTGGACGACTGTCTAATTCAGGCAGACAGCAAAGACCTTCTACTTCAACACCTGCATTTTGTTCAACGTCTTCTCCTACTACTGGGATTCTCAGTGAACACAAAAAAGTCACATTTGATTCCTTCTCAACGAATGACCTTCTTGGGAGCTCTTTTGGACACAAGTTTACAGAAGGCCTTCCTCACTCCAGAAAAACAGTTACAGCTGGCTTCAGTCTTCAAGACCTTGGCAGCATTGACTCAGCTCACTGCAAGGAAATTCCTGCAGACTCTGGGCTACATGGCCTCTTGCATCCTGTTGATTCCAAATGCGAGGCTTCACATGAGGAAACTTCAATGGTACCTAAAGAGTGTATGGTCTCAACATTGCCACAGTCTGGATACAATGATTCCACTGATTCCCTGCCTCCAGAAGGAATTCCTTTGGTGGTACAGGGCGTGTGTTTTGAACGAAGGCAAGCCCTTTTGTCTACCTCAACCTACTCAGATCATAACCACAGACGCCTCGGATTATGCATGGGGAGCTCATTTTCTAGACAAATGCCAACAGGGTTTTTGGACAAACAAACACCTTCTATGGCACATCAACTTGAAAGAAATGTTAGCAGTCCAAAATGCTCTTCTAGCCTTCCAGACTCTTTTGAAGCCAGGACCTCTGCTAATTCGAACAGACAATACCACAGTCATGTGGTACATAAACAAGCAAGGGGTCTCTCACTCTTACCCCCTTTGCAGACTTGCCATGACCTTATGGGATACAGCCCTAAATTTGAATCTGGATCTTCAGGCACAGTTCATTCCAGGAAAACAAAATCTCTTAGCAGACAGCCTAAGCAGAAACATTTTGGATCCTCACGAATGGATGTTGGACTCCAACTTATTCATCAAGATTACTGCAGTTTGGGGCTGTCCTCAGATAGATCTGTTTGCGTCCCATCTCAACCATCAGTTGCCTCTCTTTTGCACCAGGTCCTTCCACAAGACAGCTTGGAAAGTGGATGCCCTGTCCTTCAGCTGGAGGAATCTTTTGGGATATGCCTTCCCTCCTCTTCCTCTTCTGCCTCGGGTATTGCTAAAGATAAAACTAGACAAACCCAGACTGATCATTTTGATAGCTCCAAATTGGCCTCGTCAGTTTTGGTACCCTACTCTACTGCACCTTTCCTTGGTTCCTCCTTGGAGTCTTCCTCTGACCCATTCTCTACTGTCCCAGCATCAGGGTCAGGTATTTCGCTCTCAAATCAAGACTCTCTGTCTAGCAGCTTGGCTCTTCAAAGGCAATTGATCCCTTCTTCTCTTCCTAAACAAGTTCTGGATGTTCTTTTGGAAGCTAGGCGTCCTAGTACAAGGAAATCTTATGCTTCTAAATGGAAAAGATTTTGTATTTGGATGCAGGATCGTGGCTCTGATCCTTTTATACCTGATATCTCATCTATTTTACTTTATCTCTCAGACCTTTTGATTAAAGGTCTTTCATTTTCTTCCATTAAAATTCATGCTTCTGCTATTTCAGCACATTTCAATTGTGATCTTCCCATTTTTTTCCCACCAGTTGATCAGACAATTTCTGAGAGGAGCTAAGAATTTAAAACCTCCCAGAACTCCTCCTGTCCCTCCTTGAGATCTCAACTATGTCTTGGAAAAGCTTACTTTGCCTCCTTTTGAGCCTGCTGCCTCTGCGGACATTAAGTTCTTATCCTGGAAGACAGCTATCTTGTTGGCCTTGACTTCTGCCAGAAGGGTGCCTGAGTTGCAAGCCCTCATGGCCGTGGAACCATACCTCATTTTCCATCAGGACAGAGACCAATCCTACTTTTATGCCTAAGGTTGTTTCTAGATTGGCTCTAAATCAGACTATTCACCTTCCTACCTTTTTCCCAAAACCCCAAAATAGGGGGGAAAGGATTTTGCATTCATTGGACGTACACAGGCAACTACGTTTTTACCTGGACAAAACTAAAAGTTTCAGAAAATCAGATCAATTGCTTATTTCTTTTGCTTCCCGTTATCTTGGTAAAGCCATTTCTAAGCAAACTATTTCCAAATGGATTGCTCATGGAATAAGATATTGTTACTCTCTTTATGGAAAACAGATTCCAGGTACCGTCAGGATTCATTCTACTAGAGCAGCTGCCACTTCAGCAGCCTTTCTCAGAGGAGTTCCTACCAAGGACATTCTGGAGGCTGCCACTTGGAGCTCTGTGCATACTTTTTCCAAGCACTATAACCTCCCTTTGTACTCTAAGTCTAGGGCAGTCTTTGCCTCTGCTGTCTTGCAGGGTCTTTTAGCTGCTCATTCTACTTCATAACCTCCTCCCGTATTCTCAGCTTTGGGATTCTACCCTACAGTTATGACTGCAACAGTGAAACACGAAGAACATAGTACAGTTGTGTATACCTACCATAAATGTAGATGTTCGAGTGTCTTCACTGTTGCAGTCGGTGTTTCCCTCCCTCCAGACCCCTCTTGTTTCTATTTGCTTACTGTGTTTCCTTTTCCACTACCTTTCTGGTGTATTTGTGTTTCCCTTGGGACACCTTTTGGTTTTATGGGGGCTTCTGACAACAGGGGCAAGAAAGGATGGAGAAGATGGCGTCGGCTGTCAGCTTTATACCCATGCGCTCTGACGTCAGGGTTCTAGCTGAAGCAGCTGACGCCGGACCCAGACTTTGATATTCTGGCCGACCTCGGGCTGCCTGCCGGCAGGAGTACCCTACAGTTATGACTGCAACAGTGAAGACACTCGAACGTCTACATTTATGGTAGGTATACACAACTGTACTTTTTATCTGCATAACAGCTCACTGTATTTAACTGTTTCCTCCCAGACACCTCCCCCCAAGAAAGTTTAAATTGAAGTTAGGTAACTGTATTGGACAAGACAGGTATAAACCTTATTATGACTGTAACAAACATCATGATAATCAAAGCAACGTGTTTGTGAATTAGAGTCTGGAAAAGTGAACATGTAACAGCTCCACACAGTGAAGAATGACCGGGTATTTCAGGTAGTGTTTATTACCACAGAATCGTGCTGGATTTAAAATGTATTTTTTGTTAGATAACATTTTGCATTACTTCTACAAAGTGATAAGTACCACAATGTCTAGAATTTATCAGTATTTTTCAGTGGCAAAATTCAAATGTGAATAGACACACTCACACAGTAACAGGTGCTCTCTTGCAGATAAACAGTCAGTATGCATATCTACTGAGAACAACCTAGGTGTTTCTGACTACAGTATGTAAAGTTTTCCATTAGAAATATACAAGGAATGGACTTCTCTTTCTTAAACACAGAGAAAAATGTCCTTCACAATGCCAGGACTGTACAATAAAAAAACACTTGAGAGACATACAGAAGTTATTTGCTAAGCACAGTAATGCAGCTAAGTGGTGGGTGTTATAAGGAATTATACAATGACCCCCCCCCCATTAATATTCAAAAATGTGCACGCTGATTGGCAGCGTGCACATTGTAAATCTGAGTTATAGTAATGGGAAA
>NC_056744.1:1667740786-1667783019 GCF_019279795.1 Protopterus annectens | reverse complement strand
CCCGGGGCCGCCATTTTTCCTTTCCGGGGGTCTTTCCCTTCCCCCGGCGGGGCCCCCCGGCCAAAAGGAAAGGAAAGTTTTTGGTTTTAGCAAGTGCGGTCGATTCGGATCCAGAGATTACTTCTACCGAATACTACTTGAAGACTTCTAAAGCTAAGTACCCGTTGGGGACTCTTTCTTGCCTCAGCCGATGTCAGAAAAAGTTAACAATTGTTTAAACTGTGGGAAACAAATACCTCATAAAGATTTCCACTCTTACTGTCTGCCTTGTTTAGGCCCAGCCCGGCGTAGCAGCCTGTTGACCTGTGCTTCTTTCAACCGGCGAGCGGCTTAGGCGTCGGTCGGAGTTTGCAGAACAGTTTTTCGGTTCTGATTTTGCGTACATTATGCCGTCGGATCCTCCGACTACCCAATCTAGCAAAAAGCGCAAAGATAAAGACCGACACTCGCGGTCCGCGGTTTCGCCGAAACCACGGTCAAGCAAACCGAAGTGTCTCTGTTTCGGCGAAACCGAAAAACTGAACAAAGTACAGCTGAACCTATTCCTACAACTGAGGCCCCTGCTACAACTCTTGAAGCGACTTCACAAATTTTACCCACTACGGTGGTTGACTTATCAGACACCATCCCCTTGGATGTTTCTACCCCAGCACGTGGTGCTGCTAGGCCTCCAGCAGCCATGTCCATTAAGGCCTTCCAGGGCTAAAGCAGCCAAGACTACTAAAACAGTGCCTGTTAAACCACCCACATCCAGGCCCTCTTCTAGTTCTCAAATGCTTACTTTGGCAGAAGATTTAATTTCTTTAATTAGAGGATCTCAATCTCACCCAGACAGGGCCTCTCAGCCCCCAGAGAAGAGACCTAGGGCAGAGCCCCCCGAGCCAGTGTCCTCTGATGATTCTGCTGATGAATCGGACATAACTGACCAGCCAGAGGCTCCCTTCTCCAATTTTGAAGATTCTGATGCTGAAGAATCCATCCCAGCTGCCTCCCCACCAGAAGAATTCTCCTTTGGGGAAACCTTGCATGCCATGCGAGAACAGTTCCAATGGCAGCAACAAGATTTTTCAGACTCCAGAAAAAGACTTAGGACTTTTCTGCACCTCCCACAGCACAGGCCCTTAGCTATACCCCCTGTTCTCTCTGTGGTGGATGATGCTTTCAATGATGTTTGCTCCGCTCCAGATTCTTTACCCCCAGCCCCTGCCAAACCAGACAGATTTTACAGGGTGCCAGATACTCATCACCACCTTTACAAGGCTCCACTTGCAGACCCAGAAACTATATCCCAGGGCCCCAAGGCAGTAGCGACCATAGCTAAAACCCTATTCCTTCTGAAAGGGAAGCAAGGTCATTAGACAGATGGGGTAAAAGGTCTACACTTCAGCTACTCTCTCAGCTAGAGCTTTAAACTGTCAGTTTCACATGATACAATACCAAGAGTTTATGCTGGATCAGTTAACTAAAAACTAACCACTGATGAATCTCTTGATAAGAAATATGTATTAGAGATGGTAAATAACATACAACAGGTTAGCAACCATTCCTTAAAATGTGGCTATGATGCACTGGAGGCTTCATTTAGATCAGCCATGACAGGCACAGTGATAAGAAGGCATGCATGGCTAAAGGAACAAGCTTTGCGGATCATGTTAAAGCTAAGTTGCTAGATGCTCCTATGGACAAGACAAGTTTGTTTGGTACATCTGCCCAGCAGGTTATGAAGAAAATGGAAGAAAAGGCAAAATCTGTTCAAACTGTTAAAGATTTCTTGCAGGTTCAACCCCAAGGTTTAGCAGGAACTGGCCTGCCAAAATTGGTCCTTTCCTGACTCCACAAAATTTCAAAGGGGCAGGAATAGGCGTTCCAGAGGCAGAAACCAATCCAGAGGAGGTGCCTACAGAGGAAGACAGTGGCAAGGTAACAACAGAGGCACAGACACAGCCACTGCCACTACATCAACACAACCACAGTGACTTAACCCTAAATCCGCCTACCAGGGAACAAATAGCAGCTCCTCTAGGCGGAAAGTTAACCTTATTTTCAAAGAACTGGCACTACATAACAAAGGACAAGTGGATTTTACAAACCATAGATCAAGGTTACGGTTTCACTTCCACACTTTTCCAGTCAAAAGAGGAATGCCAAATCTACCTCCAAATCAAAAAACAGAGGCTCTACGCCAGATAATGGAGCTAGCAAACATGAGAGCTGTGGAAAGAGTGCCAACAGCAGAGCAAGGAAAGGGTTCTACTCCAGACTATTCCTAGTTCCAAGAAAGGAAAAAAGTTGGAGACCAATTCTCGACCTGTCCACCTTAAATACATACATCATTGTCCCAAAATTCAAAATGCTGACCCTACAGCAACTGCTTCCCATGCTGGGCAAGGAGTCTTGGCTGGTAACTCTAGATCTCAAGGAGGCATACCTGCACGTCCCCATTCGACCAATCTGCAGAAGATACCTCAGATTTCTTGCAGGATCAGAGCACTATCAATTCTCAGCATTGCCTTTTGGCTTATCTACTGCGCCCAGAGTATTCACAAAATGCCTGGCATCAGTAATCGCCCATTGCAGACTTCAGGGAATTCAAATTTACCCATACCTGGACGACTGCCTGCTACAAGGGGACAACAAAAGCAAGCTGACAACAGATTTACAAAGGGTCATTTACTTGCTACAAGCACTGGGATACACAGTCAATTTACAAAAGTCAAGGCTGATACCATCCCAAACAAGGACATTCTTGGGTGGAATTGGACACAGTAAAACAAATGGCATTCCTGACTACAGAAAAACAAAAAGAACTCCCTCTATACTTCTTGGCACTAACAAAACTGAACAAGTTAACAGCAAGAAAAGTACTGCAGGCCTTGGGCTTCATGGCATCATGCATAATCTTGGTTCCATTTGCCAGATTACATATGAGAAAACTACAGTGGTACCTAAAGAATTTATGGTCCCAACACAGACACAGTCTAGAAACAGAAATCCCACTAATTCCATGCTTAAAACAGGAGTTCCTATGGTGGGCTCAGGCATGCCAGTCAAACCCAGGCCTACCCTTTCGCAGATGTCAAGCAAGCCAGACCATCACAACAGGCGCTTCAGACCTAGGATGGGGGGCCCACATGCTGGACAAATGCGTGCAAGGATTGTGGACACAGGATCAACTTCAACTGCACATCAACCTAAAGGAAATGCTGGCAGTAAAACTGGCAATCCAAAAGTTCAAACCATTTCTCAAAGAGGGCCAGTTGATAAGGACAGACAACACCACAGTCATGTGGTACATCAACAAACAGGGAGGCACTCATTCATACCCCCTATGCAGAATGACCTTGGAGCTGTGGACCCTGGCACTCAGCTACAACATCCAGTTACAGGCAATATTTGTACCAGGGAAAGACAATACACTAGCAGACATATTAAGCAGAACCACTTCGGATGCCCACGAATGGAAGCTCCACCCGGACATCTTCAAAACCATCTCAAAGAAATGGGGAATGCCACAGATAGACCTATTCGCATCACCTCTCAATCACCAGCTCAAAAATTCTGCACAAGGACATTCCACCCAGTAGCATGGAAAGTGGATTCGCTCCCTTTCAACTGGAAAGGCCTAACAGCATATGCATTCCGCCTCTTCCTTTGATACACAAGGTACTACTGAAAATCAAGGAAGAGCGTCCAAGGATTATCCTGATAGCTCCAAACTGGCCAAGACAACACTGGTACCCACTACTGAGGAGCATGTCTCGAACAATATGTGGACAATTCCCTGATGCCTTTGATGTTAACGAGAACAACTACAGCATCATACATCCAAACCTAAAACCTTGCAACTGACTGCATGGAACATCACATAACAGCAGCTATTCCAGAACTTTCCCAAAGAGTTAAAGACATTATTCTTGAAGCACGCAGACCTTCAACAAGAAGGAACTATGCTGGAAAATGGAAAAGGTTTGTCATCTGGAGTGCGGAAAGAGGAAAAGATGTGTCAAACATAGATATGCCTAACATTCTGGAGTATCTGGCGAACTTCTTCATTCAAGCCTGTCCTACTCCTCCATCAAGATACATGCATCAGCTATTTCAGCAGAATACAGCTTTGATACACCTGTTTTTTCGCACCCTTTGCTCAGGCAATTCCTCAGAGGAATCAAGAATGTAAAACCTCCAAGGAAACCACCATTACCAGCTTGGGATTTAAACTTTGTGCTAGAAAAGTTGACACTAGCACCCTTTGAACCAGCAGCAACAGCAGACCTACAACACCTGTCATGGAAAACTGCCTTCCTACTGGCAATTACTTCCAGCAAGGAGGGTTTCAGAACTACAGGCCTTAATGGCAGTGCAACCCTTCCTAATCTTCCACCAAGATAGTGTCCATGAGGACTAATCCTACATTTATGCCTAAGGTGGTATCCAGAGTGTCTTTAAACCAGGCAATCCACCTACCTACCTTCTTTCCCAACCCACAAAACAGAGGGAAAGAATACTGCATACCTTGGATGTACATAGACAGCTACGCTACTACTTGGACAGAACAAAAATAGCAGAAAGACTGACCAACTTTTGTAGCCTATGCAACAGGAAGGGAAGGAAAAGCTATTTCCAAACAGACAATCTCCAAATGGATAGGAAATTGCATACGATTCTGTTACTCCTTCCATGGAAAACCAATTCCACAGAACATAAGACCTCATTCTACAAGGGCAACAGCCACTACCACAGCCTTCTTACGAGGAGTGGCGACCAAAGACATTATTGAGGCGGCTACTTGGACCTCCGTGCATACATTTGCCAAACATTATAATTTGCCTCTATATTCCAGATCCCGAGCAGGGTTTGCCACTGCTGTACTGCAAGGGATCCTAAACACACCATAATCTACCTTTATCCTCCTCCTCTAGTTGGCTATGGTATTCTACCCACTTGTTATGACTGCAGATGCATTCATGAAGGACATAGTACAGTTTTGTACCTACCATAAATGTAGATGTCCGAACTGGATAGCATCTGCAGTCAGGATTACCCTCCTCCTTCCCTCTGTGGTACTCCTAGGGTGTTTACCCTTCTAATAGCTAGCTGTTGGGGGGGAGTCTTTTATGGTGTATTTGTTTGTGTATATGTACATACATGCTTATTGTTGTGTTTACCTCTATCTATTTGGAAACATTGGCATCTATCCAAATTTTAGCCTGCAAGAGGGCTACTGGCATCTGGGGCAAGAAACACTGAGGAAAATGGCGTCGGCTGATGCCTTTATACCCGAAGACCAACAGAGATGGCGTCGGGTGGAGTGCGACATCAGCCGAAGCCGGACCCGGACTTTGGAATCCGGCCGACTGAAGGGCTGCCTGACGACAGGACAACCCACTTGTTATGACTGCAGATGCTATCCAGTTCGGACATCTACATTTATGGTAGGTACAAAACTGTACTTTTTTGAAATAAGTGCTTGGTGGATGTATGCTGCTTCAGTGATTTTGTTCTTTTATTAGTGATTTTGTTCTTTTATTAGTGTGTGTGTGTGTGTCTTTGGAAGGTTGGGCACCATGCTGGCAACTCGTCACCATAAAACTCCACTGCCAGTTATTCTATGGACTGTTGTGCTGTGGTGACCCCTAACGGGAAAAGCCAAAAGGAGAAGAATATTTGTGTTTCATTTATTTTGATGGTCATTTTAGTCATGTTGACCTGATGTGTAAACATATCTCTCATATCTGTCTACAGATATAAACACACACACACCTCGACCCCTATATTCACATTACACACAAATGCACACACATACATAATACATATACAATGTAATAAATAGTTTTACCCTTTTTTGACCAAGTTAGTTCCACTAGGCCATTGGCCCCATTCCAGGGGAGACTCAAGGTGGTATTCATACTGATTAGGTAAGATTTGTCCAGGGCACAGAAGAATTCCCCCTAACACCAAAGGATCTCTATCATCTACCTGACCTATAAGCAGTTCAGGAAGATGGGACCTCAGTTTAATGTCTCATCCAAAGGATGGCACACTTAGGGGGCAGCAACCCCCACTGTTTTGCTGCAGTGTCAGTAGTGCAAAATGAATCCAGTCATCTGGTGTGGAAGTAGAGCCCACATCCTTCTGATGTCCTGACTGAGTCACTGTTGCAGTACTCTTAACAGATGGTTGTAGCTCGCTAAAGTCCAGCCAGAGTACAAAGATGTTCTTCATCTCACATTGCTACAGTCCTTACATATGGGTAGTCCGCTGTCCTCGGTCGGCCCGAATACCAAAGTATTAGGCTGACGTCGGTCAAGGCGCTTAAAACTGACATCAGGACGTCAGGGTACAAAAGCGCATGACCGACGTCATTTCCTCAGTCTTTTTTGCCGCATGGTCCGATGCAGAAGCAGCGTTGCAAGTGCCGTTCGGCGTTCTGAAATTTTTCAATTGAGTTCCAGACCGAATCCAAGTTGGCTAAGTACCCGTTGGGAATATTTTGGTTTTTTCTTGCCTCAGTGTTTTACCGGATGTCAGAAAAAGTGAATAACTGTATTTCTTGTGGGAAACGGATACCGCATAGGGATTATCATTCTTTGTGTATTCCTTGTTTGGGGCCTGAGCACGACGTTGTTGGGTGTCGCTTTTGTGCTAGGTTCAATAAACGCACTATTAAGCGAAGGTTAGATTGTGCTAGGCTGGTCTTTGGGAAGCGGTGCAATTATAATATGCCGTCGGATTCTCCGGTCTGCGAAGAAGCGCAAAGACAAAGCAGTTAAACCCAGGCAAGATGAGTCGTCCGTTCCGGACGCCGGTTCTTTAGAGGCTTCCGTGGGACCGGTGGTTCCGGCGGAGACTTCTCTGGAGTCTCAGGGGGAGACTTTGATTTTGCAGGAGGTGGTCTCTCAGGAGGCAGGTCAGGCTGAAGGGGCTTCTCAAGTTACTGTACTCCCCTCCCTTCCTAGGGTGGTTAGGCCTTCTCCTTCTGTTTCCAAGGCTTCTCCCAGAGGCAGGCCAGTTTTAGCTTCTGTTGGTGTCACTCCTAGTTCAGCAGGTTCTGTGCCTAAGAAGCACATGCTTAAAATGGCAGAAGATTTGATTACTCTGATTAGAGGTTCTTTGCCCCCTCTTGATAAGAGGCCTAGGGTGGAGCCAGAGTTGGGAAGTTTTGAGCAGGCTTCGGATGTTTCAGAGTCTTCAGCTGAAGACTTGCAGGAGTACTCTCCTTATTCTGATTCTGATGCAGATGATTCCACTCCTTCTGCTTCTCCTCCAGAGGATTTTTCTTTTCAGAGACACTTCATTCTATGAGGGAACATTTTAAGTGGGAAGGTCAGGACTTCTCTGATTCTCGGAAAAGGCTTAGGGAATTTTTGCTGTTACCCCAGCACAGGCCCTTGGCTATACCCCCTGTTCTGGATGTTGTGGAAGATGTGTTTGCAGAGGCTTCACTTAATCCTGATTCTCTGCCTCCTGCTCCTGTTAAACCGGATAGGTATTACAGGGTGCCTGAGGCTCATAAATATCTTTATAAGAGTCCTAGCGGACCCAGAAACTATTAGTCAGGGACCTAAGGGTGTCAAGGCCTCTGTTGTAAAAAATCCGGTTCCTCTAGATAAAGAAGCCAGAGCTTTGGATAGATGGGGAAAGAAGGTCTATACATCTTCTACCTTAGCTATGAGGGCTTTGAATTGCCAGTTTCATATGTTGAAATATCAAAACTTTCTTCTTTCTCAATTGAAGTCTAAGGTGGATGCTCTGGCGGAAGGCATTGAGTGTAAAGAATTACAAGATTTGGTGCATGTCTCTGAACAGGTGGGTAAGCATTCATTACAGTGTGGTTTTGATGCTGTGCAGGCCTCGTCTAGGGTGGCTGCCACTGGCTCAGTTCTTCGCAGGCACGCCTGGCTGAAGGATCAGAATTTATCTGACCATGTTAAGACAAGGATTTTGAATGCTCCTTTGCAGTCTGATGTGTTGTTTGGTTCACCTGTGGAGTCAGTCTTGAAGAAAATGGAAGACAAGGCTAAGTCTATGCAGGCTGTTGAAGATTTTTTGCAAGTTCAGCCTCCGAAGTTTAGTAGGAATTGGCCTGCTAAGGGGTGGACGTATCCTTCTTATGATTCTCAGTCTAGGGGTAGATCTAGACGTGGTAGGGGCAGAGCTCAGAGTTCTTTCAGGCCTAGAACAGGGAGTTCACCTGCACAATCTTCGGGTGAGGGCAGGGGCCAGTCCTTTCGTAAACAGGCCCAATGACCTACTTTTTCAGCTGCCAGATCCTTCTTGCCTGACAGCACCTTTGGGAGGAAGGTTGGCACTCTTCAAGGAAAATTGGATGCTGATTACCCAGGACAAATGGGTATTGGATATCATACGCCAGGGTTACAAGTTTTATTTCCATACCTTGCCTCCTTTCAAAGGCATGCCGGACGTTCCTCCTCAGCAAAGACTAGAGGCTCACAAACAAATTTCTCTACTACTTCAAATAGGGGCCATACAACCGGTCCCTCTGCCAGAAGTGGGCCTAGGATTTTATTCTCGCCTGTTTCTAGTACCAAAGAAAGGAAACACGTGGAGACCAATTTTGGATTTATCTATCCTCAACACATATCTGGACATTCCCAAGTTCAAAATGTTGACGTTACAACAGCTTTTACCTCTGCTGGGCAAAGATCACTGGATGGTGACTCTGGATCTCAAGGAGGCTTACCTTCATGTTCCTATCAGGCCCAGTTGCAGGAAGTATCTGCGTTTTCGGGCTGGGACTTCACATTATCAGTTCTCTGCATTGCCCTTTGGATTATCTACTGCGCCCAGAGTGTTCACGAAGGTTCTGGCTCCAGTGGTAGCTTTCTTCAGGCTAAGAGGAATACAAATCTATCCTTATTTGGACGATTGCCTGATTCTGGCCCAAGAAAAGGACGAACTTCTTCATCATCTACAGTATGTGATGGCAGTGTTAAGATGCCTGGGGTATTCTGTGAACGAAATAAAGTCCAGTCTAGTACCCTCTCAGGACATGTGCTTTCTGGGTGTGAGACTGAATACAGCATCCCAGATGGCCTTTTTGACCCCGTACAAACAAAAGAATCTTTCTCTTTACTTCCACCAATTGTCTCGTCTGTCCAGGCTGACTGCAAGGACAGTCCTTCAAGCCTTGGGGTTCATGGCATCTTGTATTCTGGTACTTCCCAATGCCAAACTGCATATGAGGAAGCTACAATGGTATCTCAAGAATGTATGGACACAGCACTGCCAAGATTTGGACACTGTCATTCAGATAATACCTTGCATTCAAAAGGAGTTTTGTGGTGGGCTCAGGAATGTCACCAAAACAAGGGACTCTCTGTGACCCGGCCAGAGGCGAGTCAGATTTTAACGACAGATGCCTCGGACAAAGCTTGGGAGCTCATCTAAATGGAAAATGGGTACAAGACACGTGGCCTGCCAGACTTCAACATCTACATATCAACTTGAAGGAGATGTTAGCAGTCCAATTTGCATTGATAGCTTTCAAGGATTTACTTCTTCCAGGGCAGGTGTTGATTCAAACAGACAACACAACTGTCATGTGGTACATCAACAAGCAAGGGGAACGATTCTTATCCTCTATGCAGGCAAGCAATGATTTTGTGGGAGACTGCTCTCAGTTTACAGCTAAATCTTCAGGCAAGGTTTCTGCCAGGAGCACAGAACTCCTTAGCAGATGTGTTGAGCAGACAAATTATGGATCCCCACGAGTGGAAATTGGATCCTCATGTATTTCAGAGATTGACAGTGTTATGGGGAACTCCAGACATAGATCTGTTCGCTTCTCCACTAAATTACCAGCTGCCAAAGTTTTTCACAAAAATTTTTCATCCCACAGCTTGGAAAGTGGATGCTCTCTCATTCAATTGGAGCAATCTTCACGTGTATGCCTTTCCACCTCTGCCTCTCCTCCCAAAGGTACTCCTGAAGGTCAGACAGGACAAGCCAAACATGATTTTAATAGCTCCAGATTGGCCTCGACAGCACTGGTACCCATTACTGAGAAGTCTGGTACGGGAGCCTCCATGGCCTTTGCCTTCGATTCCTCACCTGCTGTCTCAGGAGAACAGTCATTTACTCAATGTCAAACTTCATTCTCTACATCTGACAGCCTGGCATATTCTGTTTTAAACCCTGGAGGGTCTCAGCTTCCACAACAAGTTTTGAATGTTATTTTGGAGGCCAAAAGGCCTAGTACAAGGAAAGTTTACAGATAAATGGAGGAGATTTTTATTTTGGAGTACAGCAAAGGGCTTTGATGTTTCTAAACCTAATTTAAGTGTTGCACTTCAATACCTTACTGAGTTATTGGACAAAGGTTTGTCCTTCTCCTCTATAAAGGTTCATGCTGCAGCAATTTCTGCTCACTATGACTGTGACCCACCATTATTTTCTCAGCCTTTGTTTAAGCAATTCCTTAGAGGGGCAAAGAATATAAGACCCCCGAGAGCTCCTACTCCTGCTTGGGATCTCAATTTTGTGTTGGAGAAACTCACTCTACAACCTTTTGAGCCTGCAGCATCTGCAGAGTTGAAATATTTATCATGGAAGACTGCTTTTTTGTTGGCCATTACCTCTGCGAGAAGGGTTTCTGAATTACAGGCCCTTATGGCAGTTGAGCCTTTCTTAATTTTCCACAAGGATAGGGTGTCTTTGCGTACCAACCCTTCTTTTATGCCTAGTGGTTTCTAGTGTGGCTTTAAACCAAACTATTCATTTGCCTACTTTTTATGCAAACCCCCAAAATAAAGGGGAAAGGATTTTGCACACTTTGGATATACACAGACAGTTGCGATATTATTTGAGCAGAACTAAAGGGTTCAGGCAGTCTCAGCAGTTGTTTGTTTCTTTTGCTTTGGGTTCTCAGGGCAAACCTGTTTCAAAACAAACTATTTCTAAGTGGATTGGTTTTTGTATTGCTTTCTGTTATTCCCATCATGGTAAGGAGATTCCAGCTGGGATTAGGCCTCATTCCACTAGGGCTACGGCCACTTCTACAGCTTTTTTAAGGGGGGTGGCTACTAAAGATATTTTGTAAGCAGCTACTTGGAGTTCAGTGCATACTTTCTCTAAGCATTACCACCTTCCACTTTACTCTAAATCTAGGGCTGGATTTGCCACTGCAATTTTACAGGGCATTTTGGCAGCTCCTAATGCTTTATAGTTTTGCCATCCTCCCTTACCTCTGCTTTGGGATTCTACCCATATGTAAGGACTGCAGCAATGTGAGATGAAGAACATAGTACAGTTTTGTACCTACCATAAATGTAGATGTTCGAAGATCCACATTGCTGCAGTCCAATTTACCCTCCCTCCTTCCCCTCTGTTGTTGTAGGTGGTGGGGTGGTTTGTGTTGTACATATTGTAAATATGGTTAGTGCACGGGTGGTTGGTTAGTTTTTGCTGGTTTTTGGCTTTGGCCTTTCTTGTTAGGGCCTTCTGACATCTGGGGCAAGAAAAGACTGAGGCAATGACGTCGGTCATGCGCTTTTGTACCCTGACGTCCTGATGTCAGTTTTAAGCGCCTTGACCAACGTCAGCCTAATACTTTGGTATTCGGGCCGACCGAGGACAGCGGACTACCCATATGTAAGGACTGCAGCAATGTGGATCTTCGAACATCTACATTTATGGTAGGTACAAAACTGTACTTTTTACTTTCCTAGGATGTAGATACAGATAATAACCCCAGTTCATCAAACTGGATGTATGTGTGAGATCTTCAGAACATCTCTCTGCCAGCTCCATGTGTCTGATCAGATAAGTGCCACTTTGAGAACCTTCCTTTCTAAGCATTTTACTGTTTTGCGTGTTGTTATTAGTTGTCAGCTAGGAGGAGTAAGTGCAAGTGCAGTAGACAAATTCCATATAAAGATTTGCACACTAAGTGTCTCTTCTGTCTAGGCCCTGAATAGGACTATAAAACATGCTGCAGCTGTCAGTCATTGTTCCTAAAATGCTTCAGTCTAGACTTTCCACACTTAATAACCTCATCGAGACCCAATGCCTGAAATGCTTTTCTCACTCCACCATGTCTGAAGACCCAGATGTCAGCCTCCTGCCCAAGGAAAAGCTTAAAAGACCTAGAGGGGAGTCTCCTTTTGTCATCTCAGGGGGGCATACCCACTGAGGTTGATGAATCCATGGTATGCCAACTGTCTTCTCATGAGCCCTCTATCACAAATCTGCCAGTGGGTGGTATGGCATCCAAGGCCTTGTAGATGACTGAATCTACTGATGAACCACAACTTATTATTTCAGAGGGTCCTTGAGGAGTCCCTCAGATTCTTGTGTGGGAAGGGATTCCCGGTACTGTGATAGAAATGCACCATGGCTCAGAATCCCCTAAGCTGCTACTGGTGAATGTCTCCCCTAAGAAGAAAAAAACAAAAACTTAAGCACTCAACACCCTCAGCTGTGGTCATGGAGAAAGAACGGATCAATTTTTTTTCAGGGGTTATTCATGACAATCATGTCTCTGAAGTCTCCTTCCCTTGTGACCCAGCATTTTCAGATCACACCACGGAAACATGTTTACATTCTTATTCCTCTGAGGAGGAACCAGATTGGGATTCTGAACATTACTGGACTGCTCTTCCCAGTTGCATTCTCCAGAACATATATCTTCAGATGAGGGAGATTCCCTTTCTCCAGATTCTGCTTTGGAAGAGGCTTCCTTTGAAGAAACTTTACTAAGCACAATGAAACATTTGGAATGGCAATCTAAGCAGGTGTCTGAGGTGCAAAAGGTATATTACAACTTATTACAGATTGGCATCAGTGCACCTCCTCCAGTTCCACCAGTGTTAGATGCCTACCTAGACACAATTCAAGCCAACTTTCTACATTTGATTCTCAACCTCCTGCCAGACAGGTTCTACAAGGTTCCTGATGAACTAAAGTACCTAAAAAAAAACCCTTTAGCAGACCCGGTTGCAATATCCCTGGCCTTGGACAAACCTTCCAAGCTGCTTTCTGGCACTAATGTCTTACCCAGTGGGAGGGACAGTCGAGCAATGGACCAGTGAGGAAAAAAAGTGTATACTTTAGCCTTTAGAGCTATTAGCTACCAAACTCAAATAACCAAATACTTACTCTCTGTATTACAGTTTTTAAGCAACACTATCAGAGAGCCCCAGACATTGGAATCAGAGCAGCATATGTAGTCTCTAGTGGCCCAGTCCTCACAAATAGCCGGGCACAGTATAAAATGTGGCTATGGTGCTGTGGATGCCTCTTACAGGGTCGATGCTACTGGCTCAGTGGTCAGTGGTATGCCTGGCTGAGAGGTCAACCTATTACAGAATATTTCAAGTTAAAGATTCTAGATTCTCTCTTGGATAACAACCTCCATTTTGGTTCACACACTTACAGCCTTTTCAAGACTTTGCAGGAACAGGGCAAGACTATGAATGCCATTAAATTTTGCTTTCTGCAGTTCCCAGATACCATAAAATTATCCAGAAAAGTCTATCTCCTTTGCCAGGAGAGATCCTAGAATACTTCACAGGCAAATAAAATTCCTAAGAAAAGCTTCCCATAGGGGAAAAAAAAAAACAAGGGTTACTCTTTCTGGCAGGCCTCAAGGATATTTTTTGTCCCAAGAACCAATGGTCCGTTTAGACCTAACTGGACCTCTCCTGGCTAAACACCTTTCTGAGATTTCCGTCTTACAAAATTATGTCTTTACAAACTCTTCTACCCATCCCTTTTCCTCAAGATTTTCTGGTATCCTTAGACCTAAGGGATGCTTACCTGCATATTCCCATGCATCCTTCCTGCAGAAAATTTCTTTAATGGGTCATCACATTTTCAATTTACTACTTTGCCCTTTAATCTTTCTATAGCTTCAAGAGTTTTTACAAAGTGTCTGGACCTAGCAGTGACTATTTTCACCCTCAGGGCATACAAATCTTCCCTAACCTGGATGACCTTCTACTGCAGGCCTTATCTGGGGACATTGTTCTCAAACATCTTCATTTCACTGTGCTACTTTTTACCATCCTGGAGTTCACAACCTAACATTTCTGGGCTGCAACCTGGACACATTGGCCATGCATGCCTCTATTCCTCTGGGGAAGTTCAATTCCATAACCACTGAGTCCTTACCACTTTCCAGAAATGAGCATTGTTTGGCCAGACAAGCCCTCAGGGCCCTGGGACTCATGGCTGCCACCATCCCTTTGTTGCCCTTCTCCAGACTATAAATTAAGACAATGCAGTGGTATCTGAAATCAATTTGATCCCAGCACTCTCGCCCTCAAGATATCCACACTCCTGTCTTTGCTTGCATCAAGAAGGAATTCCTTTGGTGGAGCAGCCAAGTTCCTCTCAACCCAGTTCTTCCATTCACTCTAGTCCCAAACAACCAGGTCCCATTTACAGATGCTTCAAACAGGGTAAGGGGGCTTGGACAGGAGACCACAGAGTTCAAGTAGGGTGACTTGCCACTTTATTAAAAGAACACATCAACATAAAATAAATGAGGGCATTATTACTAGTCCTACAGACCTTCTCACATCTAAACCAGGCACCCTGCTGGTGTACACAGATGACACCACATTGATGTGGTACCTCTTTGATGGTGCAGTAGTAGCATTGTCAGCTCACAGCAAGAGGTTCTCCAGTTCAATTTTTGGCTGGAGTGCCTTCTGTGTGGAGTCTGCATGTCCTCCTTGCATTTGTGTGTGTTTTCTCTGGGTACTCTGGTTTCCTCCCATCTTACAAATACATGTGTCTGGAGCATTTTTTCCCAGGCCTCTGCTGAAAATTGTTTTCTTTCCAAGTCGGATTTTCCCAGTAAAAAAATGTTAAATAAATAAGCAAGCAAGGAGGTACAAGATCTAACCCCTGGGCAGGCTGGCACAGGAAGTCTGGCACATGGACTCACAGTGATGTATATTCCCTCTCAGCAGAATGCATTGGCAGACTGAAAGCAGGGACATAGGGGACCATCAGGAATGGTCCCTGAACACAGAACCTTTGAAATCCGTAACTCTCAGATGGTGGACTCCTCAGATAGATTTCTTTGCTTCTCCCAAGCATCACCTACTCATGCTTTCTGCTCAAGGAACACATCACCTCTAGTCTGGAGTACATATGCCTTCTCTGTCCATTTGGCGCGGAAGTTCCTTTATGCACATCCCCCTCTGCCTGTGCTTCCAAGGCTTCTACTCAGGGCCTAGAATGAATCTCCAAAATACCAGCTTCTGGCACCTTTCTAGCCAAGACATCAATGGTTCCTGCCTGTTTCACTTATCATAGGGAAATTACTGGAGAATCCCTCCAAAACCAGATCTAATCACTCATCAGAAAGGGTGCTCCTTCATTCAAATTTGACTTCAGTCAGTCTAAACATTCCAAATGATTGGATTCTAATCCTACAAGACACACCTTTTCTGAATAGCAAGTTTGAGTCCTACAAGAAGCCAGGAAACTTAACACTAGGAAATATTACGCAGCCAAGTGGAAGTTCTTAGTCTGGAACCTTAAGCAAAACTTCAATCCCTTCTATCGGATACCGTCCACAGTATTCATGTGAATTATTACATTCAGGGTTGACCTACTTGTCCATTAAGGCTCACTTTTCTACCATTAATATTTGCTTACATTTGGAGCCCCCTCTCATGAACAGGACAGATGTTAATCTTTTTCTGAGAGGTGTTCTACATCCCAAACCCTCAAGGAAGCCTATTGCCCCACCTTGGAACCTTTATTTTTTTTCTTTTTTGGAAAAACATACTTTACCCCATTTGAACCAGCTGCTTCAGCTATTCTTAAATTCTTGGTAAACAGTGCTCCTTCTAGCCTTGACTTCAGCCTGCAAATTCTCAGAACTCCATGCTGTTATGGCTATTCCATCCCTCCACATCTTCCACAGAAATAGGGTGAACTTCAAGGCCAGTCCTTCCTTCATGCCAAAAGTGGTGAACAAGCTAACCCTTAACAAGACAATCAATCTGCCTATATTCTCCCACAATCTCCAAAATGGGGGGAAGGAATCTTACACTCCTTAAACATTCACAGATAATTGAGGTTTTACCTGGATAAACCTAAGGATATCAGAAAAGTAGACCAGCATTTCATCTCCTTTATGGATTCCATGTTAAGACAGCCAGTTTCCAGACAAACTATTGCTTCTTGGATCTGAAAGTCTATTTCCTTCTGTTATTCTCACCATGGAAAGACTTTACTCATGTGGCCAAAACCACATTCCACTCAAGCAGTGTCCTCATCTGGGACCTTGTACAACGGGGTGATACCAGGTCCATTCTAGAAGCAGCTACACAGTCATCTGTCCACACTTTCACAAACTTCTGTACGTTGTATGCATTATCCAGGTGCAGAGCACTGTTTATCAGACTGTTTTGTATGGCCTCCTGGAGTCTTCTCTTTTCTTTTCCTTCTCTTTAAACCTACCACCCTTCTCTGTCTCTACAGCTCTGGGAGTCATCCATCTTTTATGAATACTGCAACAGCGACTAAGTCAGGACATAGTACAGTTGTGTAAGAACTTACTGTAACAGCAAATGTCCTACTGATCACTGTAGCTGTAGTCCTTCAGTCCCACTTTATACCCCTTTTCTTATTTTTCTCTCTGTATTGGCAGAAACCTATGGCTTATATTCACAGACACACAAGCATTATCCTAGGATATTACAGCTTTTATGGGGGGGGGGGCTTGCTTATCCCTTTCAAACTACACCCCTCCTAGCTTACCAGTCGCCTTCCTAGATTTTCTTCAGGTTGCTGCTGGTATGGAGATAGACTGAGGATCTCACACATATGTCTGATTTTTATATCCCTACACCAGTGAGCTCAAGTCATTATCTGGGCATAAATCATAGGAAGGTAAAGCTCTGGTACCCCAGATGGACATCAGCAAGCTACAACCCATCTGTTAAGAATATTGCAACAGTAATCAGTAAAACATCTACTGTTATGGTAAGTTCCATCTGTCAGCAGTCAGCACTAAGTTGAGTGTTCTGTACCTGGTGTGCTATGAACATTCAGTTAATTCACTGGAGACAGTTATTTATCTTTGTGCAGTTTATTTAGTAGCTCAAAATAGTTTATTCTTAGAAAGAAAAACAAAACTAAGCTTACAAAAATAAACATTCTTTCTGTAGCAATAAAAATGAAAATATTTATTTTCGCTCATGATTGCGGTATCTGTGTGGAGTCTGCATGTCCTCCCCACAGTTGGGTGGGCATTCGAAAGACATGCGTAAATGGGTGTGCCTTCGTTGAAGGTTGAACATCAAGCTGGTACCACGGCGTTCGTGAAAATCTACTGCCAATCATTAGTGGACCAGAGTTCCACTGTGGCGACCCCTAACCGGGAAAAGCTGAAAGACAACAACAACAACATTGTGGTAGCTTTGGTCAAGCTGTCACATACCTGGTACTTCATAGTAAGTCCAGAAATAAGCTCCCAATACTACACACACAAATCCTCTTTAAAGTTTCTGGTATTCAACAAGTAAATGCACATGAAAGCTTCTGGTGTTCCAGTAGTAAATGCATAGGAAAGGTTCTGGTATTCCACAAATAAATTCACAACTTCTGCTTATAATTTCTACAAGACTCTTCACTCTTAGTCTTGCAAATTCCCTCTCTGAGAAAGGCAAATGTCTTTACCAGCTTAGGCTAGAGCATTTGCTTTTAACACTGCTTCAACAAGTGTTTCAAAAGTAACCTCTGATGTCCTAATTTATACAGTGATGGTATATATGCACCATCACTGGATTCATACCACATTATGTGGTATATACGTACCACCATAAAACAGCATTTCTAACTATTTTGACTGGCACTATCCTATAAAAAACACTTCCCAGCATATAGCATCCATGGTTTTCTAGGAAATTAAATCAGTTATGAGACCAGGATAACCCATCTGCATTCAAGTGGCTACTGCCAGGCCTGTTTCAGATAGTGAAATTGAATGGCTCTAATGAGATTCCTTCTCTAGTCAACCTTACATTGACATCCTGTTGTTTATACAACCACTGTAGGAGTGCACGATCAGTTACCAGAGTAAAGCTACATTCTATTAAGTAATGCTGTAAGTACGTAGGTCCCCACTTAAAACTGAGACATTCCCTCTCTGTTGCAGAGTATCTTTTTCTCAGACATACTTACCTTGTCTATTATTCAAGGAGAAAGCTATTTCTCACCACCTACTTTCTGAGGTAACTCAGCATCTAACTCCATGTGAGATGCATCAGTGTATGCAACAAAAAAAATAATAATTGTGGGGCAGTCAGGACTGTTTCTGAACATAGCATAGTTTTCAAGTTATCAAAAGCACCTTACCATGTTGGGTACAAACTTTTGTAAGCAGCATGCTAGTTCAAAAAAATAGTTTCATTTTCATTTGGTACTGAGTATTGCCCAGTTTTTGATAGTTCCTATTTTATCTGTTTTGAGATCTAGTTACCAGTCTAGTTACCCCTCCCACAGTCCCATAGCCTAAGCTGCTGCTGTTTGAGGTCTAATTACCCCTCTCACAGCCCATATCCTAGGCTGTTGGTGTTTGAGGTCTAGTTGCTGTTGTTTGAGGTCTAGTTCCCCCTCTCACAGTCCCATAGCCTAGGTTGCTGTGTTTGAGGTCTAATTACCCCTCTCACAGTCCCATAGCCTAGGTTGCTGTCTTCAGTCATGCAAAACATACTTCTGGCAACTTTAAGTGCAAGTCCTCCTTGGTTTAGAGAGTTCAGCACAGTTTGTACATTGTCTAACTGTGATCCCACTGTTTGAATAAATGGCTGTCATCAAGGGACAGGCATGAAGTTCCAAAGCCTTATCCATGAGCTTTTGAAAGGTGACAGGAGTTCCGTGAAGTTCAAAGGGTAAGACCTCATATTGGAAATGACCTCTTGGGTGGAGAATGGCATCTTCTCTTTTTGGCTTTATGGGTAAGAAGAATATGCTAGTACCCTTTTGTGAAGTCTGTGGTGGTTAAAAACCTTGCTTTGGTTAGCCTCTCAATGAGATCATCTACTTAAGGTTGCCACCTTTTCAAATGCCCAAAGTGGGTCATTTTTGGTACAAACGTTAGATTTTGCAGGGCAAAACATACCCACAGCCAGTACAAAGGACATAACTTTACTTTTTTGCCTAAATAAAAGCTTATTCTTGTAGCATTTTAGTTGCTTATTCTGTTTCTTATAACATTTAAGTGTTTCAGATACAGAATAACTGTGTTATGCAAGTATTACATAAAATATAGGAAATATTTTTGTCCTAAAACCTCAGGACATTTGTCATTTTTTCAATTTTTGTGCAGGACACAACTACCCAAAGAGCGACTGTCCCTCTCAAAGTGGGACAGGTGGTAACCCTACATCTACTCCAGACATTGAGTAAGTGTTAAATTTGGATATGTCATTTAGCTTTCAGAAATTATTCAAAAATATGGAATACAAAAGGCAAACCATGATACAAAGAACAAAACATGAAAACAAAGCACACTGCACAGTCAAGCTTCCAAAGCTTTAATATAATTGTTAAGCACATTCCTCCTCAAACTAAATGGACTTCTAATGTAAATTATATAATGTAAACACTGCATTTAAAGCACCACAAAATCACATGATCCAAAGCAACCACTTGCAAACAATTAGACCTAACTAGCTGCAGTACAAAAATGCAGCAATACATTCCAAATATTTGTTATTACAAACTGTGATACAGGTAAATCAGATCACAAGAATGCAAAAACCCATTTGTAAAGGACAGATCTGCATGGAATCTGTTGTTTAGGAGCTCTAAGTTTAAGCAAACTGTTAAATGGTTCCTTGTCATTCTCATTTATTCCAGGAATTCTGCAAACATTCAGTTTTATCTGCCATAACAGCTCACTGTATTTAACTGTTTCCTCCCAGACACCCCCCAAGAAAGTTTAAATTGAAGTTTGGTAACTATATTGGACAAAACAGGTATAAACCTTATTGTGATGGTAACAAACATCATGATAATCAAAGCAACATGTTTGTGAATTCGAGTCTGGAAAAGTGAACATGTAACAGCTCCATACAGTGAAGAATGACTGGGTATTTCAGAGTAATGTTTGTTACCACATAATTGTGCTGGGTTTTAAAATTTATTTTTTGTTAGATAACATTTAGCATTACTTCTACAGTGTGATAAGTACCAAAATGTCTAGTATTTTTCAGTGGCAAAATTCAAATGTAAATAGACACACTCACGCAATAACAGGTGCTGTCTTGCAGATAAACAGTCAGTATGCATATCTACTGAGAACTACATAGCTGTTTCTGAAACTATAATATGTAACGTTTTCCATTAGAAATATACAAGGAATGGACTACTCTTTCTAAAAAAAGAAAAGCGTCCTTCAAAATGACAGAACTGTACAATAAAAAAATGCTCAAGAGACATTCAGAAGTTTTTTGCTAGGCACAGTAATGCAGCTTATGGGTGGGTATCATAAAGAAATAATATGTCTTTCTAGAGTGGAGGAGTCCATTAATTTTTGGTGTTGAAGCTGACAACAGTCTTGTGCAGTATGTTATCTTCCTATAATGCTGGCAAGAACTAGTGTTTATGTTTGTGTGTGAGATGAGTACTGTGGCACAATTCTTAACAGATTGGTATATTGGAAGATGTGTGCCCAGCCAGCCCACGTCCCAAAGCTCTGTAAACACATGAACACAAACAGATTCCTCTTTATGTAAGGACACATACCAAATCCTTGATAAGGAGGCAGTTATCCCTCATCATCTTTTTTTTCTACCATTGAAGATGAAACTTGTGTTCTGTGAATGGAGAGCTACATCATAATTCATTTTTGTAGCAATCAAACTGTAGCGCCCTGCCCTTCAAAGCTATGGATTAAAACAGATACATGTAAGTATAAGGGCAGTCTCTATGCCTGATTTATGTACATGTAAGTATAAGGGCAGTCTCCACATCTGATTTATGTCATGTAAGTATAAGGGCAGTCTCTATGCCTGATTTATGTACATGTAAGTGTAAGGGCAGTCTTCATGCCTTTAGTATGTACATGTAAGTATAAGGGCAGTCTCCATGCCTGATTTATGTACATGTAAGTATAAGGGCAGTCTCCATGCCTGATTTATGTACATGTAAGTATAAGGGCAGGCTCCATGCCTGATTTATGTACATGTAAGTATAAGGGCAGGCTCCATGCCTGATTTATGTACATGTAAGTATAAGGGCAGTCTCCATGCCTTTAGTATGTACATGTAAGTATAAGGGCAGTCTCCATGCCTGACTTACGTATGTGTAATTATAAGGGCATTCTCCATGCCTGATTTATGTACATGTAATAAGTAAGGGCAGTCTTCATGCCTTTAGTATGTACATGTGTAGCATTCTCCATGCCTGATTATGCTTTCCTTGCCCTTCTAGGATACAACAGGACTAAACTTCCTAAAGGTGTTGGAGCTGAAACCATGAAAGTGATCCTGCTTAAAGTTTTACAGTGATAGTGAGTTGTTCACACAACTGTAAAATGTATATTTTATCATGGATCACTGCTGTAGTAAAATTCTTGACATATGGGAAGACTTCCAAAGCTGTATCAGGAAAGAGAGGAGGAACAAGCAGTATTTATTTGTATGTATTTATCTATTTGTTTGTTTGTTTATTTTACATTTGTTGAATGTCTGACTGGGCTAAATGCCCTTTTTCAGCAAAGGCCAGGGGGAAAAGCTCCATGTAAAACAAATTTTACAGTTCCAGGTAATCTTAGAAGACATGAAATAATATAATGTACATAAAAGTGAAAAACAAGTACCAGCACTGTGTTAAAAATAAAGATCCAGATGCATGAGAAATGACATGTAAGCAACAGCAAAAAAATATTATTATGTGACTATTACTAATGTCTTAGTAGGTGATAACATAGAGGAAAGTGAAGGGGAAGGGAAGGATGTATTAGGTAAGCAGTAATAAGGTTGGTTATAACAAGGAACAGTGGAGAGAGAGAGGAGAGAGTGAAGGTACTTCTGTAAGGACAGATTCAGGGAGGGTGAGAACAGCGGCAGGTCCACTGTCTAAGTATTCTTTTGTAGCTGATTTAAATTGTTTGGGATGTGTTAGAGTTCTAATTTCAAGAGAGAGTTTGTTCCATGGTATAGAGGGGTGATAGCCATAAGTATTTCTCCCTGATTTAGACTTAGATTTATAGATATATAATAGATCTTGGTTCGAGCTCCGGAGAGTCCATGTAGGAGAGTAGTGGGAGATGAGGGAGGTGGACAATAGGCTGGCTGATATAGAATTGAGTCTATGAGCTGGAGCTGTGAGAAGAGAAGTAAGTGAGGTAGTTCAAGCCAGTTTATGTATTTTAGGGAGAGACAGTGGTGGGATTTGTAGGTTTGTTGAGCTGTGAATCTGGCTATCTTGTGATAGGGCAATTCTAGTACAGTAAGCAGAGAGGGGTTTAGATTTGTGAGAATTTAGGAGCAATAAGTTAGGCAGGGTAAAATGTAAGCATGCGTGAGAGTGATCCTGGCTTCAGAGTTCTGAGGGAGAATTAGCAGTGGTTATGACTGTAGAGTCATCAGCATATTGGACTATGGATGACTGTGGACAGGAGGAATGGAGCAACTTTGTGAAGATATTAAAAAGAAGTGGACGAAGAATGGATCCTTTAGGTACACCCATTTTAATTGGAAGTGGGGTAGATAGAGTGCCGTCTCACTGATTGCAGTCTGTTGGTGAGATAGCTGGAGAACCATGCAACTGTATCTGAGGTGAAGTTGAGGTCAGACAGTTTGTTCAGTAGGAGAGAGTGAGAAACAGTGTCAAAAGCCTTAGAGGGATCAATGAATAAACAAGAGATAAGTTTAATATCACCCCCTGGCTAAAGAAATGGTATTAAGGAAGGAGAGTAAAGCAGTGATGGTGCTACATTTAGGTTGGAAACCATGACTTGCTTATGTACACATTTCTCCATGACTTGAGGGCAAAGGATAGCAGTAGGTCTGAAGTTGGAGATTTCAGAGGAGTTACCTCCTTTGTGAATAGGTATGGTATAGAATTGCTTCTAGATTGATGGGACTTTGGATTCAGAGATAGAGTGATTGATTATGATGGATATGGGCAGAGCAAGAGAGTGAGCAGCTATTTGGAGAAAGTATGATAAGATGTTGTCAGCAGATACAGAGCATGGTTTTACCGTAGTGAGAAGAGTTTTGATGTTGGTAGTAGGAACAGGTTTAAGGGAGAAAGTGGAGAGTTAGATGAAGAAGGTTCAGGGCAATTGAGAGTATAGGGGGTTGAGAGGTTAGGGTTGGGGTTAAATAATTTGGATATTGATTCTATAAAATAGGTGTTGAAGGTGTTGGCAGTTTCTTCTAGTGATTTGTCAGGGCATGGGTTGGGTGAGTTAGGTTTGCCATGATGTAGTGTTTGGTTAATTGCAAATTGCTTTCCAGAATTTCTTTGGATCAGATTTTAGAATTGTTGGTGGGTGGTGGTAAAAATCTTTTTTGTCTCTATTGATGAGTTTTTTTTTTTGTTTTTGTTTTTTACCTGATTTCTTAGTTCTTTGTATTTTTGCAAGTCTGCAGAGTGTTTAGAGTGTATCCATATTTTCCAAGCCCTAGCTTTGGTTTTCATAAAGGTACAGGTAGTTTTGGATAGCCAAGGAGATGTATTAGCTTTTATCCTTATTTTTTGGAGTGGGGCTATTGAGTTTACGATGTTAAGGAAAGTTGAGTTGAAAGCTTGGACTGCTTCATCAAGTGGAAGATGGGTTAGGAAGTTCCAATTTACTGTAGAGATGAGGGTTTAAATATTCTCAGGGTTGAAGTTGGAAAATTTGTGACAGGTAATAAATCTATGTGGTTTAGAGAGAGATGGTGATTATACCTGAGCACTTTTATGGGTGAGTGCTCAATCCAGTAGTCAGGAAGTGTTTCAGGTTTGTGGTATTTAGAGGAGTTTGAAACAAGTATCCAGTCAATGAGGGTGCTAGTAGAGTGAGAGTTGTTTATATGGGCTGGTTGAGAGATTAGTTATGTAAATCCATATAGATTTATATGATGTGGGGAGGTAGGACTACTGAGAGTTAGTATTAAGTCAGTATTATGTCCCTTTGACTCTTAATCAGGACTGCATGATGTTGTAGAAGATTTGTTGTAAAGAGTGTGATTACAAATAGCTACTTGATATGGTATGAACAATTTTGTAGTAGACCGTACATTAACAAAAGGGAGGTGAATGGGGAAGTAACAGAGACAAAACTGTGAAGCATGTATCTGAAATTACCTAAAACTGAATGCCGGAAGTTAGATGTGAGGACAATAGTTATTGGGGAGGGAAGAGTAAAAGTAAACAGGGGGCAGAAAGGTTAGAAGACCATATGTCAGTATTACAGAACTGTAAGCAGCAATTACATTTCTGATTTAGGCTGCCTGATATGAAAGAGCAGTTGACTGAAATAAATTCAACACCTTCTCACAGTGAACAAATTCTGATAAAAGATGGAACTGAACTACCTAGCCTTATTTTATTAGTGATGTTAATATTAACAGAATAAAATAGTTGAACAAAAATCCAAAAATGTTTAAACTGCTAAACTGTGCACACTTCATTGTGATGAAATACATTGCATATTTCTTTTGTTCTTGCAATAAAATACTTTCAAATAATCTATTTTAGGTATGAAGACTACAGACTGCACTGTGAATTGCAGTCAACAGCCAACACTTGTGGCATCACAGTTACATGATCCTACAAGGAACCTCCAGCAGAGGTCTCAGCCTGGAAAGGACATTGACAAGGTTTATCTCACTGATGTACCACAGTTTCCATCAGACCATCTGTGCCACCAAACCCCTGAATGTGACAATGGAACGCCTGCAACAAGTCACCTGACAGAGCATCTACAGGTGCGTACTCAGCCAGTGAAGGGGTATGACAAGCTGTCTCTCACTCCTACTACAACACTTCACTCAGGACATGGCTGCAGCAGGAACTCTGAATGTGACACAACTGAGAGATTTCATGCAAAGAAAGAAATGCACAAATGTGCTGAATTCAATAAGTCTTTCGCACATGCCAGTGACCTGAAACAGCATCAAGCCATTCACACAGGACTGAAACCATATAAATGTACAGAATGCAATAAGTCTTTCATATATGCCAATAACCTGCAAAGTCATCAAGCCATTCACACAGGACTGAAACCATATAAATGTACAGAATGCAATAAGTCTTTCACATGTGCCAGGGGCCTGAAAAGGCATCAAGCCATTCACACAGGATTGAAACCATATAAATGTCCAGAATGCAATAAGTCTTTCATATATGCCAGTAACCTGAAAAATCATCAAGCCATTCACACAGGATTGAAACCATATAAATGTACAGAATGCAATAAGTCTTTCACATATGTCAGGGGCCTGAAAAGCCATCAAACCATTCACACAGGATTGAAACCATATAAATGTACAGAATGCAATAAGTCTTTCATAGATGCCAGTAGCCTGAAAAATCATCAAGCCATTCACACATGATTGAAACCATATAAATGTCCTGAATGCTGTAAGTGCTTCACATATCTCAGCAATCTTCAGGCACATTGTGCCACTCACACAGGCATAAAACCGCATAAATGTACAGAATGCAATAAGTCTTTCATATGTGCCAGTAACCTGAAAAGGCATCAAGCCATTCACACAGGATTTACGCCATATAAATGTACTGAATGCAGTAAGTGTTTCACACAGTTAAGCAGTCTTCAACAGCATTATGCCATTCACATAGGATTGAAACCATATAAATGTACTGAATGCAATAAGTGTTTCACACAGCTAGGCAATCTTCTGCAGAATTATGCCATTCACACAGGATTTAAGCCATATAAATATACTGAATGCAATAAGTGTTTCACACAGCTAAGCAGTCTTCGACAGCATTGTGCCATTCACATAGGATTGAAACCATGTAAATGTACTGAATGTAATAAGTGTTTCACACGGCTAGGCTATCTTCAACAGCATTATACCATTCACACAGGAGTGAAGCGATATAAATGTACTGAATGCAGTAAGTCTTTCAGACAGCTAGGCAATCTTCGACAGCATTATGCCATTCACACAGGAGTGAAGAGATATAAAAGTACTGAATGCTGTAAGTGCTTCAAATATCTCAGCAATCTTCAGCCACATCGTGCCACTCACACAGGCATGAAACCACATAAATGTACTGAATGCAGTAAGTCTTTCAGACAGCAAGGCCATCTTCGACAGCATTATGCCATTCACACAGGAGTGAAGAGATATAAATGTACTGAATGTTGTAAGTGCTTCAAATATCTCAGCAGTCTTCAGGCACATTGTGCCACTCACACAGGCAGGCATTGGGGTCCTAATGGAAAGATGAAAAGTCAGTAAGCAAAGCAGAGTAGTAGTGCGAAATCAAATTCATCCTCAAGTCTTGGTGAGTACCTTTGCAAGGTGGACCCTGTTTTCACAAAATCTCACCAAGGCAACATTGATATATAGACTGTATTTATATGGCATATATCATGGACAGAAATAATTCAAAAACAAAAAAGATAGCTGAGTGCACAAGACTCAGGATAAAAAAGTGCCCAATCCTGGTAGGCGCACTGGTGCCAGGACTGGAAAAAATGACAGTGTAGAATCCTCAAAATACAGAAACATCCCTACAATGGGGCCAGGCCAGGCCCCCCTGTTGTAGAAGGAAGTAGCAGTCCACAAAAACCAAAGTAGATGCATAAGAGAATAGAGTGGACTATTGAGGATAAGAAAGAAATTATGTATTGTTACTATTCTGTAAAAAGCCCTGAATTTCCAGGCACAAGATATACAAAATGGTTAAGAGAGAAATTAGAGGAAAGAAAAATACTTCTGCAAGAAAAACTGTCCGAAGCTTCAAATAAAAATTTGTGTTCGTAAATACAACAGATTTTTGAAAAACAGTATATAGATCAAGAAACTTTGATCTGTTTGCAAAAAGAAGCATCTGAGGAAACAACAAAATCTAAAGATATTTGAAAAGTATAAAAAGGAAATATGGACATGGGAAAGAAACAGAGATTTGATATGGTGCAATATTTTTGCAAAGAAATCGAACACCATCATGGAAGTATCGAATAGAGAAAAAGTATAAAGCAATTAAGACAAGAAGTGTCACTGTTAGAAGACTATAGAAGAGGGAATAAATCAACAAAAAATACTAAGAAAGATGTGATAAAAGCAGTGCGCAGTATTAGAACAGACCGGGATCTGTCTTGCACTATCACAAATATCAAATTAAAAATTTCAGCGCAGGTGGAAAAACTTAGAAGATACACAGATAAATATAAGGGAAAAGTACAAAATAAGCAGTTTATTGATGACACAAAAAAGTTTTACAATGAATTGGGAAATAAGGTAAAAGGAATTGAAAGACTGCCAAAACAAGAGAAAGTAGATACATTTTGGAGAAGTATTTATGAAGATCCTGTGGAACATAACAAAGATGATAAAATGGATAGAAGAAATAAAAGAAAGACTAAGAAGTTTAAAGGTACAGGATATGAAATGGGATGAAGTAACAGTTAAAGAGATTGAAACAAGGTTAAGAAAAGCCTCTAACTGGAAAACGCCAGGTCCAGATGCAGTATCTAACTTTTGGTTAAAAGTATTAACATCTTTGCACGAGGATTTAGCCATGAGTAAGAACTATTTATATGTGCACCTGGCTAATAACAGGCAAAACAATGCTCTCACTTAAGAGTGAACCTGCAACCTACCCTAAAAATTATAGCCCAATAACTTGCCTACCAACGACGTTTTAAATTATACACGGGAATTGACGTCAACAGAGTTTATAGTCATTTAGAAGAAAACTCAATTATGGCAATAGAACAAAAAGGCAACAAAAGAAAGTCATGTGGAACAAAAGATCATTTGTTGTTAAATAAAGTTATAGTGGAAAACTGTAAAAAGGGAAAGAATCTAAGTATGGCATGGATTGACTACAAAATAGCATTTGATAGTATCCCACATTCATGGATAAAAGAGTGCTTAAAATGTATAAGATATACCCTACACTGATCGACTATGTTACAGTGACCATGAAACAATGGCAGACCACTTTGCAATTAAATTATGATAAAGGACAAATTACTATCCCAGGGATAAAAATTCAAAGGGCGATATTCCAGGGTGACTCTGTCACCTTTGCTATTTTGCCCTGCGCTTAACCCATTAAGCTGTCTTCTTAACAGCTTAAGCCATGGCTACATTTTGTCTCCTAGAAAACAACAAAGTCTAAAGACTTCTCATCTTCTGTTTGTCAATGATTTAAAACTGTATAGCTCATCAGATGAGGAACTGAAAGCACAGGTGCAGGTTGTTAAAACTTTTTCAAATTATATTAGAATATAATTTGGTCATGATAAATGTGTAAAAGCATCCTTTAATGCAGGTAAACTGCAGCACCAGGAAAATATCAGTTTGAGACAAGAATGTGTTATAAAAGAACTTGAGCAAGGGGAGTGTATAAATACTTGGGAACTGATGAAAGATTAGCAGTAAAACACAAACAAATGTGAATAAAACTGAGTAAGGAATACTTCAGAAGACTTAAATTAATCCTGAAAACAGCATTGACGTCTAAGAACAAAATCCAAGCTATAATCAATTTGCTCTTCTTGTCCTAGCTTACAGCTTTGTAGTGATTGATTGGCCCCCAAAATATGTTGGATCAATTAGATATTAAAACAAGAAGTTTGCTTCATGCTCACCAAATGATCTATGAAAATCAGTGCATACCAAGATTATATATTCCCCGTTCTGAAGGAGGGGGTGGGCCTCCTTGAAATTGATTACATGTACAGATCTGCAATTGTGGGACTTCACACATATCTGCTGGCCTCGCAAGACCCAAATGTAGTGAAAGTTTTGAAACATGAGAAGACTAAATCTAAGATGACTTATCTGCTTAACCTAGCAAAAGCATATCGATGTCAAGAAGGAATGGAAATCAAACCAGAAGTAGATAAAAATCAGGCAGCAACTGGATTTGCTAAAAAAAACAAAAGAAAGAATATAAAGTGAAGGACCAGATGAAAAGGCAAGAAATGTGGAAAACACATAAATATAGTTGCAAGTATAAAAAACTTCTGGAAGAACCTCATGTTGATTAAGAACTAACACAAGAATGGTTAAGGAGAGGTGAATTCAAACGAAGAGGTGAAAGATTAATATTGGCAGCTCAAGATAGTAGGCTACATACATGCTGGTTTACAAAGTCCATTGAACATGTGGGAGAAACAGACAAATGTAGGTTTTGTAAAACCGAACTGGAAACACTCGCACACCTTGTTGCTGGTTGTGACATACTAATGGCAAAAGGACTGTATACTGAAAGACACAGTAATGCGGCAAGAATGTTGCAGTGGGGGATATGCAAACATTATGGCTTTGAAGTGTCTGAAAATCACTGGAAACTTGAGCCACAAAGCATTGCAGAAAATGATGAAGTATATATTACATGGGTTCACCCATTACCAACAGTTCAAAAAATAGATGTGAGAAAAACAGATATAGTGGTCCATGAAAAGAAGACAAAACTAGCATTGATCATTGAAATTTGTACACCCTGTGACTACAGAGTCTTATGTACAGAGGGACAAAGGCATACAGTACCAGGATTTGCAAACAGAAATGAGGGCAGTGTGGAGAAAGAATACCCGGACACTTCCAATAGTAGTATGAGCAATGGGTCTTATAAAAAAAAAATTACAATCATACTTAGATATGTTACTCATACATGTAACACTGTACAATTTGCAGGAGTCATTACTGTGCACATAGTGGTGCTGTGAAGAGCAGTTTTGGCTAACATCAAAGTTTGAAACAACACTAATTTCTTAAACTTTAATCATACTTGTACTCAGGAGTGGGGTACATTTCCATCATGGTATTAGAAATCCAAAAGACTTGGAGATAAAAAAAAAAAAAAAAAAAAACAAAACCATATAAATCTACTGAATGCAGTAAGTGGTTCAGAAACCTCAGCAGTCTTTGGGATTATGTCATTCATGGGGATTAAAGCAGTATGACTCTACTGAGTTCGGTAAGTGCATTACACATCTCAGCAATTTGCAACAGTGTCATGCCACTCAGAGGGAATAAACCAAATAAATGTATGAAATGCAATAAGTGCTTCATGCATCTTAACAATCTTGGACAGAATCATAACACAAGTACTCTTAGACATGTGATTGACACTCCAGTTTTCACATGCTGGCTGGTATTTTAAATTGTATATATTGATGAGATTGTAGCAGTTGCTCCTTTTTTACACTGAGGAAGAGTCCTGTGAGACTTTAAAGCTTTCTGTTTTATTCAATTTTATTAAATGATTTTGAGACATTTGCATTTCTGTTTTTCTTTTTGCCTACTGTTTGACTTTTCCACACAAACTGTAATTATCTGTGTACTGAGCGTTTCTTCCTTTCCCCATGGTGGTACAACCTTGGGTTTGGTATATGTATGTAGCAGAGCTGTGGGTGATCAGCCCTGCACATCAAGGAGTGCAGGTGGGGGCTTGCACCCCTGCAAAAATACTTTATTGTTGTTTAGATGTTCATCGTGTTACACTGCTGCAGTCATTACACTTGGGTTATCCTGCCGTAAGGCGGTTCCCCAGACGGCCTGAGTTACAAAGTCTTGGTCCGGCGTCGGTTGCTGTCGCCTCCTCCCTGGTGTCAGTGCGACAGGTGTATATAAGATGCAACCAATGCCATTTTCTTCAGTCTTTCTTGCTGCGCGGTGCCTGAAGCAAAAGCAGTTCGCAAGTGCCGGTCGGCCGACTCCTGAGATTTTCATTCTGAATCCAGAACCGAAGTCTTCTACAAAGCTAAGTACCCCGTTGGGGAAACTTTTTCTTGCCTCAAACCGATGTCAGTAAAAGTTAATATCGGTATTTCTTGAGGGAAGCAAGGATTTCCACTCCCATTGTATTCCATGCCTAGGCCCTGACCACGACGTCACTGACTGTCAGTTTTGTGCTAGGTTTAACAAGCGCACTATTAAACATCAGTTTGATTTTGCCCAACATTATTTTGGCAGAAAATTCAATTACACCATGCCGTCGGAACTTCCGACGACCGGAATACATAAAAAGCGCAAAGACAATGACAGGCATCCGAGGCCCAAAACTGACGACGAAGCCTTTTCTAGGCCGGTCACCGGTTCTCCGGTTTTCAGTGAGGTGCCTTCGCAACCCCTGACGACCGCTTCTGCAGAACCACAGGCCGCCTCCGACTCCCATGTGGAGATGGCTACCAAAACAAAGAAACAAATACAGCATTCTCCAGGACAGGCCTCCATGCCTAAGAAACAAATCCTCAAAATGGCTGAAGACCTAATCACTCTGATTAGGGGATCCCATCCCCCTCCTGATAAAAGGCCCAGACAGGATGCAGACTATGACTCATCCGACCAGGTGTCCATTTCTTCAGATTCATCCTCAGACCTAGGATATTCTTTACCCCTTTATGAGGATTCTGATGCTATGGAATCAATTCCATCAGCCTCTCCACCTGAGGACTACTCCTTTGGGGAAACCTTACATACCATGAGGGACCAGTTCCATTGGCAAGGCCAGGATTTCTCAGAATTCAAGAAAAGGCTCAGAGACTTCCTTTTATTACCTCAACACAGACCCCTTGCTAATCCGCCAGTGTTAGATATTGTGGATGATGTGTATACTGAATCCAGCTTAACCTATGAATCCAGCTTAAATCCTGATTCCTTACCCCCAGCCCCAGTTAAACCTGACAGATACTACAGAGTCCCTGATACACACAAATTTCTGTATAAAAGCCCTGTTGCTGACCCTGAAACTATTTCTCAGAGACCCAAAGGGATTAAGGCCTCATCAGCAAAAAATCCAGTTCACTTTGACAGGGATTCCAGAGCATTAGATGGGGAAAGAAAGTATATACGTCTGCATCTTTAGCAATGAGAGCCTTAAATTGCCAGTTTCACATGCTAAAATATCAGCAATTTTTGATGTCTCAGTTGAAACAAAAAATGCTTCCAGATTCAGATCCTCCTAATTTTAAATAAATGCAGGATTTATTGCATGCGGCTGAACAAGTGGGAAAACATACTTTGCAATGTGGTTTTGATTCTTTAGAGGCCTCCTGTAAAGCAGCAGTTACAGGCTCTGTCATTAGAAGACATGCTTGGTTAAAAGAACATACGTTACCAGATCATGTTAAAGCAAAATTATTGGATGCACCTTTGCAGCAGGATGTGTTATTTGGAGTTAAGGCAGAAGAGGTATTAAAGAAAATGGAGGATAAGGCAAAATCTATGCAAACGGTGAAGGATTTCTTACAGGTTCAGCCTCCTCGATTTAGCAGAAATTGGCCAACAAAGAATTGGTCCATTCCAGTTACAGACAGACCTCAAAGGGGCAGATACAGATGTCCACGAGGTAGAGGTCATCCACAAGGTCCTTACAGGCCTCGACAATGGGGTGCACCAGGCCAGAAAGAAGGGGAAGACAGGCCCCAACCATATAAAAAGCAGCCTCAATGACTTTCCACTACAGCTGCCAAACAGCTCTCTCTTGGCAGCCCCCTTGGGAGGAAAACTGGCACTTTTCTATCACAATTGGCATTGGATCACCAAAGACAAATGGGTTCTCAACATTGTATCTCAAGGTTACAGGTTCCACTTTCACACTCTGCCATGGTTAAAAGGAATGCCAAATCTGCCACCAAATCAATGGGCAGAGGCTCAAAAACAAATTACAGCACTCATGGACATGAGAGCTATTCAAAAGGTACCACCACAGGAGCAAGGACAAGGATTTTACTCAAGACTCTTTCTGGTTCCCAGAAAGGACAAAGCCTGGAGGCCCATACTGGATCTTTCTTCTCTAAACACTTACCTGGATGTTCCGAAATTCAAAATGTTGACACTACAGCAGCTTCTTCCCACGCTGGGCAAGAAAGCTTGGCTCATGACCTTGGACCACAAGGAGGCATACCTGCATGAGATTCATAGCTGGTTCAATGCACTATCAATTGTCTGCACTGCCCTTTGCCTTATCTACTGCGCCCAGGGTCTTCACAAAGTGCCTGGCACCAGTAATTGCATTTTGCAGACAGAAAGGAATTCAAATTTATCCGTACCTGGACGACTGCCTGATTCAAGCAGAGAGCAAGGACACTCTTCTAAAGCATCTGGAGTTTGTAAAAAAGTTAAGTTGCCTAGGGTACACAGTAAACGAAAAGAAATCAAAACTAGTGCCTTCACAAGGGATAATATTCCTGGGTGCCAGCTTGAACACAACGGCCTAGATGGCTTATCTCATGCCAGACAAGCAAGAACAACTGACTCAATACTTTCAATTGATGGCAACAAAGACCCAACTCCCTGCAAGAAAAATTCTGCAGGCCTTGGTTTACATGGCATCTTGCATACTACTAATTCCATATGCCAGACTGCATATGAGGAAACTACAATGGTACCTAAAGAGTGTATTGTCTCAACACTGTCAAAGTTTGGAAACAGTTATACCACTAATTCCGTGCCTTCAACAGGAGTTTCGATGGTGGGCTCAAGCTTGTCACCTCAACAAGGGACAGCCTTTTACTCAACCCACAGCCAGGCAAACACTGACAACAGATGCATCGGATTACACCTGGGGAGCACACATGGCAGGAAAATGTATTCAGGGCAAGTGGCCCGCAGAACAAAGGCATCTTCACATCAATCCAAAAGATGCTAGCTGTACAAAATGCCCTTATAGCTTTCAAGGACCTGTTGCATCCAGGATAACTATTACTAAAGACAGATAACACCATAGTTATGTGGAACATAAACAAGCAAGGGGGCACTCACTCCTACCCCCTCTGCAGACAAGCCATGACCTTGAGGACCACAGCTCTAAGCTATCAAGTTCATCTGCAAGCACAATTCCTGCCAGGAGAGAAAAACACACTGGCAGATGACTTAAGCAGAAACATCATGGATCCCCACAAATGGGAATTGAATCCACAAATATTTAGAATGATAACACAGAAATGGTGGAGCCCGGACATAGATCTGTTTGCATCCCCAATGAACTGCCAGCTACAGAAATTCTGCACAAGGAGTTACCATCCACAAGCATGGAAAGTGGATGCCCTCTCATTCAGCTGTAAAAACCTACAAGTATATGCTTTCCCACCACTACCTCTCCTTCCAAAGGTACTCATAAAAGCAAGGCAAGAAGAGCCAAAGATTCTGATTGCACCAGACTGGCCACGCCAGCACTGGTACCCAATCTTAAAGAACTTAGCACAAGAACCACCCTGGATTTTGCCTCAAATCCCACATCTGCTGACACAGCACAACAATCAGATACTTCACAGCCAACTAAAGACCTTAAATCTAGCTGCATGAAAAATTCCTTAGTCAAGCAAGCAATGCCTCTCTCCAAAGCTGTTATGGATGTCATTCTGGAGGCCAGAAGGCCTAGTACCAGGAAAGCCTATTCAGATAAATGGAAGAGATTCTGTGCCTGGAACCAGGCTCACAGCCATGACCCTCTTGTCCCAAACATTTCTCAGATACTACAATATTTAACTGAGATGCTGGACAAAGGCCTCTCCTTTTCATCCATCAAGATCCACGCCTCTGCCATCTCTGCTCATTACAACACGGATCCACCAATTTTCTCTAATCCTTTGCTAAAACAGTACCTCAGAGGGGCTAAAAACATAAGACCGCCCCGTAGAGCATCTACTCCAACTTGGGACCTCAACTTTGTTTTGGAAAAATTAACTTTACCTCCTTTTGAGCCAGCTAACAAAGCAGAATTAAAATATATATCTTGGAAAACTGTTCTGCTCCTGGCAATAACATCAGCACAAAGAGTTTCAGAATTACAGGCACTAATGGCAGTGGAACCTTTCCTCATTTTCCACCAGGACAGGGTGTCTTTAAGAACTAACCCTACATTTATGCCAAAGGTGGTATCAAGTGTGGCTCTAAACCAAAGTATTCACTTGCCAACCTTTTGTCCAAAACCACAAAATAAAGGGGAGAGACTACTGCATTCTTTGGACGTTCACATGCAGTTACACTTCTACTTGGACAAAACCAAAGCTTTCAGAAAATCTGAGCAATTATTGGTAGCATATGCTGCAGGAACACAGGGAAAAGCCATTTCAAAACAGTCTATTTCAAAATGGATAGGACATTGTATACGTTTCTGCTATACAGACCATGGGAAACCTGTACCTAGCAGCCTTAGATCTCACTCCACCAGGGCAACAGCCACTTCAATTGCCTACCTCAGAGGAGTACCTACCAAGGATATTTTGGGAGCAGCAACATGGAGTTATGTGTATACCTTTACCAAGTATTACCATCTGCCTTTATACTCTAAATCCAGAGCTGGCTTCACCACTGCAGTGCTGCAGGGCCTTATAGCCACCCCTAATGCCTTATAGAACCAGCCACCCAACCTCAGCTTTTGGTTTCTACCCAAGTGTGATGACTGCAGCAGTGTAACACGATGAACATAGTACAGTTTTGTACCTACCATAAATGTAGATGTTGGAGTGTATACACTGCTGCAGTCCAGGTTACCCTCCCTCCTTCCCCTCTTACTTGCTGGTACGTACCTATGTCTTCTACCCTTTACTACCTATGGGGAGTATTTACTGGTAACTGAAAGTTGTTGTTTGCTTTTCTTATGTATACTTTACTAGCAATTTGAATTGCCTACCTGTTTGGGGGCATTTGACATCTGGGGCAAGAAAAACTGACGAATATGGCGTCACCTGCATCTTATATACCCCTGTCGCACTGACGTCAGGGAGGAGGCAACAGCAACCAACGCCGGACCAAGACTTTGGAACTCGGGCCGACTGGGGAACCACCTGACGGCAGGATAACCCAAGTGTAATGACTGCAGCAGTGCATACACTCAAACATCTACATTTATGTAGGTACAAAACTGTACTTTTTGGATGCTGCTCAGGTTTTTCACTCATTTGTGATCGTAGTTGTATGAGGCGACCACAAGTGAGTCAAGAGCTTGTCATGGAGCCAGTGTAGACACTTTTCCCTGAAATTCAAGTCCAGCAGTTCTTTTAAGTTCAGGTACTCAGAAGCAGTGTTCTCCCTTCTTATGTGATTCTCTGCATTCCTGTTGTGAAGATGTCTACGTCTTCTCACATACAGTCATCAGCATCTCATTGCTTCCTGCACTACTGCACTCCAATCCAGTGATCAGGGTCATAGTTTCCATCATTGAAACACCAATATTTACAACTGGAGGAATTACACGCCTCTATCTTATATGCCACTTATTTGGACATTCAACTAATCTATGCAGGAATCTTGTCTGCCAGTACATCAATTAGCTAACTTTTTACATTTTCAAACTATTTATATCATGTTTTAAAGCAGCAGTTTTCTGCATTTTTCCACTATATGTATACACTATCCTGGTGAGTACCATCATACTATATTACATTAACTTCCCTCCAGCTTGATATCATTTGTCTTGGGCCACTAGATGGGCTATGAGCCCTAGAAAGGCTTTCTGCATTATGGTGAGTCAAGCCTGGTCTGTGTTTCATTGAAAGATTGAAAAGCTGCAGGGAAAGTGCCCACCTACAGAATTTTATTTTCTTATTTCTAGTGTTGGAAGGGTGGCCTAATGGTTAAGGTGTTTGCCTTATAAACACAAGGTGCAGAGTTTGAGTATCACAAGGGATAATTGGCTAGGCTTAAAATGGCTTGCAAGGGCAGTTAGCTTAGTACTAACCTATTCTGTTGTCTTTTCAGCCTTAACACATACATAGATTCATAAGTTAATATAGTAAATGTTCAGTTAACTGGAACCCAAGTGAGCAGAAAAAAATGTGAAGAAACCTTACAGTATGAACAATTCAGTTTTTTCATGTATTGCACTTTCTGTTTTCCCCCCGCAAAAACATACCTTATGTTTTTTTATAGTTTTAGAGTTTTAATAAGGAAGATGCACATAAATTCTGTTGCTCCCAGTCCTGAGAATAAGTCAAACCAAACAAGTCAAATCACTAAAATCTTAACACTCGCTCCATACTCCACATTCTCTCTCCAATCTCTCACACACACACACTCTCCAGCTGTCATACATCTCTCCAATCTATCATACACAGTTCCTTCTACTTTTCTTAGGTTCATAGGTTCATACTAGGCTATCTGCCCTAGGGCATTTATAAGCCTAGCCAGAGTGTGTTTGGCTTTCGCCACCGATTTTAAATTAATTTTGCTATGCCCTTTTTCGAGGTTAGTATACTGTGCCTCTGTCTAACAGTGACACAGAAGTGATACCCGGAGTAAACCTATGATCTCCCATCCACTCATCAAGATTCCTCTTGAATAGAGTCAATGAGGGACTCTGCCTAACCTGGATTGGGACTTTATTCCAGAGTGAAGGGAGCCTCTGGGTTATGAATCTGTCCCTCCAGCATGTCCTATTTATTTCAGTGCTGAGGTTCAAGTTTCTCAAGCACGTAGCTCGATGGGATTTGGATTTTCTGAGGTGCAGCATGTCCATTAATTCCAGGTTGGACATGGCTTTATACGTTAGGCACAGATCGCCTCTGAGCAGGCGGTATGCCACTGAGTAGAGCTGGATTTTCTTTAACCGGGCAGCATATGGCATCTTTTTGAGCCCTTTGATCCTCTTGGTGAGGTACTTTTGGGGTCTTTCCAGTTGCTGCAGGTGTCTGGTAAGGTACATCCCAAAAGGGGCATTGTACTCAATTATGGGCCTGATGAGGAATGAGTAAAGAGGCACGATGACCTCCTCTGATCTAGATGTGAATCCCTTCATGATTAGGTGGGCTATATAAAATGTTTTTCTAACCACTTTGGCCACGTGGTTGTCAAATGAGAGATTGCTATCAACTTGGGTCCCCAGGTCCCTAATTACTTTTTCTGTACTTAATGGATTACCACCTATGTGGTAATGTGTGGGCACTTTGTTTTTGCCAAAGGGGATGACTATACACTTTTTGGCGTTTAGCTTGAGGCCATGGCTCTGGCACCAGTTGTCTGCTTCTATGAGGCCCTTTTGGAGGATGCTTGTGTTGGCTGGAGAGTCGATTATGGGGCCCAGTTTGCAGTCATCTGCGAACTTGGTCAGCCACAGTCCTTCCGTGTTGGCCTGTACCTCCGAGAAATATATACCGAACAAGAGAGGTCCCAGTACTGAGCCTTGTGGGACGCCACTTGTAAATGGTTTGGAGTCTGACATGGCTCCAGCAATTCTAACCATGTGGGTTCTGTCCTTGAGCCAGTTTGCAGCCCATCGAGTGACATAGGGGTTTATAGTTAAGCTGGTGAGCTTATCTATAATGCCCGAGTGGGGTATTGTATCGAAGGCTTTTGCGAGGTCCAGGTAGGCTGTGTGGACCACCTTCCCCTCATCAATAGCCTTGGTGACTGTTTCAAAGAAATCAACCAGGTTTAAGAGGCAGGCTCTGCCCTTATCAAAGCCGAACTGGGTAGGATCCAGTGTCTGTAGGTCCCCAATATCTTTATTTATGAGGTTCATGATGATCCTTTCCATAGCTTTGCAGACCAAGCTATTCAGGCTTATGGGGCGATAGTTTCCAGGATCCGTTGAGGCACCACCTTTGTGGAGAGGGACCACTGTTGCTGTACACCACTCTTTGGCTACATATCCTGTAGTAAGGCTGAGATTGAACAGCAGTTTTATGTTGGGGTTTAGCTCTTCTTGGAGTTTATGTAGGACACAGCCCGGGACACCATCTGGTCCCATTGATGCTGTGTTTTTTGCTTTGGAGAGGGCGGGTCTTACCTGAGCATCTGAGATGTCAGGAGGCAGCACTCTGCTGGGATAGATATTTGCCCTTTTGGTGGTGAGGGGGGGGGGGGAGTTTGAGCTGAACCTGTCAGCTAGGATCTTGGCAATGTCTGTGGGTTTGGTGTATTTTTTGTCATTTTGGACTAATTCTGAGCATATCTGGGAATTCCCACCCATGTTCCTAACATAACTAAAGAAAGCCTTGTGATTATCCTTAGTGTCCTGTGCAATTTTTCTCTCGAAGCTGGCCTTAGACGATTTTATGAGTGCCCGTAGTTTTTTTGCTAATACTGATCCCTTTTTGGGATTTTGCTCTATCATGTAGTAGCTTCCTCCTTCTATGGTATAGTTTGTTTATGGCTGGGGTCCACCAGACAGGACGTCTGCCTTTGGAGGATTGGGTCTTGGTTTTATTTGGGATTACATGATCCATGCATTCCTGAAGGTGTTCATAGAATGCGTTTATAAAGGATTCTACGGTCTGGGCCATATTTTCCACAGGCCCGGGGGCTTTGAAGGATTCCACCTTGGTTTTGAGGAGTGTGAAATTTGCTTTATAGAAGTTTTTCACTGTGGTTTTCAGGGCAGGGGGTGGAGTCAGGATGTGAATATCCAGTGAGATTAGTTTATGGCCTGATCTTACCAGTGAGGGATACACTTCTGGTCTGGAGCATAGAGTACCCATGTTGGTGATGATCAGGTCCAGTATGTTTTCCCCTCTTGTGGGAGTGGTAACAAGTTGTTCCATAGCATTTAAGTTTATAAATTCTAGGAACCTTCTGGCTAGGGTGTTGAAGCTAGAGTAATGCTCCCAGTCTATGTTTGGGTAGTTGAAGTCGTCCAATATAATGGTGTTTGGAGAGACCTTCATATTTTCCAGTGTTTCCCATAGGAAATAGAGCTCAGTACCTTATAATTAATATTTAGATTAATCGATATGAAGATTAATATTATGAATTATGCATATAATAATTTGTCTTTCAGTCAAGTATTTTTAATTTTTTCACATTTTAAATATTCTAGTATATTTTTCCATGTGCAATATAATAAGATATAATTGTAGGAAATTGCAAATAACACAATGGAATTGTGAATACCTATTTGCATGTTTTTAGATATAGTCGCACACATACATGTGTTTTAATGACATCTGGTAAATATATGTTTTGTTGTTGCGTCTCGACATATTTATTTATATATATATTTTTTTTTTACTTTCTATATTAATGCTTATAGATAAGATTATTTATATATTATTTAGTTTATATATGTCAAATTAGATATTCATATATTTGCACCTTATTTATTTGTTTAGGAAATTAATATTTATTTCATATTTCGATATGAGCACTTATGCACTTTAAAATTAGATAAACAATACTCATAAATCTAGTATACATAAATAACATTTTTTAGACTTTGTAGATTGACATTGAATATATAACTTATAGTTCAGTCCTCTCTTATTTTTTCATAAAATTACTTATAAACATTTTTGTATTGGTGCCAAAATAACTTATTTGGATGTAAGACAAGGTTTATAATAAGACCAGCGTTTTATGTTTATTGTATATTTTTATATTATATGACATTGAATTATTATCTCATATATATATGGTTTTTTGCAAGAATACAAGATATGTTTTAAAAGAAATATTCACTTCACACCAAATGCTTATAAGAGTTGTTTTGACTCTAATTTTAATTTTAGCATTTAAGTATTACAGCTTTTTAATCTATGCGGCGTAGTTTCAAATGAGTCTTTTTCGCTATTTATATGTAACAAATGCATATAAAAGTTGCTTTGGTTTTGTTTTATATATTTTTTTACTATTTAAGCATCATAGTCTGTCAACTTATGCAGCATAGTTTTAAATGAGCTTTTTTGCTATTCAAGTGAATTAATGATGTAATTGAATAATCGTTTAATTGATTAATTAAGTCAGACTGCTATGAACTATATAAGATGTGGGTTATTACAGTATTTTAAACTTGTCTGAAGAAGCGTGCATTGGCAGCACGCGAAAGCGCTTACTTTTTTCCTTGGATTTTATGTAAATAAAGCTGTTATATTGTTCGTGGTGGTGGTCTACCTGCTTCTTGGATTGTTCTCAGGAAGGCTGAGTGGGGTTCCTGGGTTTGGGAGGGTGGTCTGTAGCAGGCTACAAACTGGAAGGCAGTTTTACCCACTGTTAGTTGCACATGGATAGTCTCTGATGCTTTGTGCTGTGCCACCAACCTGGAGGTGTGGGTATCTTTGACGAATATTGATACTCCCCCTCCTTTTGTGGTTCGGTCCAAGTTTTGGGGCTGAAAAGCATGGTATGAGGTATAACCTGGTAGTGCTGGGGTGCTCTCAGGAGCCTTGAACCAGGTTTCTGTTACTGCACAGATATCGATGTTCTCCATGCTAAGGAGAGTTTCGAGTGCGTGCATCTTGAGGTTTAGACTTCTGGCATTGAGTAGCATTACTCTTAGTTTGTTATCCCTTGTGATACCTATGGAGGTGGGTTTGTCTTTTGAGCCTTGCCTAAAAAAAGGCACTATGGGGGAAGCAAGAGCCTTTGCCAATATCCGAAAGCCCAGGGGTGACAGGTGCAAGCCGTCCCTAGCGAAGCATCGTGGCTTGTCGAGCATGTCATCCCAGGCTGACAGGCATTGAATTCCCTTTGAATGACACCAATACTTAAGCCAATTGTTGAAATTAGTCATCTTGTCTTTTATTGTGGCATCATTCTTGGTGAGGGTAAGATGCTACTCAAGGTCAGGGTCATAATGGCCTGGGCTACATGCTCAGAGAGCTCCTCTATGTCTCTTTTCATGTAGTCCAGGGAGGTACGTCTCAGGTCATTCACACCAGCATGGACAATGACTGAGTCATATTTGTACTTGCCTTGGAGTGACCTGAGTGCTTGTGTTATGTGGCGGATCCTAGCGCCCGACAGGCAGCTCACCGTGACCTTCTTGTTCAGCCTGGTGAGCGGGACGTCTGTGTGCCTGACGATAGAGTCACCTATTACAAGTGTATCAGGTGTGTTGTTTAGTCTTAAGGGCTGTGACTGTTCGGCACACTGGCTTTGTGAGCTATGTGTTGCACGTGTTTTTTTTGGGGTAGCGGTTGCTTGAGTGTCTGCTTTGGAGGTCTCTGCTGCTTAGGCAGATTTTTATTTAGAGCCTCCGAGTATGTTTTTATGTGTTTATGTGTTTGGTTTGCTGTCGTGGTAGGTCTATGTGAGACTGGAATTGTAGTGAGTGTGGTTTCCTTCTCCTCCTGACTGGTTTCGCCAGTACTGAGTTGAGAGAGCTTAGCCTCCAGTATGGCTATATGGTTGCATCTCTCACATGTGTTGGAATTTGTT